>NC_064641.1:892152386-892461783 GCF_023864345.2 Schistocerca serialis cubense
ACGTAACTTCGGCTAGAGTGTTGAACACCCTAACATTCGTATATTCCATCTTCGAGTTCGCGAGAGTAGACATACTACTGGAGCCATCAGGGTGAGTGGGAGGGACTTGTTGCCCATGCTACAAAAGGGACCTGGCAGCCTGAACTGGGTCGAAAAACTTGACATAACACGCACGATTCAGAATCGAAGTAAGTCGTGTGAACCTGTTCTGAAGTGACCCCGATCGCATCTAAAAGCCAATCATGAAATTCTAACGAACTTGGCTGCACACGCTACGTGGATTTGTCAGAACTGACGGCGCCTGAGTGTGGATTGTTCCTGGGAAAGATAGACATCATGGCGCAAGACAATGCTGCGTCAGAAGTGAATCACAAACACGAGACACCGAGAGACAAACAACGACGTAATGTACACAACTACTCACAAGATATAGAAGACGAACAAGCAAGCTCTCGCAGCGCTAAGTTAGAGGCGGGAACAGGCCTACTCGCCCGGTGCGCAAAGCAGGAATGTGGCTTTGGCCACAGGGGTGGGTGACATGCTAGTCTTGACCAAGCAGCTACATACTCTTCATCAGTCATAATTATAAAGTACAAAGCAACGTATGAGCCCGAGCGAGTTGCAGGAGTAGTGGACGTTTCTTCGACCTTTTTTGGCTAGAAGTTTCACTGTGCTCAGGTCACAGGACACAGGCCTCAGATGGATGCGTATGGAGTATTGTGTTGTTTAGACACTATTATAACAGAAAATAATTGAGAAAATGAATAGCTAAGGAACTTGTTTTCTTTATCGACTGAGAATGTAGGTACACTACTGGCCATCAAAATTGCTACACCACGGAGATGACGTGCTACAGAAGCGAAATTTAGCCAACAGCAAGAAGATGCTGTGATATGCAACTGATTAGCTTTTCAGAGCATTCACACAAGGTTGGCGCCGGTGGCGACACCTACAATGAGCTGACATCAGGAAAGTTTCCAGCCGATTTCTCATACACAAACAGCAGTTGACCGGCGTTGCCTGGTGGAACGTTGTTGTTATGCCTCGTGTAAGGAGGAGAAATGCGTACCATTACGTTTCCGCCTTTGATAAAGGTCGGATTGCGGTTCATCGTATCGCGACATTGCTGCTCGCGTTGGTCGAGATCAAATGACTGTTAGCAGAATATGGAATCGATGGTTTCAGGACGGTAATACGGAACGCCGTGCTGGATCCCAACGGCCTCGTATCACTAGCAGTCGAGATGACAGGCATCTTATCCGCATGGCTGTAACGGATCGTGCAACCATGTCTCGAGCCCTCAGTCAACAGATGGGGACGTTTGCAAGACAACAACCATCTGCACGAACAGTTCGACGACGTTTTCAGCAGCATGGACTATCAGCTCGGAGATCATGGCTGCGGTTACCCTTGACGCTGCATCACAGACGGGAGCGCGTGCGTTGGTGGACTCAACGAGGAACCTCGGTGCACGAATGGCAAAAATTCATTTTTTCGGATGAATCCAGGTTCTCTTTACAGCATCATGGTGGTCGCATCCGTGTTTGGCGACATCACGGTGAACGCACATTGGAAGCGTGTATTCGTCATCGGCATACTGGCGTATCACCCAGGGTAATGATATGGGGTGCCATTGGCTACACGTCTCAGTCACCTCTTGTTCGCATTGACGGCACTTTGTACAGTGGACGTTACATTTCAGATGTGTTACGATCCGTGGCTCTACCGTCTCTTCTATCCCTGTGAAACCCTACATTTCAGTAGGATAATGCACGACCGCATGTTGCAGGTCCTGTACGGGCCTTTCTGGATACAGAAAATGTTCGACTGAGGCCCTGGCCAGCACATTGTCCAGATCTCTCACCAATTGAAAACATCTTGTCAATGGTGGCCGAGCAAATGGCTCGTCGCAATACGCCAGTATCGTGTTGAAGCTGCATGGGCAGCTGTACCTGTACACGCCATCCAAGCTCTGTTTGACACAATGCCCAGGCGTATCAAGGGCGTTATTACGGCCAGAGGTGGTTGTTCTGCGTACTGATTTCTCAGGATCTATGCACCCAAATTTCGTGAAAATGTAATCATATGTCAGTTCTAGTATAATGTATTTGTCCAATGAATACCCGTTTATCATCTGCATTTCTTCTCGGTGTAGCAATTTTAATGGCCAGTAGTGTATTTTTATATGAAGATAAGGAAGGGACCATTGCGTCAAGGCTGTGCCGGTAAACAGGAAGGTGGGCAACAGCGTAAGAGTTAGGCTAGGGCCTTATCTCGGCAGAGAACAGAGCGAAGCGACACGGCCGCTGGGTGCGCTGGTGTGGCGACCATGGCAGCAGCGCTGCCTGCTGTGTCACGGGGCACGCTGCGGCTGGTGCAGCCATCCGATAATCGCCGGGCGTCTGCGGGGGCGGCGCGGGCGGCCAGATGGCCTCCCAGATAAGGGACACCTGGCCGCCGCCACCGCCGCCGCCATTGCTACTGCCCAGACAACGTGCTGGCTGCGTCCCTGGCTCTCCACTCTCGAAAACTTCCACAGGATCCACATTACTGGCGTACTTCAATATTTAAACATTTTAACTTTACCCATGTTTCGCAGCTGCGGACGCGACAGTATTCAGTACACTAGAAGTTCGAATTAAAATGTTGTCGCTTTTTCTTGTTTTCTTGTTTTACTAAATTACACGATGCGTTTCAAACTCTGTGGGTCCATCTTCAGGTGCAAGTCGTCTAGTACAAATGGCTCTGAGCACTATGGGACTTAACATCTATGGTCATCAGTCCCCTAGAACTTAGAACTACTTAAACGTAAATAACCTAAGGACATCACGCACATCCATGCCCAAGGCAGGATTCGAACCTGCGACCGTAGCAGTCGCGCGGTTCCCGACTGAGCGCCTAGAACCGCTAGACCACCGCGGCCGGCCGTCTAGTACAAAATTTACGCTTGCTCTTCAGTGAGGTGAAATGCAATTTCCTGTTATGAGGAAGTTAAATGTTAGATTTCGTGTTTCGTAAATCTTGTGAGAAAATATGTTAAAAACACTGGAAAAATCTTTACATTTTACTAGTACCTATGATTACAGTCTGTCTCCATTACTCTTCGCCGCTGTCTTCCATTTTCAATGACTCTTCACGATTACCCTTCTCCCTCATCAGAGGCTGACTCCGAGCCTTACGTGGGCCCCTTGTAAGGGACTACTGTTTTTGAAGATTGGACTACTAATGCAAGTAGCATCCTTAAATATTATTTTAGTAACACTACGCATTCTTATGAAAAAATTCGTATCCAAACAGACAATTTCGTATAGCTCAATATGACAATCAAAAGGAATAAGAATTGATGTAATATCTCACGTTTCGAAAAAAATGGCGCAACGGGGAAAAAGCAGACATAGTTTGCATCATTGAGCATTAACCACTCTAGAAAAGGCTTCTCATAAGATTGTACGGATCATGACCCCTGGTTTTAATTACCGTATGTATTTGGATACGGAAATGACTAATTGTTCATAACATTGCTAGCAGTTATTTGAGTTCAAAATGGTTCAAATGGCTCTAAGCACTTTGGGACTTAACATCTGAGGGCATCAGTCCCCTAAACTTCGTACTACTTAAACCTAACTAACCTAAAGACATCACACACATGCAGGTCCGAGGCAGGATTCGAACCTGCGACCGTAGCAGCCGCGTAGTTCCGGACTGAAGTGCTTAGAACCGCTCATTCACCGCGGCCGGCAGTTATTTGATTACTGCCGTCCTTCGAATGAGCTGAACGCTGAAATTTACGTCTTGGAAGAGATGTACATAGGATAAAGAATCTCCCACAACAACTCTTCATTTTGTAACTGACAAAGAAACTTATCTTCACACCTCAAAACATGTGTGCGAGGAACAGGGTATCGATTACTATTTTGTGGGAAAACTACGTGAAATCCTAATTGCTTCACCAGCTGCTCTATTTGCAATTAATAGACAAAAGGGGTGTCTTGCAAGATGTACATGCAAAATGGCGACAGACGTAAGCTGCGCCGGCCTCTGTGGCCGAGCGGTTCTAGGCCCTTCGGTACGGAACCGCGCTGCTGCTACGGTCGCAGGTTCGAACCCTGCCTCAGGCATGGATGTGTGTCATGTCCTTAGGTTAGTTAGGTTTAAGTAATTGTAAGTCTAGGGGACTGATGACATCAGATATCAAGTCTTATAGTGCTTAGAGCCATTTGAACAATAAGCTGCATCAAAAATATACGCAGATATCCACTAAATGATTTAAGAAAGTTGGAATGAGCAACAGCAAATTCAGTTAAATCATGTATACTGACTTCAGTTTCAGTAAGCAAAGAGTATGGACCATTTGGCTTTCAGGACACACAAGGAACATCTCTCGGGGATTTTAGTAATCATTCGTATTCAGATCTAAGAGCAGGGGAAACAGTGTAATATGGAACGACTTAACTTGAAAAAGATAATGAGAAAACTGAACGCGTAATGCTTCAGAATAAGTAAATACTGTCAGATCCTGTAGCCAGCTTCATGACAACGATAACACTTTTATAATACCTCACGCATGGCGAACCTCTCGTCTTCGCAAATTATCACAAGTTTACCAGACGGAATTAATGACAAAAAAAAAAAAGAAAAATTGGAAGTACCACCCGCGTAAATCGACTGCAACCTCTTGCTTACTAGCAACCACTACGAATGTACTGAACTTTCTCTTCAAAATTGCCGACTAAAGCTGCCGCTACAGAGCTGCGTGTACCCCACACGCGACTCCAGTACGCAAGTGTGAAATAAACTCCTCTTATGCACGGTCCAAGCAACAGCTAGCTACCTGAAAGTCGGAGGGCGCGCATGTTGCCACAGGCAACACGTTTCCACCACACTGTCTCAGAGAGAGATCAAATCAAGGAAACTACTCTCCATATCGATACTGGTTGCATAACGACTTTGAGAAGTGCTGGCAAAGACAAAGTCATCAGTTACTGAAAGGAAAACTGTTGGGGAAATAGAAATGTGGTTTAACATGCAACCTTTAACATGTGGGTTACAGTGCTTTTTTTCGTACATGGCCAGCTCTCTGGACGCCTCTAACACTTTTCTTTTCCCTTAATTCTATCTGTTATATAGTCTCCCACGCGCGTTTATTCTCTATACGAGAATGACAATAACGCAGTTCATAAATTTTACATTTGAATGCTAAGAGGAGAGCACCGATTTTTGTGAGAGATTTTGCATTTCATGAATTACTGAAGACGCAGCGCTAGTGCCATCTATCACCTGTGGACTTAAAACAGTGGCAGTATTAACTGTTTGGAAGTTGACACAGAGATTGAGCCTGATAGTGATAGGGACGGCATGCGTGGTGGATTAGTTTCGGTGTTCCATACGAACAGAGGTGTATCTGCGTTTGTTGTATTCAGAAATTTAATCAGGGAACGTGATTGTGTAAAACCGAGAGAACACTCTCTCTGTTCCTTTCTCTCTCTCTCTCTCTCTCTCTCTCTCTCTCTCTCTCTTGCTATTGCTCTTAGACGTAACACATGTGACTTAATATCTCATAAGCATAGTATAAATGACAATATTGAAAAAAAAGTATTGCTGAAATAATGGAGACAGATATTTATGTATAACTAGCTTAGCGTCCACTCCGATGCTCGCATATACTATATGGCCTACAGAGATTTTTTGTTTTTCGTTTTTATTTAATCGAATTTTTATGTTGTTCACAAATTGCTACATCTTCTAAGATTACCACGCTAATTTAGGCCATAGAAACGTGGTCTTTTCCGAATGTATCTCTGATCAAAAATCGATTCTCGTAGCTGGAGTTCAAAGTTTTTGTTAATCACGCCTTTTACGTTATTTTGGGGATACTTCCGCAGCAACTCTCATCCCCTAACAAATATTTCTTAATATCAACCGAGAAGAGAAATACCGACGTTCATAAATTTAGCTTTAATTTTTTTTGCGTAATGAAATTTTTTCTTAAAAATTTTCATCCCCTATTGCACTCCGCTTGGGGCTGAATTTCGTAGAATCCCTTCTGAAACGATGTCTATAGTATAAATCCACGCTCTGACCAAAGTTCAAAGTTTTTATTCTTACCGGTTTTAGCTGGGCAATGGTGAGTCAGTCAGTCAGTCGGAACATCGCCTTTTATGAATAAAGATTGCTTATTTTGTTATAATTATTGACGTAGTGTGTTTGAAGATTAGGAATTGTTACATTTAATACAATTATTACATTTGATACCGTTATTATATTTAATATACGTAGCCTTCAAAATGGCGTCTGTAGCGGAGGTGCGTTCCAAATAGAGAGCTCTCATTGGGTTTCCTCTGGCAGAAAATCTGAGTATCGCAGATATTCATAGGAGCTTGCAGAATGTCTATGGAAATGTGAAAGGAAACAAAAACTCGTTGAGTCGTTGGGCGAGACGGCTGTCATCATCGCAACAAGGTCGCGGGAACCAGTCCCAAGTGCCCACCGGCCGCACACAGCTGTGAAACTGAAGAAACGAGTTCACAGTGTTCGTCGTCGCAAAAATGCAAACCAACTTCTCTTTCTCCATCACTACGCAGCGTCTCGCACGAGTCTATGCACCCGAGAGGAACTGACGAAACTTTATTCGAGTGATCTTACTCGTCCACCCTACAGCTGGATCTCGCACCTTCCGACTTCCATCCGTTTTGCCCAATAGAGGATGCACTCCGCGGGGAGCAGTACGCGTGTGATGCTGAAGTTATTGATTCAGCAAGACGTTGGCTTCGGCGTCGCCCAGTAGAGTGGTACCACGCTGGTATACAGGCCCTCGCAGTAAGGTGGTGTTAAGGCCGTTGCACTGAACGGAGTTTACGTTGAAAAATAGTGTTCTGTAGCCACAAGGGTGAGGGATAATATGATACTAAAATGTAAACTTTCACGGCCGGATATATCATGTCCATTATATTTATCCGGGCTGTTATGCCGTGGTCGGTTGATGAATTCTGTGGTGATTCCCAACGTTTCGTCTCCGACTGCGGGAGACGTCTTCAAGGACCCCCTTGAAGATGTCTCCCGCAGTCGTAGACGAAACGTTGGGAATCACCACAGAATTCATCAACCGACCACGGCATAACAGCCCGGATAATTATAATGGACATGAGGGATAATATGGTGAATTGCAAACCTGAATAAAACCGGACAGCCTTCAGAATAAAAATATGTCTTGCCTTTTTTATTGAACGCTCCTCGTAATCTCTCAAAAAACAAAAAAAACAAAAAAATCAAATTGCTCTGAGCACTATGGGACTTAACATCTGAGGCCATCAGTCCTCTAGAACTTAAAACTACTTAAACCTAACGAACCTAAGGACATCACACACATCCATGCCCGAGCAAGGATTCGAAACTGCTCCGTAGCGGTCGCGCGCTTCCAGACTGAAGCGCCTAGAACCGCTCGGCCACACCGGGTGGCCGTAATTTCTCAATGAAAAGGATTATATTGTGCATGTTTTACAGTATTAATTTATTTTAGTAATCCGTTTAAGGCTTCCATTGCCACCATAAGACTTAAACTGACTGTCGTTCTCAAAGAGGCTACAATACGCAACGACAAAGAACAAAATGTTACACATCGGGAGAGTGGTGGGAGGACAGAGACATCTTTGCCAATGCAGTGGCGATGCGGTTGAAAATCTTGCAGTTGAACGGTACAAAATATATAGGGAACAGAGATGAGAAACATTATTTCAATTAAATTAACAGTCCCAATAAAACAAAAATTGTACGTGATAAGAACAGCTTGCAAAAGGTCTGACATGTGGACGGGGATACAGAAATAGAGTACAAGATAAGAACCGACAATAGTAACTGCGGGATATGTGGTGTATAAAGACAAAGGCAGTAACATGAATAAATGCAGGAAAAACGAAGGAATAGAGTGGAACAGTGTGCGGAAGACATTGGAAAACTGAGGAGATTAAACAAAGTTTAGTAGTGAGGAAATGCTGAGCCGTGTTTTGTCATGCACTTCCTAAATCAGGTCTGCGGACGAGATATTTGTTGATTTTTCAGGGCTTCCAACAAATTAACTTTGGTGGTTGTATATTTCTTGAAGCAAGTGTCTACAGCTGTGAAGCTAGGGCGAATGGCTATGAAGAAGCTTACCAAGATTTGGCAGTACAGAACAGTATCGAACACCACAAATGTCTGATTTGTTTAAATAGCGTGTTTTCTGTCTTTTTTATGGCTGGGAGACGTGCAACCTTAAAGCCAGAGACGTACAGCGCATCCATGCATTTGAGTTTTGATGCTGGGGCAGGACGCTCCGCATAAAATGGACTGAAAGAAGAACAAATGTGTTCATTAATGAGCATCTCAGTATCTCCACGCACCTTTATTCTACATCTACATCTACATCTACATCTGCATTTATACTCTGCAAGCCACCCAACGGTGTGTGGCGGAGGGCACTTTACGTGCCAGTGTCATTACCTCCCTTTTCTGTTCCAGTCGCGTATGCTTCGCGGGAAGAACGACTGTCTGGATGCCTCCGTCCGCGCTCGAATCTCTCTAATTTTACATCCGTGATCTCCTCGGGAGGTATAAGTAGGAGGAAGCAATATATTCGATACTTCATCCAGAAACGCACCCTCTCGAAACCTGGACAGCAAGCTACACCGCGATGCAGAGCGCCTCTCTTGCAGAGTCTGCCACTTGAGTTTGCTAAACATCTCCGTAACGCTATCACGGTTACCAAATAACCCTGTGACGAAACGCGCCGCTCTTCTTTGGATCTTCTCTATCTCCTCCGTCAACCCGATCTGGTACGGATCCCACACTGATGAGCAATACTCAAGTACAGGTCGAACGAGTGTTTTGTAAGCCACCTCCATTGTTGCTGGACTACATTTTCTAAGGACTCTCCCAATGAATCTCAACCTGGTACCCGCCTTACCAACAATTAATTTTATATGATCATTCCACTTCAAATCGTTCCGCACGGATACTCCCAGATATTTTACAGAAGCAACTGCTACTAGTGTTTGTTCCGCTATCATATAACCATACAACAAAGAATCCTTCTTTCTATGTATTCGCAATACATTACATTTGTCTATGTTAAGGGTCAGTTGCCACTCCCTGCATCAAGTGCCTATCCGCTGCAGATCTTCCTGCATTTCGCAGCAATTTTCTAATGCTGCAACTTCTCTGTATACTACAGCATCATCCGCGAAAAGCCGCATGGAACTTCCGACACTATCTACTATGTCATTTATGTTGTTGTTGTTGTTGTGGTCTTCAGTCCTGAGACTGGTTTGATGCGGCTCTCCATGCTACTCTATTCTGTGTAAGCTTCTTCATCTCCCAGTACCTACTGCAACCTACATCCTTCTGAATCTGAGCAGCAATGTATCATGTTACCACAGATTTTCGCGATTAGTTTGAAGAAGATTCAGCGGAGAGTGCGACCAAATTATTTGGCCACCCAGATCGAGCATCATGAGTCACATTGAACATTCATCGGTTATAGTCGAGAGGTCAGTTCGTGCACTAAATCCTGCGCCTGCAACACTTTTGCAACCATAGACGGCTATAGAGGAAGCATGGCTCAATATTTCTGTAGGAGACTTCCAGCGACTTGTTGGGTCCATATCACGCCGAGTTGCTGTACTGTTTTTTTTGCTGTTGTGGTCTTCGATCCAGAGACTGGTTTGATGCAGTTTTCCATGCTACTCTATCCTGTGCAAACTTCTTCATCTCCAAGCACCTACTGCGACCTACATTCTTCTGAATCTGCTTAGTGTATTCAACTTTTGGTCTCCCCCTAGATTTTTACCGTCCACGCTGCCCTCCAATACTAAATTGGTGATCCCTTGATACCTCAGAACATGTCCTACCAACCGATTCCTTCTTCTGCTCAAGTTGTGCCACAAACTTCTCTTCCCCCCAATCCTATTCAATACTTCCTCATTAGTTATGTGATCTACCCATCTAATCTTCAACATTCTACTGTAGCACCACATTTCGAAAGCTTCTATTCTCTTCTTGTCCAAACTATTTACCGTCCATGTTTCACTTCCATACATGGCTACACTCCATACGAATACTTTCAGAAGTGACTTCCTGACACTTAAATCTATACTCGATGTTAGCAAATTTCTCTTCTTCAGAAACGCTTTCCTTGCCATTGCCAGTCTACATTTTATATCATCTCTACTTCGACCATCATCAGTTATTTTGCTCGCCAAATAGCAAAACTCCTTTACTACTTTAAGTGTCTAACTTCCTAATCTAATACCCGCAACATCACCTGACTTAATTCGACTACATTCCATTAAGTCGTTTTGCTTTTGTTGATGTTCATCTTATATCCTCCCTTCAAGACACCATCCATTCCGTTCAACTGCTCTTCCAAGTCCTTTGCTGTCTCTGACAGAATTACAATGTCATCGGCGAACCTCAAAGTTTTTATTTCTTCTCCATGGATTTTAATACCTACTCCGAATTTTTCTTTTGTTTCCTTTACTTGTTCAATATACAGATTGAATAACATCGGGGAGAGGCTACAATCCTTTCTCTCTCCCTTCTCAACCAGTGCTTCCCCTTCATGCCCCTCGACTCTTATAACTGAAATCTGGTTTCTGTACAAATTGTAAATAGCCATTCGCTCCCTGTATTTTATCCCCGCCACGTTTAGAATTTGAAAGAGTGTATTCCAGTCAACATTGTCAAAAGCTTCCTCTAAGCCTACAAATGCTAGAAACGTAGGTTTGCCTTTTCTTAATCTTTCTTCTAAGATAAGTCGTAAGGTCAGTATTGCCTCACGTGTTCCAGTATTTCTACGGAATCCAAACTGATCTTCCCCGAGGTCGGCTTCTACTAGTTTTTCCATTCGTCTGTAAAGAATTCGTGTTAGTATTTTGCAGCTGTGGCTTATTAAACTGATTGTTCGGTAATTTTCACATCTGTCAACACCTGCTTTCTTTGGGATTGGAATTATTATATTCTTCTTGAAGTCTGAGGGTATTTCGCCTGTTTCATACATCTTGCTCACCAGATGGTAGAGTTTTGTCAGGACTGGCTCTCCCAAGGCCGTCAGTAGTTCCAATGGAATGTTGTCTACTCCGGGGGCCTTGTTTCGACTCAGGTCTTTCAGTGCTCTGTCAAACTCTTCACGCAATATCGTATCTCCCATTTCGTCTTCATCTACATCCTCTTCCATTTCCATAATATTGTCCTCAAGTACATCGTCCTTGTATAGGCCCTCTATATACTCCTTCCAGCTTTCTGCTTTCCCTTCTTTGCTTAGTACTGGGTTTCCATCTGAGCTCTTGACGTTCATACAAGTGGTTCTCTTATCTCCAAAGGTCTCTTTAATTTTCCTGTAGGCAGTATCTATCTTACCCCTAGTGAGATAAGCCTCTACATCCTTACATTTGTCCTCTAGCCATCCCTGCTTAGCCATTTTGCACTTCCTGTCGATCTCATTTTTGAAACGTTTGTATTCCGTTTTGCCTGCTTCATTTAATGCATTTTTTATTTTATCCTTTCATCACTTAAATTCAATATTATTTCTGTTACCCAAGGATTTCTACTAGCCCTCATCTTTTTACCTACTTGATCCTCTGCTGCCTTCACTACTTCATCCCTCAAAGCTACCCATTCTTCTTCTACTGTGTTTCTTTCCCCCATTCCTGTCAATTGTTCCCTTATGCTCTCCCTGAAACTCTGTACTACCTCTGGTTCTTTCAGTTCATCCAGGTCCCATCTCCTTAAATTCCCACCTTTTTGGAGTTTCTTCAGATTTAATCTATAGGTCATAACCAATAGATTGTGGTCAGAGTCTTACAATTTAAAACCTGGTTCCTAAATCTCTGTCTTACCATTATACACTCCTGGAAATGGAAAAAAGAACACATTGACACCGGTGTGTCGGACCCACCATACTTGCTCCGGACACTGCGAGAGGGCTGTACAAGCAATGATCACACGCACGGCACAGCGGACACACCAGGAACCGCGGTGTTGGCCGTCGAATGGCGCTAGCTGCGCAGCATTTGTGCACCGCCGCCGTCAGTGTCAGCCAGTTTGCCGTGGCATACGGAGCTCCATCGCAGTCTTTAACACTGGTAGCATGCCGCGACAGCGTGGACGTGAACCGTATGTGCAGTTGACGGACTTTGAGCGAGGGCGTATAGTGGGCATGCGGGAGGCCGGGTGGACGTACCGCCGAATTGCTCAACACGTGGGGCGTGAGGTCTCCACAGTACATCGATGTTGTCGCCAGTGGTCGGCGGAAGGTGCACGTGCCCGTCGACCTGGGACCGGACCGCAGCGACGCACGGATGCACGCCAAGACCGTAGGATCCTACGCAGTGCCGTAGGGGACCGCACCGCCACTTCCCAGCAAATTAGGGACACTGTTGCTCCTGGGGTATCGGCGAGGACCATTCGCAACCGTCTCCATGAAGCTGGGCTACGGTCCCGCACACCGTTAGGCCGTCTTCCGCTCACGCCCCAACATCGTGCAGCCCGCCTCCAGTGGTGTCGCGACAGGCGTGAATGGAGGGACGAATGGAGACGTGTCGTCTTCAGCGATGAGAGTCGTTTCTGCTTTGGTGCCAATGATGGTCGTATGCGTGTTTGGCGCCGTGCAGGTGAGCGCCACAATCAGGACTGCATACGACCGAGGCACACAGGGCCAACACCCGGCATCATGGTGTGGGGAGCGATCTCCTACACTGGCCGTACACCACTGGTGATCGTCGAGGGGACACTGAATAGTGCACGGTACATCCAAACCGTCATCGAACCCATCGTTCTACCATTCCTAGACCGGCAAGGGAACTTGCTGTTCCAACAGGACAATGCACGTCCGCATGTATCCCGTGCCACCCAACGTGCTCTAGAAGGTGTAAGTCAACTACCCTGGCCAGCAAGATCTCCGGATCTGTCCCCCATTGAGCTTGTTTGGGACTGGATGAAGCGTCGTCTCACGCGGTCTGCACGTCCAGCACGAACGCTGGTCCAACTGAGGTGCCAGGTGGAAATGGCATGGCAAGCCGTTCCACAGGACTACATCCAGCATCACTACGATCGTCTCCATGGGAGAATAGCAGCCTGCATTGCTGCGAAAGGTGGATATACACTGTACTAGTGCCGACATTGTGCATGCTCTGTTGCCTGTGTCTATGTGCCTGTGGTTCTGTCAGTGTGATCATGTGATGTATCTGACCCCAGGAATGTGTCAATAAAGTTTCCCCTTCCTGGGACAATGAATTCACGGTGTTCTTATTTCAGTTCCCAGGAGTGTATAATCTATCTGATACCTTTTAGTATCTCCAGGGTTCTTCCATGTATACAACCTTCTATCATGATTCTTAAAACAAGTGTTAGCTATGATAAGCTGTGCTCTGTGCAAAATTCTACCAGGCGGCTTCCTCTTTCATTTCTTAGCCCCAATCCATATTCACCTACTACAGTGCGTAACCGTATCGATCGCCTTCCGGAAGTCAAAGAAAATAGCATCTACCTGGGAGCCTGTATCTAATATTTTCTGGGTCTCATGAACAAATAAAGCGAGTGCGGTCTCACACGAACGCTGTATCCGGAATCCATGTTGATTCCTACAGAGTAGATTCTGAGTTTCCAAAAACGACATGATACGCGAGCAAAAAACATGTTCTAAAATTCTGCAACAGATCGACGTCAGAGATATAGGTCTATAGTTTTGCGCATCTGCTCGACGACCGTTCTTGAAGACTGGGACTACCTGTGCTCTTTTCCAATCATTTGGAATCTTCCGTTCCTCTAGAGAATTGCGGTACACGGCTGTTAGAAGGGGGCAAGTTCTTTCGCGTACACTGTGTAGAATCGAATTGGTGTCCCGTCAGGTCGAGTGGACTTTCCTCTGTTGAGTGATTCCAGTTGCCTTTCTATTCCTTGGACACTTATTTCGATGTCAGCCATTTTTTCGTTTGTGCTAGGATTTAGAGAAGGAACTGCAGTGCGGTCTTCCCGTGTGAAACAGCTTTGGAAAAAGGTGTTTAGTATTTCAGCTTTGCGCGTGTTATCCTCTGTTTCAATGCCATCATCATCCCGGAGTGTCTGGATATGCTGTTTCGAGCCACTTACTGATTTAACGTAAGACCAGAACTTCCTAGGATTTTCTGTCAAGTCGGTACATAGAATTTTACTTTCGAATTCACTGAACGCTTAACGCATAGCCCTCCTTATTCTAACTTTGACATCGTTTAGCTTCTGTTTGTCTGAGAGGTTTTGGCTGCGTTTAAACTTGGAGTGAAGCTCTCTTTGCTTTCGCAGTAGTTTCCTAACTTTATTGTTGAACCACGGTGGGCTTTCCCGTCCCTCACAGTTTTACTCGGCACGTACCTGTCTAAAACGCATTTTACGATTGCCTTGAACTTTTTCCATAAACACTCAACATTGTCAGTGTCCGAACAGAAATTTTCGTTTTGATCTGTTAGGTAGTCTGAAATCTGCCTTCTATTACTCTTGCTAAACAGATAAACCTTCCTCCCGTTTTTTATATTCCTATTAACTTCCATATTCAGGGATGCTGCAACGGCCTTATGATCACTGATTCCCTGTTCTGCAGTTACAGAGTCGAAAAGTTCGGGTCTGTTTGTTATCAGTAGATCCAAGATGTTATCTCCACGAGTCGGTTCTCTGTTTAATTGGCTCTGAGCACTATGCGACTTAACTTCTGAGATCAATCAGTCGCCTAGAACTTAGAACTAATTAAACCTAACTAACCTAAGGACATCACACACATCCATGCCCGAGGCAGGATTCGAACCTGCGACCGGTTCAGGACTGAGCGCGTAGAACCGCTAGACCACCGCGGCCGGCTCTCTGTTTAATTGCTCGAGGTAATTTTCGGATAGTGCCTCAGTATAATGTCACTCCATGCTCTGTCCCTACCACCCGTCCTAAACATCTGAGTGTCCCAGTCTATATCTGGTAAATTGAAATTATGTGAAATGTATTCCAAATTTTCTCTCAGTTGTTCTGCCACTAATGCTGCTGAGTCGGGAGGTCGGTAAAAGGAGTCAACTATTAACCTAGCTCGGTTGTTGAGTGTAACCTCCACCCATAACAATTCACAGGAACTATCCACTTCTACTTCACTATAGGATAAACTACTACTAACAGCGACAAACACGCCACCACCGGTTGCATGCAATCTATCCTTTCTAAACACCGTCTGTGCCTTTGTAAAAATTTCGGCAGAATTTATCTCTGGCTTCAGGCAGCTTTCTGTACCTATAACGAATTCAGCTTCGGTGCTTTGTATCAGCGCTTGAAGTTCCGGTACTTTACCAATGCAGCTTCGACAGTTTACAATTACAATACCGATTGATTCTTGGTCTCCGCATGTCCTGACTTTGCCCCGAACCCTTTGAGGCTGTTGCCCTTTCTGTACTTGACCGAGGCCATCTAACCTAAAAAACCGCCTAGTCCACGCCACACAACCCCTGCTACCCGTGTAGCCGCTTGCTGCGTGTAGTGGACTCTTGACCTATCCAGCGGAACCCGAAACCCCACCACCCTATGGCGCAAGTCGAGGAATCTGCAGCCCACACGGTCGCAGAACCGTCTCAGCCTCTGATTCAGACCCTCCACTGGGCTCTGTACCAAAGGTCCGCAGTCAGTCCTGTCGACGATGCTGCAGATGGTGAGCTCTGCTTTCATCCCGATAGCGTGTCAACGAAAAAATTCTCTAGTTCCTTGGCCTTAATGTGAGAAGAAATGTAGAAAACCTAGAGGAAATATTCACGGCAGTGAAACTCGAGTGCAAGCGACCGAGGAGAAGAACATCGAACAGGTGGATTGGTAAAATCGAGAAGATCTCTGGTCCATCTCTTCAGTATGCACTAACAAGGAGAGGTTCACAGTGGTGCGATTGACATTTTGAAAGCATCTACATGGTGATGTAGGTTAAGGAGCATGTATCACACTGCAGCCATTCACATTGGTGGGCCCTCATTTGCATGTAATTAACGAAAAAAAATCGGAATTTTGTGTGATACGCTATAGCGTTAAGAAAGTTACGTCCTATAATATGGTTCAGAGGCATAATGATGATGTCTGGTTTTTGGGGCGCTCAGCTACGCGGTGATCGGCGCCCGTACAAAGTCCCAATTCGTACACGGTCCAACTTTTTTTTTTTTACACAGTCAAATATATACTGACACGAATGATGATGATAAAATGATGACGACAACACAAACGACCAGGCCCGAGTGGATAAAATCCCCAACCGGACCGGGAATCGAGCCCGGGACCCCGTAATCCAAAGGCTGCAACGTTAGCCACTAGACCTAGAGCTGTGGGCGTGAGGCGTAATGGATAGTTAAGAACGTCACATAAAAGAGGTAATGGGTTCGAATCTCACCAGGTCTAATAGTATTTTACTATTTTTAAATCTTTATTAAAATGACTTTGATTATCGATTTTATTCAGTTAACTGATTTAAATGTAGTTTTTTAATTCAGTTCCTTTGGCACATAATTGTGATGGTAATAGCAACTTTCTTAATTTCGTCTCGTTTTTCTTCTTATCATTCTTTCTCCAATTGAAATCATTGTTCACTTGTTAATTTCATGTATTAATTTCGATTCAGTTTATTTTGTTCCAGCAGCCTATTTTTTCGTCCACATCATAGCGTTCGTTACATCTGTTTCTCATTTTGCTTGAATTTCGTTTTAGTTGTAAACCCGATTTCGTTTAAATTTTCATTTGCATTGCTTTGTCCGTAGTGGAATAGGTACTGAGACCACATTTTAAATGTCTGTATGACGATTACCGTGCAAAAAAATTGCACATCTGGTAACAAAAATGCATTTCTCACTCCACTGCACAAATATAGATTACTTCGTCTTTGTTTTGTAACTGATAGATTGGAGTTTTCAAATAATTGAATATTATAGTAGATAAATGTAATTACATTCACATTCACAAAAATTCCAGTTGGGAAAAGAATGATATGAAGAAGAAATGAAACATATGAGAAAGTTCATACGATGATTAAAATTATGTGATAAAGGAATAGAAATAAAAAATAACATTCAAACCATTTAACTGAATACAAATAATGATCGAAGTAATTTCGATATATATTGAAAATTTAAAAAAAAAGATGTGTGTGCCTGACGAAATTCGAACACAAAGCCTTCTGCAAATGAAGCTGCTATCCTATTCGTTATACCGCACTATACAACGCGAGTGTTTTAACACTTTCAAGCGTCATCCAGAATTACGAATTTTTTTGTCAGTCACTTAAAAACGAGGGCCCAGCAGGGTGAATGGTTCCAGCGCGTGAAACCTGGGATCTTGAGCTAGTGAAGCGCCAAAGAAATTTCTATAAGAATGCATATCCAATTACAGAGATATGTAAATAGGGAGAATGCGGCGCTGCGGTCGGCAACGCCTATGTAAGACGACAAGTGTCTGGCGTAGTTCTTAGACCGGTTACTGCTGCTACAATGGCGGGTTATCAAGATTTCAGTGAGTTTGAACGTGGTGTTACAGTCGGCCCAAGAGCGATGGGACACAGCATCTCCGAGCTAGCGATACAGTGGGGATTTTACCGTACGACCATTTCTCGAGTGTACCGTGAATATCAGGAATCCGGTATAACATCAAAATCCCGACATCGCTGCGGCTGTAAAAAGAATGGGACCAGTGACGACTGAAGAGAATCCTTCAATGTGACAGAAGTGCAGCCCTTCGTACAAATTCCTGCAGATTTCAATTCTAGGTCATCAACAAGTGTCAGTGTGCGGATCATTTAACGAAACATCATCGATATGGGCTTTCGGTGCCGAAGGGCCATTCGTGTACCCTTGATGACTGCACGACATAATGCTTTACTCCTCGCCTGGGGCTGTCGACACCAACATTGGGCTGTTGATGACTGGAAACATGTTGCTTGGTCGGACGAGTCTCATTCCAAATTGTATCGAGGGGATGGACGTGTACGGGCATGGCGACAACCTCATGAGTCCATGGACCCTGCATGGCAGCAGGAGACTGTTCAGGCTGGTGGAGGCTCTGTATGAGTGTGGAGCCCGTGCCGTTTGAGTGATGGGGGACCTCTGATACGTCTAGATAGGACTCTGACAGGTGACACGTACGTATGCATCCTGCCGAGTCACCTGCATCCATCGCTGTGCATTCCGACGGACTTGGGCAATTCCAGCGGGACAATGCAACACTTCACACGTAGAGAATTGCTACAGAGTGGCTCCAGGAGCACTCTTCTGAGTTTAAACAACTCTCCAGACACGTTCATTATTGAGCATATCTAGGATGCCTTGCAACGTGTTGTTCAAAAGATCTCCACTGCCTTGTACTCTTTCGGATTTATGGACAGCTCTGCAGGATTCATGGTGTCAGTTCCGTCCAGCACTTCAGACATTAGTTGAGTCCATGCCAAGTTGTGTTGCGGCTCGCGTAGGCCCTACACGTTATTAGGCAGGTGTACTAGTTTCTTTGGCTCTTAAGTGTGTATCACCATATAGATAGTGAGCTGTGGTAAAAATTGCTATTTTGAAGAGCCCGCCGCAGCGCGTGGTGTGAAGCAGCCCCCTCCGTTTCTGGCGGTGGCGCCGCTATGGCAATCGCAACTTTGGTGTCTCCCTCTGGTGGGAAAGGGGAAAGGTTGCCTGTTCAAGTGCATTTAAGGGGCGCTATGAGCTAGCCAAGAGTCAGTTGGTCAGCCTGGTGAGTGTGGGACAGTCAGTGTCTGTCTGTCGTTCGGAGTGCTAGTTTTTGCCGGCCGAAGTGGCCGTGCGGTTAAAGGCGCTGCAGTCTGGAACCGCAAGACCGCTACGGTCGCAGGTTCGAATCCTGCCTCGGGCATGGATGTTTGTGATGTCCTTAGGTTAGTTAGGTTTAACTAGTTCTAAGTTCTAGGGGACTAATGACCTCAGCAGTTGAGTCCCATAGTGCTCAGAGCCATTTGAACCATTTTGCTAGTTTTTCTGTCGTTTGGATCAACCTTGGCCGGCATATGAGCGTCTTGCCACTCCGTCAGTAACAGAACTCGGCTAGTGGTCGCCCGGTCGGGGCTGAGTTCCTGCATCTGAGTCTGCGCGCTAGGCCGCCAGTCTGCTCGAGCTTTCTCAGGCAATGGTCATTGGCGGTTGGATTGATCGGTTGGTCGGTCGCGCGCTGAGACACAAGATGACTTGTCCGTCTTGAGCGTCGGCGCATGCGAGGTCGCCACGTGAGTCCAGTGGGGCGCGCCGTATAGCGACGGATAGTGGCTTCGAGGCCGACACGAGAGCAACAGGAGTCAACCCACGACGTCGGTCTGGCCGGTGCGAGCTGCGACGCCGTGCGACGGGATATCGGCACGCCTTCCTGCGTCCGCTGAAGCGGCTGGCAGCGGACGGTTCGGGAGAGGATTTTGAGGGTGCTGCGCCATGTCTTCGCCAGACATCGCAGTTTATTAGAAGTTAAGTGATTCGTGATATGTTGTTTCATTTACTTGTTAAATTATACTTCTTTTCTTGGTCAGTCTCTCATCCCCAGCTTGTTCGTCTGTCTCTCGTCCGCATTTGTTAGGCAGTTAGTGTCTGACTGTCTGTCTGTCGGTCTGCCGAACGTTAATAGCTGCCTCTGTCAGCTTTGTCGGATTCGGTGTTAACGAATTTATTGCTTGAAGTGTAACGGCCGAATTCCTGAAATATGTTTTTATCTTCCCTATCATCTTGAGAGGCGGTATATGTGTAATGTAGAGAATTTAGAGCATGTTTGGCTAACCTTGTACATTTTATGTAAGATTGCATTTCATGGGTTTTTATTTAAGTGGTTATTTTAGTATATAAAGTTGTCAACCTTCCAACGTAAGTGTCTTTTTTTTCTAAAAAAATCAAGTTGTACCTACGGTGGCAAGTTAATAATTTAATGTTAGTGTTTTGTACCATTTCAATCCCTTTTACGGGGTGCATAGTTTATGTGCTTGTGTGAGCTGTTAAAATTTTTAGTAATCTGTTACATTGCAGATTTGCACCAGGGTAGTCTTTCAGAGGTTGTTGTGAGTGGTCGAGACTACGGCCGTGTCAAAAGGGAACAGCAAGGTTCTCAGGCAGAGAGCTCATACTGTCAAAAATTTGATCTTCCTGCCTCTGAATAAAAAAAAGCCTTTAGGAATAAAATTTCCATTTGTTGAAAGAAATTGATTTGTTTTCATCAGTTATCCACCGCCAACTACTTCCACGCTCACATAGTGTGATTAAATGAGTTAATAGAATGAGATTTTCACTCTGCAGCGGAGTGTGCACTTATATGAAACTTCCTGGCAGATTAAAACTGTGTGCCGGACCGAGACTCGAGCTCGGAACCTTTGCCTTTCGCGGGCAAGTGCTCTGCCTACTGAACTACCCAAGCACGACTCACGCCCGGTACTCACAGCTTTCCTTCTGCCAGTACCTCGTCTCCTACCTTCCAAACTTTACAGAAGCTCTCCTGCGAACCTTGCACAACTAGCACTCCTGACAGAAAGGATATCGCGGAAACATGGCTTAGCCACAGCCTGGGGTGGTGTTTCCAGAATGAGATTTTCACTCTGCAGCGCAGTGTGCACTGATATGAAACTTCTTGGCAGATTAAAACTGTGTGCCGGACCGAGACTCGAACTCGGGACCTTTGCCTCTTGCGGGCGAGTGCTCTACCTACTGAGCTACCCAAGCACGACTCACGCCCTGTCCTCACAGCTTTACTTCACCCAGTACCTCGTCTCCTACCTTCCAAACTTTACAGAAGCTCTCCTGCGAACCTTACAGAGCTTCTGTAAAGTCTGGGAAGTAGGAGACGAGGTACGTAGAGCACTTGCCCGCGAAATGCAAAAGTCCAGAGTTCGACTCTTGGTCCGGCACACAGTTTTAATCTGCCAGGAAATTTCAAATGTGTTAATGTTCTTGATGAATCGCTAGTAAATAAATTCTTAAGAAAATGTTTTGAATGAATTCACCCTTCAGGTAGCTTCAAAAAGTGCTCGCACCGCTGGGGCCATCTCCTCATAAAAGAAGGTGGTAACCGTCCAAGATGGAGGCACTTGATTCGTGGGGTCACGACGGTCATCAATGAGCTCACCGACTTGTGATAATGATGATGAGGCTCTCCTGAACACGAATCAGGAACTAAGGAATGCTTCGGAAGGTGATCGCGCACGCTCACACGCACGTACGTTCTCACACACGGCCGTACACACGAAATCGGCCAAGGGTACCTTTTAAAGACGTCCGGGGGCGATCGCTCATTTGACTAACGATACGCAACGAGGGCTGGGATGACGACAGAGCCGACCGTGGAATTAGGCGTAATCAGCGATCGGGCTCAGAAGTGGGTGCCGGAGGCAGGCGGCCACGCCCCCTCCGCGGCGGCGATCGGCGACGCCGGCCTTCAATTAACCGGTAGCGGCGTAGTAATGAGCCTGACTGGGAAAACCACGTAACAGGCCCCTCTCTGGCGACTAACAGGCGCCGACCTGCCCTCCCTACCTGTAATACGCGCCGACCCCTGAGGTCCTCCTCCAGCTCCAGCGCGGCCCAGGCAGAAGGCAGAGGTCGCGCTACCCGCCTGTGGCACAGACACCACGCTCTAGAGATCGGAAAACTCGTTCATCCTTGGGAACTAGTTCACTGCTGATCGTTACTTTTTGGGAACCGTTCATTTTTACTCGTTCGCCGTTCATTTGTGCTTGATATATGGTTCTTGTGAAAAACTGAAAACTGGTAGTGTAGGTGAAGGAAGGATGGAGGGCACCAAGAGGGGCCACTAGCCTCCCCCGTGGAGTATAGAGTTTTTATTCATTACAGAATTCTTACACACTTTTATAAGTAATTTCTGTGGTTCCGCAGAACCTCTCGTTTAGCCAACTGTAGCGTTGTGTGGCTGATGGCAGGGAAATAATATAGGGTGGCGCACGGAAAACCGGCCCCGAGTACAGACTGCTCGCCAATTACGGACGATGTGTTACCCGTTACGAGTAGATAAAACAAACAGACAAACATGCAATAATTAGGCAGTGAAGAAATAACAAGCTAATGCAAACAACAATGGGGAAACAATCGATGACGATGCGTAGAGAGCTAGAGAAGAGAACATGAAAATCTCACGCGACGCGCATGGGTCTTGTAAACCTGTTGGTGGCTGTTTCCCAACTTAATAGACCACGAGTGTTTTGTATAAAATGCTTCTTTTCGACTTCCACTACATAGCTATGCTACGTTGTTAACAATAATCGTTTACACCGTATATGTACTTCACGTTGTCTCTGAGTTCGTAGGCGAAATAGACTTTATGGAAGCATAAAATAAAATGTGGTTTTCTCATCATACTTGCGTCACACGCTTAGTAAAAATTAGATGTATGTGTTGCATTATTAAAGTTAATGCAGCAATAATAATAATAATTAAGTTCGCAGTAGTAAAGTTTTTGGTTTGAAAGATCCTTCTGAACAAATGTTTCTGAGATAATAAGTAAATACGGTTTTATGGCACTCTATGTCTTTTCAAATGGAGAGACACCGCTTTTCCTACTGAGCCAAAATGACCCACAACCCACTTCCTTTTTTTTTTTTTTTTTTCCAAAGGAACCAAACTAGCAGGTAATGCATATTGGAAACAACCAAACTTTAATATAAGTAGAGCCTTTCTAAATGTAATGTTTTGTATATGAAAGATACACGAAAATCGTTTTCTATGAATTTTCTTACACTAAAAATTAAGCAAATTATTGAAACTTAGTTGCTAAATCAAGTCGATGAAACCAAAAAATATATGAATAACAAACAAAAAAAACCTTGCCTTGTTATAAGTATGTCTTCTGCTGTTCATCGATATAATGAAGGGAGCTGATATGCCCTTTTGTTATCTGAAAAGACGTACCTATCCATACAACGTAATTTTTATGTAATTTACGTAACTATAAAATACTTTTTGAGTACCGGTCGTACCCGCTGAATAGCCAGAACCAAGTGCAAGAACAGTTTGCAACACATGTAAAATAGGCGAGCGCAGTGAACGAAACGAGCACTGGATACTGAACTAACTAGGAGCAGTAGGAAGTGGAACTGAGACAGGTGGTCATGCGAAGAATGACGAGTGCGGCCGAGGGAGACCGAGACTGAGACGTCACGCGACCGAGGCTCGAACGAGAACTGCCGAAGTGACCGTCGCGCTCGAAGTGAACTAGTGAACTACGAACCGATCGTTCCTCGTTCCTGGGAACTAAAAGTAGACCGCCGCGACCGAAGTGAACTATGAACCGATCGTTCCTTGGAATTCGTTCCTCGGTCCTTTCGTTCATCTTGGTGAACCGTTCCTCTGCACCCGTTCGTTCGCGAACTACCCATCTCTACCGCGCTCCTCCGCGGCGGGCACCGCAGCCGGGGCGGCAGTAAAGCCGACGACTTATTACACGCTGGCAGGAAACGGCAGTGGCACCTCGCGTGCCATCTCGACGTTTTATGGTCCGTAGCCGCGCGAGTGCGCCAGGTCCTGTCGCCACTACTAATGGCGCCAGTGTTTTTCCCTGCACCCGCTGGAGCGAGGTGTAATATCCGGGATACGACTGGCTCCACTCTCACGGCTCTGATTAAGGGGCAGTGTGCAGCTCTAACGAGTATTGAGGATGTGAAGATTAAAGTATACTAGGGGCACTACCTCGAGCACGACACTGTTAATTTTTTCACTGACAAGAGAAAATTACGAACTGGTCCTCTTCCATTTACTTCATAACTTGTAGGTCATTGCCTGGGCATCAACTTCCTAAAGAAGTACGATGAAGTTCTAAAAACAAATTAAATAAATAAAGAAGACTGATTCTCCTCATTGCTGTTTAACTGTGCGCTAGAAAAGTGCTCAGAGGATGGAACGCGAAGACTCATACTGGAAAAAAGAAAAAGTAAAGGTAATAAAATTGAAGCAAATGAGCCCTCGGTCACAATTTTTTAGTGTTATTGAAGAGCTCAGATGGAAACCCAGCTCTAAGCAAAGAAGGGAAAGCAGAAAGGTGGAAGGAATATGTAGAGGGTCTATACAGGGGCGATGTTCTTGAGGACAATATTATGGGAATGGAAGAGGAGGTAGATGAAGATGAAATGGGAGATACGATACTGCGTGAAGAGTTTGACAGAGCACTGAAAGACCTAAGTCGAAACAAGGCCCCGGGAGTAGACAAAATTCCATTAGAACTACTGACAGCCTTGGGAGAGCCAGTCCTGACAAAACTCTACCATCTGGTGAGCAAGATGTATGAGACAGGGCAAATACCCTCAGACTTCAAGAAGAATATAATAATTCCAATCCCAAAGAAAGCAGGTGTTGACAGACGCGAAAATTACCAAACTATCAGTTTAATAAGTCACAGCTGCAAAATACTAACACGAACTCTTTACAGACGAATGGAAAAACTGTTAGAAGCCGACCTTGGGGAAGTTCACTTTGGATTCCGTAGAAATATTGGAACATGTGAGGCAATATTGACCTTACGACTTACCTTAGAAGAAAGATCAAGGAAAGGCAAACCTACGTTTCTAGCATTTGTAGACTTAGAGAAAGCTTTTGACAATGTTGAATGGAATACTCTCTTTCAAATTCTGAAGGTGGCAGGTGTAAAATACAGGGACCGAAAGGTCATTTATAGTTTGTGCAGAAACCAGATGGCAGTTTTAAGAGCTGAGGGGCATGAAAGGGAAGCAGTGGTTGGGAAGGGAGTGACAAAGGTTGTAGCCTCTCCCCGATGTTATTCAGTCTGTATACTGAGCAAGCAGTGAAGGAAACGAAAGAAAAATTCGGAGTAGGTATTAAAATCCATGGAGAAGAAATAAAAACTCAGAGGTTCGCCGATGGCATTGTAATTCTATCAGAGACAGCAAAGGACTTGGAAGAGCAGTTGAACGGAATGGACAGTGTCTTGAAAGGAGGATATAAGATGAACATCAACAAAAGCAAAACGAGGATAATGGAATGTAGTCGAATTAAGTCGGGTGGTGCTAAGGGAATTAGATTAGCAAATGAGACACTTAAAGTAGTAAAGGAGTTTTGCTATTTGGGGAGCAAAATAACTGATGATGGTCGAAGTAGAGAGGATATAAAATGTAGACTGGCAATGGCAAGGAAAGCGTTTCTCAAGAAGAGATATATGTTAACATCGAGTATAGATTTAAGTGTCAGGAAGTCGTTTCTGAAAGTATTTGTATGGAGTGTAGCCATGTACGGAAGTGAAACATGGACGATAAATAGTTTGGACAAGAAGAGAATAGAAGCTTTCGAAATGTGGTGCTACAGAAGAATGCTGAAGATTAGATGGGTAGCTCACATAACTAATGATGAAGTATTGAATAGAATTGGGGAGAAGAGGATTTTGTGGCACAACTTGACAAAAAGAAGGGACCGGTTGGTAGGACATGTTCTGAGGCATCAAGGGATCACAAATTTAGCATTGGAGGGCAGCGTGGAGGGTAAAAATCGTAGAGGGAGACCAAGAGATGAATACACTAAGCAGATTCAGAAGGACGTAGGTTGCAGTAAGAACTGGGAGATGAAGAAGCTTGCACAGGGTAGGGTAGCGTGGAGAGCTGCATCAAACCAGTCTCAGGACTGAAGACCACAACAACAACAAAATTTACCAGGTTTTAACATTTCTAAGAGTACCTTCATCAGAATTTAGACATTTAATGTGGTCTATAACATAATTACAAATTTGTGGCAAGAAAAAAAATTTTATATAAAAAAATTGTAAGTAATGACTACCGATACAATTTTTTTATATCAAAAAATATTTTCGTCCCACAAATGTGTAATTATGTTATAGACGACTTTAAATGTCTAAATTTTGATGAAGGCATTCTTAGAGGTGTTGAAGCTTGGTAAATAAGACGAAAAACTTGTGACCGAGGGCTCATTTGTTTCAATTTCAATTTATAAACGATCACTAAACCAAGCTGCCAAGTTCAAAACTTTGCAAAGGTAAAAAATTCATTTCTTTTGGAGATGATATGGCCTTACTAACCGAGACCTGTGAAGAAGCTCCTCGAACTACAAAAGTAATAAAAACTTAGGTCACAAAGCCGTCTTTGAAAACACCAATGTAATGACAAACACTAAAAAACTCACCGAAACATTTTAGTGTGCGAGAAAAGAATACACTCCTGGAAATGGAAAAAATAACACATTGACACCGGTGTGTCAAACCCACCATACTTGCTCCGGACACTGCGAGAGGGCTGTACAAGCAATGATCACACGCACGGCACAGCGGACACACCAGGAACCGCGGTGTTGGCCGTCGAATGGCGCTAGCTGCGCAGCATTTGTGCACCGCCGCCGTCAGTGTCGGCCAGTTTGCCGTGGCATACGGAGCTCCATCGCAGTCTTTAACACTGGTAGCATGCCGCGACAGCGTGGACGTGAACCGTATGTGCAGTTGACGGACTTTGAGCGAGGGCGTATAGTGGGCATGCGGGAGGCCGGGTGGACGTACCGCCGAATTGCTCAACACGTGGGGCGTGAGGTCTCCACAGTACATCGATGTTGTCGCCAGTGGTCGGCGGAAGGTGCACGTGCCCGTCGACCTGGGACCGGACCGCAGCGACGCACGGATGCACGCCAAGACCGTAGGATCCTACGCAGTGCCGTAGGGGACCGCACCGCCACTTCCCAGCAAATTAGGGACACTGTTGCTCCTGGGGTATCGGCGAGGACCATTCGCAACCGTCTCCATGAAGCTGGGCTACGGTCCCGCACACCGTTAGGCCGTCTTCCGCTCACGCCCCAACATCGTGCAGCCCGCCTTCAGTGGTGTCGCGACAGGCGTGAATGGAGGGACGAATGGAGACGTGTCGTCTTCAGCGATGAGAGTCGCTTCTGCCTTGCTGCCAATGATGGTCGTATGCGTGTTTGGCGCCGTGCAGGTGAGCGCCACAATCAGGACTGCATACGACCGAGGCACACAGGGCCAACACCCGGCATCATGGTGTGGGGAGCGATCTCCTACACTGGCCGTACACCACTGGTGATCGTCGAGGGGACACTGAATACTGCACGGTACATCCAAACCGTCATCGAACCCATCGTTCTACCATTCCTAGACCGGCAAGGAAACTTGCTGTTCCAACAGGACAATGCACGTCCGCATGTATCCCGTGCCTCCCAACGTGCTCTAGAAGGTGTAAGTCAACTACCCTAGCCAGCAAGATCTCCGGATCTGTCCCCCATTGAGCATGTTTGGGACTTGATGAAGCGTCGTCTCACGCGGTCTGCACGTCCAGCACGAACGCTGGTCCAACTGAGGCGCCAGGTGGAAATGGCATGGCAAGCCGTTCCACAGGACTACATCCAGCATCTCTACGATCGTCTCCATGGGAGAATAGCAGCCTGCATTGCTGCGAAATGTGGATATACACTGTACTAGTGCCGACATTGTGCATGCTCTGTTGCCTGTGTCTATGTGCCTGTGGTTCTGTCAGTGTGATCATGTGATGTATCTGCCCCCAGGAATGTGTCAATAAAGTTTCCCCTTCCTGGGACAATGAATTCACGGTGTTCTTATTTCAATTTCCGGGAGTGTATAATGTCTTCAAAGACTTCAAGTATCTGGGAGAATGGACCAGGTGCAATTTACTCGAGGAAAGAATAATGGAATCTAATAGAAATATAGCTGAATTAGTCTTTGAACTCACCAAAAACGTGTATCAAAAAATCACTCTCATGGAATGCGGAGTAACACGGTAGCCAGACCGTAAGCCGTACGTGCTGCCGAAACACTGACCATTGCCAACCATAGCCCAGTTGAAAAGCTGGAGATCAAATAAAGGAAGATGTTAAGAAAACTCCTAGCACTCAGATTCCCAGAAGAAAAGGAAACCAATCCACATCAGAACTGAAGCCTTCTGTCAAATGACGGCAAAGCTCTTAGGCCCAATGAGAAAAAGAATTGATTTTTATGGAACATCCTCAGAGTGAACGGAAATGGACTACTGAAAAAGTTTTGGACTACTTCCACAAAGAAAAAAATAAATTGGTTCAAGGCAATGGAGAAGGACTTGAAACAGTGTCGGCCATGACGTGCCACACCTCACACACGCAGGATGCGTGGACTGTGTGAGGGCCAAGGCTGAGCCTGCTCGGCTTTCGTCGGTCCATTTCGGAAGTACTCGGAACCGAGTGACATTTTATTTAGTATTGCGATGTGGCATTTTTCGGTCGGTGCAACTCTCTTCAGTTCGGCAGAATCGTGGTGTCAGCGCTGTTTTCCTTTCATTGTTGGTCCGTGGCATGAAGGACGTTCGCAGGTCTACTCAATGTTTCCACAAAAAGAGGGAGTCTAGCGATGTATCGTCATAAGCCTTTAAAAATAAATGGGGTGACGTATGAGAAGGATGAGAGTTCTCAGTACGTATCATGCAGTCGCATAAGCGACGTCTACTGCAAGCTTCCTTTGATGCAAGATTATAATACCATGCTGAAAGAATTTAAAGATACTGCTGACAATGAAAGAAGCACTTTGTCCTAAATTTGCTGGCTAGTAGCGCGTGAAGAATTTGGTGATATAAATAGAAGATTTTCTGAAGTCACGAGCATTATTCCATCGGCAGCTGCTACAGTTTTCGATGGAACCGAAATTTATACAGTGTGGCCCATTGATCGTGACCGGGCCAAATATCTATCGAAATAAGCGTCAAACGGGAAAACTACAAAGAACGAAACTTGTCTAGCTTGAAGGGGGTAACCAGATGGCGCTATGGTTGATCCGCTAGATGGCACTGCCATAGGTCAAACGAATATCACCTGCGTTTTTTAAAATAGGAACCCCCATTTTTTTATTACATATTCGTGTAGTACATAAAGAAATATGAATGTTTTAGTTGGACCACTTTTTTCGTTTTGTGATAGATGGCGCTGTAATAGTCACAAACATATGGCTCATAATTTTAGACGAACAGGTAGGTTTTTTAAATTAAAATACAGAACGTAGCTACGTTTGAACATTTTTTTTCGGTTGTTCCAATGTCATACATGTACCTTCGTGAACTTATAATTTCTAAGAACGCATGCTATTACAACGTGATTACCTGTAAATACCACATTAATGCAATAAATGCTCAAAATGATGCCCGTTAACCTCAGTGCATTTGGCAACACGTGTAACGACATTCCTCTCAACAGCGAGTAGTTCGCCTTCTGTAATGTTCGCACATCGCCTTCTGTAATGTTCGCACATGCATTGAAAATTCGTTGACGCATGTTGTCAGGCATTGTCGGTGGATCACTATAGCAAATATCCTTCAAATTTCCCCACAGAAAGAAATCCGGGGACGTCAGATCCAGTGTACCTGCGGGCCATGGTATGGTGCTTCGACGATCAATCCACCCTTCATGAAATATGCTATTCAATACCGCTTCAACCGCACGCGAGCTATGTGCCGGACATCGCCATTCTGACATCGCCATTCTGTCATGCAGTGGAACGTCTTGTAGTAACATCGGTAGAACATTACGTAGGAAATTAGCATACATTAGATTGCCATCGATGAAATGGGGGCCAATTATCCTTCCTCCCATAATGCCGCACCGTACATTAACCCGCCATGGTCGCTGATGTTCCACTTGTCGCAGGCATCGTGAATTATCCATTACCCAGTAGTGCTGCTACTGATGTGCGGATTAGCCGCGACAGCAGCTAAAACACCTACTTGGTCATGGCTGACGTTTCACATGTGGCTAAACGCTTTCTGTTTCCTTAAATAACGTAACTATTCGGCGGACGGTCCGGAAACTTGGATGATGTCGTCCAGGATACCGAGCAGCATACATAGCACACGGCCATTGGGCATTTTGATCACAATAGCCATACATCAACACGATATCGACCTTTTCTGCAATTGGTAAACGGTCCATTTTAACACGGGTAATGTATCACGAAGCAAATACTGTCCGCATTGGCAGAATGTTACGTGATACCACGTACCTATACGTTTGTGACTATTACGGCACCATCTATCACAAATCAAAAAAAGTGGTCCAACTAAAACATTCACATTTCTTTACGTACTACACGAATATGTAATAAAAAATGGCGGTTCCTATTTTAAAAAAACGCAGTTGATACCCGTTTGACCTATGGCAGCGCCATGTAGCGGGCCAACCATAGCGCCATCTGTTTTCCCCCTTCAAGCTTGTCGAGTTTCGTCCTTTGTAGTTTTTCGTTTGGTGCTTATTTCGTGAGATGTTTGGCCCGGTCACTATCAATGGACCACCCTGTATATTACTGCAAAATACATTGATTAAGTCAAGGGCCATGCCTAGAACGATTTTTCGACTTAAAACTCGTTATTGTTGAATTTATGAAGGAAAAAAATGCAGGAACCAAAATTAGAAAACCTGAAATGCATTGTAGAAATCACACTTCAAGTGGATTTGACTGCATATTGTCCGCAGAGAAACATTGTAAGGTGAGAAACAACTTCTTTCTGATCCGGAGGGGATGTACACCCCTGGAAATTGAAATAAGAACACCGTGAATTCATTGTCCCAGGAAGGGGAAACTTTATTGACACATTCCTGGGGTCAGATACATCACATGATCACACTGACAGAACCACAGGCACATAGACACAGGCAACAGAGCATGCACAATGTCGGCACTAGTACAGTGTATATCCACATTTCGCAGCAATGCAGGCTGCTATTCTCCCATGGAGACGATCGTAGAGATGCTGGATGTAGTCCTGTGGAACGGCTTGCCATGCCATTTCCACCTGGCGCTTCAGTTGGACCAGCGTTCGTGCTGGACGTGCAGACCGCGTGAGACGACGCTTCATCCAGTCCCAAACATGCTCAATGGGGGACGGATCCGGAGATCTTGCTGGCCAGGGTAGTTGACTTACACCTTCTAGAGCACGTTGGGTGGCACGGGATACACGCGGACGTGCATTGTCCTGTTGGAACAGCACGTTCCCTTGCCGGTCTAGGAATGGTAGAACGATGGGTTCGATGACGGTTTGAATGTACCGTGCACTATTTAGTGTCCCCTCGACGATCACCAGTGGTGTACGGCCAGTAGAAGATCGCTCCCCACACCATGATGCCGGGTGTTGGCCCTGTGTGCCTCGGTCGTATGCAGTCCTGATTGTGGCGCTCACCTGCACGGAGCCAAACACGCATACGACCATCATTGGCACCAAGGCAGAAGCGACTCTCATCGCTGAAGACGACACGTCTCCATTCGTCCCTCCATTCACGCCTGTCGCGTCTCCACTGGAGGCGGGCTGCACGATGTTGGGGCGTGAGCGGAAGACGGCCTAACGGTGTGCGGGACCGTAGCCCAGCTTCATGGAGACGGTTGCGAATGGTCCTCGCCGATACCCCAGGAGCAACAGTGTCCCTAATTTGCTGGGAAGTGGCGGTGCGGTCCCCTACGGCACTGCGTAGGATCCTACGGTCTTGGCGTGCATCCGTGCGTCGCTGCGGTCCGGTCCCAGGTCGACGGGCACGTGCACCTTCCGCCGACCACTGGCGACAACATCGATGTACTGTGGAGACCTCACGCCCCACGTGTTGAGCAATTCGGCGGTACGTCCACCCGGCCTCCCGCATGCCCACTATACGCCCTCGCTCAAAGTCCGTCAACTGCACATACGGTTCACGTCCACGCTGTCGCGGCATGCTACCAGTGTTAAAGACTGCGATGGAGCTCCGTATGCCACGGCAATCTGGCTGACACTGACGGCGGCGGTGCACAGCTGCGCAGCTAGCGCCATTCGATGGCCAACACCGCGGTTCCTGGTGTGTCCGCTGTGCCGTGCGTGTGATCATTGCTTGTACAGCCCTCTCGCAGTGTCAGGAGCAAGTATGGTGGGTCTGAGACACCGGTGTCAATGTGTTCTTTTTTCCGTTTCCAGGAGTGTATTTAAAATAAAATCTCGTCATAGGAGGGTCTCATTCTGAAAAACCTAGTTTCAGTTCCCTAAGCTCAGTGCCATTAAGAGAAATGCAAGGTCTGAAGAATTCATTGTGGCCTTGAAAGTATTAAACAGATAGTATCCTAAACATTTTGAGGACACTGACTATCTTATATGTTTCCGAGTTATGTAAGTAGGCTGTTTAGGTTTTTATGTTGGTAACGCCACGTAGCTGTATGAAAATCACTGACTGTGCTGTGTGTAATCTCTGGCCGTTTGGCATTGTTGGAATATTCGCTATTGTAGTGTTGGGCAATTGGATGTGAACAGCGCGTAGCGTTACGCATTTGGAGGTGAGCCGCCAGCAGTGGTGGATGTGGGGAGAGGGATGGCAGAGTTTTGATAGCGGACGATCTGGACGTGTGTCCGTCAGAAAAGGGAAATTTTTAAGACTGGATATCATGAAGTGATATATATATATATATATATACCCTAGCCGAGCCTCAGGTACAGGGCGGGTCGCAGATGGCGGACAGCGAACGATCCATCAGATATGGTGGACAGCTGCGAATAAGGGGAAACCCAAATAAGCAGTCCCGGACCGAGGCGGCAGCATCACGAGGGTGTGGGAGGGTGACTTTTGGCAACGGTCACACTCATTCAAAAACCACAGAACCCGAAGACGTTGCTGTGTCATGGCGAGTGAGTGCCGCCATTACAATAAGCACTGTCAACACCCAAATCCAGGACGCGTCTGAAGTGGGAACCATCGGCATCTTGGTCAGCGTCTGTTCACACAATGTGCGGCTGGTCATAATGCACCAGGAACTAACAATCCCTGGTTCTAAACACCCAGTGGAAACACTGGACCAACTTGATTACAAGCAAGTATGACTCGTGCAAGTAATAACAACATTACCCCAGGTGGTAACCAATCCACCCATCAACAGATGGCAACCAGGAATTCGGATTCTGGGGAACCTGGACTTACACGATTACACCAGAGAAAGTCGGAGCTCTCTGGCAAACTTCCACTTAAAACACCTACATACATTGGAACCTTTAACATAAATACATTAATCCAACCAGGAAAACTGCTAAACCTTACAACAGAACTTGAAAAGCAAAAGATAGTAATACTAGCTTTACAGGAGACACGTTTTACAGATGAAGAAACATCAGATTATGGCAACTATCGCATCTTTAAGAGAAAGACGGATAAACGAATCGGAAGAGGAGCCCCCCATCTCGGGATGGCGTTTATCATACACAAGAGCGTGCTCAGCTCCATCAAGGAAGTTACTCCCGTAAATAATAGGATAATGACGATGGGCTTACAATGTGCCAACAAAACATAAACAATGGTTAATGTTCATGCTCCCACAAACGGAGGCAACAAGAAAATCCCCATAGAAACAGAAAAGTTCTGGGAAAATTTGGAGAATATAATGGCCAAGATTCCAAAAGATGATACAAAAGTTCTACTCGGCGATTTTAATGCCCAAATTGGTATAGAGAAAATCCACCAAAAAACCGTAGGCAAATATCCTGCACATAAATTTACCAATAAAAATGGTACAAGGCTCGTCGAACTATGTAAGCAGAATAACCTGAAGATAATGTCAACGTCTCTAAGACAATGTCCAAGAAAACAAAAGACATGGAGATCTCCTATACAACAAATTGGCGAGTTTCAAATAGATCATGTGGCGATTTCATACCCAATACAAAAAGAAATTTACGACGTCCAAGTACGCAGAGGAGCAAACATTGATTCAGACCATTACCTAACTAGAATTAAAATCAAGTTTACAGCACGAAGAAGTCGTCAGAAGAAAACAGAAATACAGAAATATGACACCAAGAAGATCAAAGAATCTAAAGTAAAAGAAGAATGGGAGAAGGAAAAGGCAAACACATGGGAAGAATTTCATTCTAAAATCACGCGAATAGCTAAGGAAACTATTCCCTTGAAAAAGATATTCAAACACCCTTGGTGGGATTCAGACTGTGAAAATGCATTGGAAAGGAGAAAAAAGGCATTTCAAGAATATAACAGTAAAAAATCACAAGAAAGTCTACATTTATTTAACGATGTTAGAAAACAGGTTTCAAAATCTATTAGGCAAGCAAAAAGGAAGTACACAAAGGCACAACTGGATGCCATAGAAGAAAATTTCCAAAACTATAATACAAGAGACTTCTACAGAACTTTCGCAGATAAAATACGAGGATATATCCCTCAAAATTTATGTTTCAGAAAACCAGATGGTAAATTAGCCCTAACAAACCAGGAAAACTGTCAAGTATTGGCTCAATATTTTTCTAACCTACTAAATTGCCCAGAACCTAGTTTAAGGTTTCCCAAAGAAATCAGTGCCAACGCTCAACCGGATTCATTACCACCAACACAGGAAGAAATCAAATGTCACATTAAAAACTTAAAAAATAATAGAACATCTGGCGAAGATGGCATTGTTGCAGAGCTATTAAAAAACCTAGGACCAAAGACGTTGCAAGAGCTCACAAAAATAATAACAAAAATATGGGAAACAGAAAAATTACCAGAGGATTGGAAATGTGCCCTTATTCACCCGTTACATAAAAAAGGAGACAGAACAAATGTCAGTAACTACAGGGGAATCTCACTTTTACAAGTCACCTACAAAATTCTCTCAACATGCCTGCTGAAAAGAACACAAGAGCAGCTGGAACGCCAAATTGGTGATTATCAAGCAGGCTTCCGCCCCGGTCGCTCATGCATAGAACAAATATTTAATTTAAAGACAATATTAAAACACAAAGCAATTAGAAATGCCCCCATAATTTGTACATTTGTAGATTTTAAGAAAGCCTATGACTCAATTGACCGGCAATCTTTGTTTAACATTTTAGAGGAACTTGGACTTGACTCCAAAACACTAAGGCTTATCAAAGAATCACTGACAGACACTGTATCTAAAGTTAAATTCAGGGGAGAAATCTCTGAACCTTTTCTCATAAAAACTGGAGTACGTCAAGGTGACGGGCTATCTCCACTTCTGTTTAATATAGTCCTGGATAAAGTCATTAAGGAATGGGAAAAAGAATTAAAAAATCAGTCCTACTGGAAACCAATCCATCTTGGTAGAACCAAAGACAACGTGGAGATATCTTGTTTAGCATTCGCGGACGACTTGGCCATACTTGCAGATGATGAAGAAATCGCCACCAAACAAATAGAGATCCTTAAGGAATGCGCGGATAAAGTAGGTTTACAAATTTCGTTTCAAAAGACAGAATTTTTCTGTACGAAATTCCATATACACAGTTTGAACACAAAATATGGAAAAATAAATAGAGTAAAACATTTTAAATACCTAGGTGAAATTTTGGAGCCAACCGGAGGAGAGAAAGTTGCACAGAAGATCAGACAACAGAAAATGAAGAGAGCATATGGTATGACACATGAAATATACAATAAAAAATGCATCTCCTCGAACACAGAAATCAGAGACTACTGCGCAGTAATTAAGCCAGCAGCACTATATGCTAGTGAAACGCTCACACTCCACACAAAATGTGATTTAGAAAAAATACTAAAAGAAGAACGCAAAATTATGAGAAAGATTTTAGGTCCAAAATTAACAGAAGAAGGATACCGGATACAATCAAGAAGAACCACAGAAACTATATCAAACCTGGCAGCAGACATAAGAAGGCGAAGATTAAAATTTTATGGACATGTCACTAGACTTCCCCCCACACGACTCACCAACAGAATTCTCACTTACATAGAAAAAGTCAAATCAACAACACCATGGATTAGCCAAGTAAAATTAGATTTACAAAAAGCAAATATTGAACTTAAAGATGTCAAAGATAGAAAAACTTTTAGAAATAAGGTGGAAAAGTGGATTGTATTGTCGGAGAAGGAAGCACTAAAGAGACCAGGAACAAAATGGGCAGAAGAAAGAAAAAGAAAACATGGAGAACGAATGAAGTATGGAAGAAACGACGTCAGAAAGCTTTGCGTGATCCTTCTGGGTCCGTTCGCGATAAGTCAGTAAATATATATATATATATATATATATATATATATATATATATATATATATATAATGGCTTTTGAACATTATTAAGGTAAATACATTATTTGTTCTCTATCAAAATCTTTCATTTGCTGACTATACCTATCAGTAGTTAGTGCCTTCAGTAGTTAGAATCTTTTATTTAGCTGGCAGTATTGGCGCTCGCTGTATTGAAGTAGTTCGAGTAACGAAGATTTTTGTGAGGTAAGTGATTCATGAACGGTATAGGTTATTGTTAGTAAGGGCCATTCTTTTGTAGGGATTTTTGAAAGTCAGATTGCGTTGCGCGAAAAATATTGTGTGTCAGTTTAGTGATGATCAGAATAAGTAAAGAGAAAACTGAGTACGTTGAGTTTTACTCAGCTGTTCGAAAATCTAATAGCGTAAGAGTTTTTCCAGCACTGTCATTCTTTACATGCAAAGGGCAAGTTTCAGTTATTTTCGAAATCGTTTTCCGCTTCAGCTGAAAGCACCCCATGCATATGCTGATGTAATTGATCTGCATAATAATTCACATTTTAATGACAAATCCTTTCATGTTAAAAGTGTCCAGGATGTCTGCATTGCTTTACTCAAGTAGAGTTCCGAGTCTCCATAATGAGATTACAAATCTGTTACAATTTTCGATCTACTTATGTTTTTCTGTTATGAAAGTAAGTCTAGATTATGTGCCAATCTTGGTGCAAAGATCTGTGATATTGTCTGTATCTGTCCACGTGTCGCCAGTTTGTACCGGATAAAAATTTATTTTGTCTTCAGTAAGCAAAAAATAGTTAAATAAGGGTAAAAATTTGTCTTGTCTTTGATCTGTGTTGTTGAGAAAGGTGAAACATAAAATCAATTCGTATGCATTGCTACTGCACTGCCACTCAAATGCTATGCATTTGCAGTTTCCCCCTCTTTCCCCTCCTCACGCTCAGACAGCGTGGCGTGGTGGTGGGGGAAATGTGCCACACGGCACGCGAGCCGTATTCTTTTCCGCACCTGACTTAAAGCAACTCCAAATCAAGGGAAATATGTTCAAAGATAAAACTGTAAAAATTAACCTAAGAAAAGACAGACAGATTACAAGTCAAAATCGAAAGCGAATGAACGGATCAGTCATTATACAAATTTGGCCAGGTAAGCAGAAGATTAATTGACACAAGTGTACTTTAAATAGATATATTGTACTCAAGTGCTGCACTGTTGGCAGCCTGTGGCAGACGCGACTAACTATTAACAGAGACCTGACATGAACGTACGTCGATGTACACTGAACGTTTGCAGTAGAGCTAGTTATCAGTAACTCGGTGTAACGTTCGGCACCAATCAGCAACTAGAAGACTTGTGTGCCGCTTATAACACCGTCCTGGCTGTCTTTATTGGTCAGTGATGTGGAGGTTATTCATTGATGGTGATGTTCAAAGGCCCGCTAACGACGCCCACACGAATCTTCGAGGCCCCAGCTCCGACAGTAATCGATATGCTACGATGCTACAGAAAGAGTACTATGCTACAAGGAAGGCACAGAACAGTAAATAGTGGTTGATCTAACGAATTCCGAAACGGATAATACAAAAGAAGATGAAGAATATAAAAAATAATAAACATCGAAAAAATCGTCTTTGCACATTAGAAGAGTTCGAACACTGCCAGAAGAGTTCGAGCGCTGACACATCCAACATTACATTGTCTTAACATAGTCCCTGGCAGCTGAGAACGGAGCGAAAAATTCTTGTAATTGTACAGCTGTCAACATGCAATTGAAAGAGAAGACAAAAGACAACTTTAAGGGTAACCGCTGTGTGATTTTAATGATGCTTTATTGTAGCTTAGAAGTGCGCCAGGTAGGTACATGTTCTGCCGATTCATACATACTGAGGGAAAGATCAACATAGACATCTTGTAGGTTTCGAAGTTCACATTTTAGCAGGCCATTGTTGAGCCGTACGTGACAATGAATGTGCAAACTCTCTTGTAACAACAGGGCGTTCTACCGATTCCAAAATCTTTCATTTTCACCTATAAACAGTCCCTGTTAAAACTTTTAGATGGTATAAAAAGCATAATTTTGGCCAGTCTTTTATCACGAGGCATACATCGTTCAATGCTTGACTGAAATGTGTGGTAAAACCTGTAATTAGTCATTTATTTTTAATTTATTTTGTTTACTTGATATCTTGATGTAAACAATACGTAGTACTTCATATGAATCTGTTGTAATAAGTTCATGTCAATAATACTGAATGTAATTTGTCTCCTGCATATTCTTTGGTCCGGTAGGAAACATTAAGTTTGTAGTATTTTGCACAGACAGTCTAAACGAGGAGCATATCTGATTATTAATTGAAAATCGAGTCTCGTTTCAGTCATTATTTTTCTTTTTGTTTTTAGATTCTGTTCGAATACTAACATCATTGAAAAATTAAATTCACAAGATATGTGCTCATTAACAGATATCTCATTGCTCTTTTAAGAAAACTGCATGTCCAATTATTTCTAACTATACATCATTTACAAAAGTCCAGTTTTCATTGCAAAAATAAAATTTTAATTAATGATATTATTGACCATAATGTTTAAATTAAGAAAAATTACAAATTAAGTACTTATTCATCCCTACGTATTTTACGCTTCATGGAAGCGTTCATCGAATATTCAAGTTTATTTAAAATTTGGCAGGCCCACAAATCGAACCCTTTCCACACATGTGACAGGCGAATATCCTAGGACACAGCCACATGATATCTAGAGATAGCTTCATCTTGCTGTTGCATATTAAACACGGTCAGAAAACGTCGAAGGTGATTTTCTCGATAATTTTTGAGAGAAACATCGGATTGATTTTGCTCTTTGATATTTGAGTTCTGGACTTCTCGTTCAATAAGTGTAGAAAATGTGAAAATCGGATTGTCGTGTGGTCCCCTTGTTAGTTCGGTTACTGTTTGCAATGATTGTGTCGCAGTGATATATTTTTTGCAGTCTGTATAAGAGGACTGCTGAGATTTGCTGCTGATCATTGAACGAAGTAGTGTTTTTAGACCCAAATGATTCTACTATAGTGGAATCGTGGATTGCAAGTACACTCTGTTTTAAAACTGGCAGAAATATCTTTAGAAACATATTCTGATTTGTAAGTCACTTCCCACAGTGTATTAATTACGAAAAATACATCTAATAGAACAGTATTCTCAGTTTTTTGAACGTAATTTATACTGCTATGGCTCTTAATATACTTATTACAAGAGGTCACAGTTGCTACAGTTTATTATTTTCCATCGTCTGTAAACGTAAAATATGTCACAGAACACTATGCGTCTATGACACCTTCTACGTTTCTAGAAGCATGAAATAACAAAATTACAAAACGTCGAAATTTCAGGTGTGACTTACAAATGTATTTCCTGCTGCTTGAGTTGTTCAGCACACTCAGAAGTAAAACATCGACCCTTTCTTCATCTAACTATAGAGTCACTCTGCAGCAACAGTTTATCGCAAATAATACGATGCTTACCACAGCTGACACAGCTAATTTATATGAGTCAACACTGCTGTGTCGTTGTTTGACATGCAAACAGTTATTTCGTCATCTTCTTTTCTACGCGCAAGTCGGTTGTTTCTGAATGTCATGAGGTATGTATTGGGACGTTTATGTGGAACAGGGTTTACTGTTACTGACACTGCACTTTGTTTTACAAGCTTCAGTTTTGATCTGATGATGGCAGAAGCCGAAATAACGTTGTAAATAAAGTAATACATTACGTGATCTAGGCGCCTTTGTTAATAAGTTCAAGTGCAAACTTGTGGGAAGGGCTAGGTAGAGGAGGCAGGGAATAAATATTTCGCAAGAAATCCTAACGAACATTCACAGAAATGTTCTATTCAGTCAACAGTGTCATCAGCAATCTACGATACTTTTAGGACTGTTAATAATGGAACGTTTTATTTTATACCTTCTTGTTTAAGTACAAATATACGTCAAAGGTAAAGAAAATAACCAAAGTTCTACGTCCTTTTCCCAGTCGTTTCTTATCGATCTTCACAGCAATATTATTTCCGTGTTATGAGTAAAGCTAGAGATCGCAAAAGTACGTAGTACGCATTCGCTGAGAATATATATTAAATGAAGTCCGTAGCTGCTAGGTACAGTGATACATCGTCAATGAGGCTTGCAGATTGCAATTCTGTACCTTGTGGTACGACTTGGAACGAATAATTATTTGATACACATTGTGAACTTGATTTTAAATGATCACATGGAACATAGCCAACTACTGTCGAATGGCATCGTGGAGGCCACCACTTTTTAAAGCCCCAAGTACCTTTTTCTCTAAATCTGAAAGGTGACTGAAGAAGGATTCAGGGTGATACCAATCATGTAGATAAAACGCGGATATTTGTGTTTAGTGAGAAAATAAAATCGGGTAGCCACGTAGAGTAGAGTGGAGTACTGCCCTAGATAGTCGAGAATCCGGGTTCGAGCCCTGCTCCGGCGCAGAAATTTAGCCTGACAGAAAGTTTCATTACCTCCAGCACTCAGCAGTAAAGTGAAAGATTAAGTCTTGAATCTCTATCACGTGTGTGTTATTCACAAGTTAATTATCTTTGTCATGAATCGCCTGTAGAGGCAAATTTGACAAGACAACAGTGCCAGAAATCCACTTCAGCGGTACTTAATTCTTTGTGTACTTACAACAGGGTACTACGTGTAAGTGAAATAGAGTCCATTGTGGGAGAGGCGGGGACTGGAACTTTTCCTATAGGCCTTTTAACGTCGAACAGGTAGCAGCAAATGGGGTGTCAGCGTGTCACTTCTGCTGAATAATTCTCTCTGATCCGTTTATAATGGAAGAAATAACAGTCAAGTGCTCTCAAAGGCACTTAGTATATAGCGCAATAACGCTTCGACGTTGATGCCTTTGCTCTTTGTGGTGCAGCACGATCGGCGAGACTACATTAAGACCAATACAGTTCTGTGAGAGACACATACTGATATTTACACACTGACATTTACTTAGTCGTAAGTTCATCATAAAAATATGGAGTGAGGGACGGCGCCCGGCTACCTATATAACATCAGCTGTTCATTTTGAAAGATTTATTTAGGCCACTAGTTTCAATGCCTCAGTAACGGCTTCTTTAGGCCCCAAAACAACGAAGGTCCACAGTATTCTACTCATATATATACGTAGTATAGAACTCGCTGTAGTAACTGGATTCCATAGAAGTCTTTCGAACAGTTTGTGTGCTGTCAGCGTACGTATCTGTAACAGGTGACGGTGTATTTACTTAGTATCACACTACACTGAGATAGCTTTTGCTTTTGTATTTATAGATCAAACAAAACAAATCGAAAGTAAATACGACAGTTAAGGAAAAATTAATTATTAATTTGAGTCAAAAAACTCATCGATTGAAGGTCTAGTTATCCTTCACATCAAAAGTTACATTAGCGCGATACTTAACAGACAACAGAAAAAATTTCAAAGGAAAATACTTTGAAAAGAACTGGTCATATGTTTTGTGACAAGATTTTCTAAAAGAAAGAATTAAAACAGATTAGAAAAACATCTGACGTAACTTGGAATAACGCTCGAAATCATGTACAGCAAACGAGGTGCTGATCGAGAATTTAAACTTCAATGTTTAACTCTGAACCTTAGAATTTTAAAGCATATGTAGACGATGCAGTCTCATTTGTCGTACACGATTTCGAGCATCTTTGAAAGGTAAATCAGATGTTTCTCTAACTTGTTTTATTTCTTGGTTTTAGACAAATTATGTCACTAAAGATTGCCTTTTTTAAAAATACTTTTTTATATTCGTTACAACGGGATACGGGTGTAGTTCACAAACTCCTGCCAAAAGAAATTTTTTGGTGTGTCCCCAACCCTGTGAAAAAGACATAAATAAAGGAAACAAACAGCACCTTTTGTCTATAAGAATCACAAATAAAACAATACGAAAACCGTCGCTTTGGAAAGCTCCTACGCTGCATATCAATCACAGAACCGTCATAAGTACAAAACAGTCCAAAACTTGAGCAACAAATTCTACGGAGTAATCTCGTATCAATTTGCAACTGTTGTACAATACCGTTTCACAGCATATGTACGATCTACGTATTAATTATTTGTAGAAACTAGAAAACAAGACTTCGAACGCCGTAAGTAGGACCTAACCAGTCAGTACGTACAGAGCAATTGCAAAAATGCTAATTCACAAAAACGTAACAAGACGTTAGGACATCGAGAATAAATAACAGCAAAAACTACCATACCGTAAAAATCAAAGCAGAAACTAACTGAAAAATGGCCAGCTACACGTAACCAATGACAAACTGGTACACGTGGATGAAGACAAAACAAATAATTCAAGCACAATGATACGAATATTAAAATCACCGACGAAGGCCGCAACACAATCACTTCTGACAGTTAACAACACTATAAACCCAAACATGATGGGAAAGTGAATATGCAGTTTGCTTGCTGTGCTTTTGCACTTTACTGCCACCTAACGGAATTTCCCACAGACAAAAGAAATGTAGAAGAACCAACAGAAGAGGAAGAGGGTGTTGTAAACATTTCTAAATTCATTGTGTGTATGAAAATTTACACTACCAGGTAACAACAAATGGAAAAAGTTCTGAAAAACAGTGTGCATAATCACAGCCTGAAACACATCAAGGATACACAATATTATAAAAAAAATTACATCATATCAAGCCATAAAACATTTGAGAAAGAAGGCAGCCCTTGAATTCCGATCACACTATCACAATAACTGTTTCTTTCAAATCAGTCACATTTCATTTTTGAACACAGACTTCTATTACATTCTCTAAATAGAACGTTCTGATTTTCACTTACTTGAATACAAAATTACTGTAGCTTCAAAAAGAAACTCGAAACTCACAGAAGATGATACATTAATGTCTAACTAATTATGATTAAATAAGAAAGAAAAATAAAAACCTTGTATTTTAAAGGATTACAGATTATTTAAGAACGTAACGTTATTCGCAAATACGCAAAACCGCTATGAGGTCTCCTAACAACAGCTAGATGATAAAGTCGCTTTATTTTAGCTCACATCTTTCAGCGCTCCATGACATTCTGATCATATGAACACAGTGCTTGTATCTTCGACATCAATCTAATTTTACTCTTGGAAACAATCATCGAAATGTAACAGAGGCAGCTAATGCTGTCTTTGGAAATATCTCATTCACTTTTATTTACTTTAGTTTAATGATCCAGTATGCAGGTCATTTTCTCTATCGATCATTTTTGATTGAATTTTGTAAGTGAGTAGCCTTTACTTGTGTGTGTGTTATCGTAAATACAAATCTGGGAATGTGACCTGACAACCTAAATGCGCTACTGAGCTCAAAGCCACATCACTCACATGAAACTGAAAAGAATCCTGTGTGTGTGAAAGCCGATCTCATTCATAAGCAAATAAATAAGCAAACCAATAACTTGAAGTTCAGTAGTTTTGGTCAATGGGAACTGTTTGAAAAAAGCGTAACTGTATAAAAAAAGACGTCGACCTGTGTAAGAATGTAACCTGAAACACAAGAAAATTTCCGCACTGACATATGGCCCTGGTAAAATAAAGAAATAGACAGAACGTAAATTGGGCAAAGCAAACGAAACAATCACATATTATGTATCTCATCTGCAAAACGAAGCACTGGCAGAAACATCAAGACTTCGGAACAGCTAAATAAATACTGCTAAACGCTAATTACAGTTGGTCGAAGGAAAATGGGTTCATAATCTTGACACAGAACGTCGATGAAGCACATGATTCAACCTTTCAGTACTGAAACTTCGGTTAGGAAGGAACCTATCAAAGAAATCAATTATACTCTAATATGAAAACTCATTTAATCTAATTACATCCATGGTGCAGTAAATTAATGCAGAAGGTCAAACTCGACTGTGACGAGGGTAAAGTGGACCAACAACACAAATCTACAAGAAAGAAAATAAACTTTTTACCTCTTCAAATAATACCTTGTTCTTCATTCCTTCATTCCAAAGTCTTATTTTTAATTTCCGTATGCTATCCAACCATTGTCCTGAGTCATCATTCCTCCTCGTAATAAATCTGCATCTCACGTAGTTCCAAAAGTGAGCCCACGCATTACACTGTACGCTAAACGAACCCCTGCCTCCTGCACACCGCTGCTTTCCAGTACTATCAAAGATTTTACTATTCCACAGCAGCGCCATCGCAGACACAAATACTGTTGTCTAGCAACGGTTTCTCTGACCACAGTTCTACAAATATATAATTTTCGTTTACAAATATTAACAAATCCAACAATATCATCAAAAATAGTCATCTTACAGTTTTATCTCGGGTCTCCTTATTTCAGCATTATTTACTTCCATGCGCTATTGTGTTCATTTTTTCCGGATATTAATGGCTTCCCGTCGGATACTTTTTCAACATCGATTTGCATTTGAGAAGCTGAAGGTGAGGAATTTCTTGAGGTGAGCCTGGCAAACCACGAAGCAGCAATGAAAGGAGCAACCAAGGAAGAAAACTTGTAAGGCCGCTGCCAAAATAAGATTGCGATTAAACACGAAAGTCTGCTTAAACTTTTAAAGACTTCACCCCATCTGCTTTCCATTGTGTTTCTTCCTTCTGTTTACTAGTATTTGTTCATCTAATGATGCATAGATAAATTTAGTTTCTAACACTTTCATTTGCACATAATGCCACCTAAGCAAACTACCGCAAGTCTGGAGATCACACACTGACCTAATTTTCCGACGGTGCTTGACAGAACTTGTGGGCCGTATTAGATAAAAAAAGAATTTATTCACATTCCGCAAAATTATTTAAACAAAAACAGGAAAGTGTTTTCCATTTAAAAGCTCAAGCTGTTTTCTATTTCTCCCCGGTAAGTACTGCACTACCATCGCATTGAAGAGCCTTCGACATTGCCTCACAACAGTTACTGAGGTTATTTTCTTTATTATTTACCCAGGCTACGTTCACACTGACGCTACGACTAACCTAGAAGTCTGTCTGCGAAGATACTTTTTGCTCGGGCTGCGTGCTGCTCTGTCATAATGCACTCACTCACGTCCGTTGCGCACGCAATAGACAAACAGCCATACAGACACTCTAGCAGCACGCGTGGAACATACATCACTGTTCATTGACAGAACATTCGTCACGGCCTGTCCAGGTCGTGTGAGTGTAATATTTAGCGCATGAATTATTGTCCCACATATAGCCATAGCACATGACTTGTCGCTCCAGAATTTATTGGCTGTAAACTAACAGCTCCGCTGCTAGCAACAGCAGGCCCACGTCTTCCTCTTAAAGTTCTCCTAACGCGGCGTAATAACTAAGGACTAGCTATCGCAGTAACATATTAACAATTACGCACTGTTTACTTTCGACATCATCCTTGAATCAGAGTAAAATTAATTTAGACATTTAATACTAATTTTACCCCCTTCTAGTACAATACGAAAGTGCTGTCGGTTCATGGCCCCTGATAATACACTGACGAAAATGGAAACTGTTACATCATGAACACTTTGACGGAAAGTAATAAACTCGTATTCCAGCATTTCCATGCCTCTGTGATACGTTACTTAAAATTTAATCTTGTTAAGAGATTTATTTTCAGCATTTTCAACACAGGAAAACCTTTCCTAGAGATGAGGGATGGTTTAAGTACAGATGGCCGTTGAGTGTGTGTAACGTTACACAATACAGCACTCACAGAAGATGAGCACGTGCATATTAGCGCCGTCGGCTTGGTCCAATAGGATGGCAACAGCTGAAATCCGGTCAAAGACTGCAAGCAGAGTGTTCAAAGAATGTTCAGCAACAGATTACTGGGAGCTGGTTAGAGATCTCTTTTTTTCTATTTGTCGTTTACCGCAGACACCATACCACAGTAAACAGAAACCTGCTTGGTGTGAAGCCAGACTCAACTGGGACAAAGAGTAGCACGCAGTTGTATTGATGGAAAACTTTAACTTCATATCGACGCCAATGTGTCTGTAGACGACCTGGTGGATTGTCAGAGGAAGCAGCGATTGTGTAGACTAGGACTACTGATATTTTTAAAAATATCGGGAATCTGATACATCTATATTTAAAAAAAATAATAATTGGCCCTCGATATATCTAAAAAAGTATCGATAAATTCGAGGCAGATATATAGACGGAGCGGGCTATAAAAATATGCCTGTTTTAGAGCTGTACAGTATATTTAAGTATCGATTTATTATCAGATATTCTGCACTTCAACAAGCTAGCAGTCTGTCTATTCCCTTAGGGTAAGAACTGAAACGAAACGATGCAAGTTCACGCTTGGCAATAAGTGCTTTGCTAAAGTGGTAACTGCATCTCAGTGGCACAATAAAAGGTGTGCGTCTTTTGGTTTCGTCACATATCGGATTTGACCGGAACACCTAATATCGACTTCCCTGTTTTTTCATTTCTGCCAATGCCAGCGACACAGATGAAGTTTAACACTGCAGTCTCCGTAGGTAGCACCGAGCGGCGATTACATCAGCGTTTCCTCTCGCACGTATCCGCCCGCCGCAAAGACCAGTATCTTGTCATTTGGAATTTTGTTCAACATTTTCAGCAACTGTTTATGAAGAATGCTGACGTGAAGAAATAGCTCACTAGTTGCATTAAAAATGCAGCAGCATCGAGATAGATTAGTTATGCCGCGTTGTTTTAGGAGGAGTAGGCGTTCGCGTCTTACAGTTTTTAAAGCAATAGACAACATTTCTATTATCCCAATAATTACGTAGGCGCCCAAGTCATCTTGCATGGTCCATCGGTGTTTTGTCGTGGAGTTCTGAACTTCACTTGCTAACAAGGATACGAATGAAGAAGCTAACGGCTGGGTCACCGTTGCTCTTGTACATGGACCAAAAGTCGATAAAGTAAAACGGCTAGATAATTTCAATTCACGTGATGTCATTGCTTATCGGACATTTCGGATTTTTGAGGTTTACAACAGAAATAAGGTTTCATCGTATTACATGTCGACTATGTCTTTCGTTCTCAGGACCAGGAATCGTAGTAAAATAAATGAATCGGGACGGGTCAGCTATTTCTTCACATTGCGAATGATGTTATTCCAGTTAGACCGACACACACCAGTGCAATCGAACTTCTTCTTTGTGTCACCTATAATTGCTTCACACAAAGGGAAAGATTGGATTTGAAGACAGCTCAAAAAGTAGTAAGACTCCTTCACACAGTGAAAGTAAAATAATGTTATATTACAATTGCAGAAAAACAATTTCAGATATTTACAGAAAATTAAGAAGGACATAATATATTATCTTTCCAATATCGATATATCGATATATCTTGGCATGGAATACTGCCGGGATATATCGATATTTTATGAGGCCCTAGTGTAGACACATGCACCACCATTGTTTAGAGTCATGGTGTACAGAAGTATTCGATAGAAAAGTAGGGCTTACTTCCTTATTGTCTAAGAGAAGCTGTGTTCCCACCTGTATGTGGGAAGACTGGTAAACCTCTGCTGCTATGCCATTGATGACCTGATATATTCCAGCAGGATAATGCAAGACCTTGCACTGCAGTACTCGCCACAGACGTCTTGAAGAATATACATACCCCTTAAGGACCCCCCGGTGACCTTATTTGTCACCCATAGCGCAATTCTGGCTTTTGATGGAAAGACATACATCCTGGAACCATCCAGGCACAGCAAGTGTTTCAGGCAGGTCAAGAATTTCTTCAGGATGGCGTTGGAGGTTCTTTGCCTCCTTGCTAGGAGCATCGCACCTGATACCGTTGCTGGTGATGGCCAACACTTTGGAACAATTTAAATCACATAACGCCCATAACATGACGAAAATCTGATAAATGTCGGAGAGGTGCTTTATGGTAGAATTCTCTGCATATATGTCAGTACATATTGAGAGGTGGCATGAGCCCCCTCTCATATTTCTATCTTACAATTTTCGCCTCTAATTGCATGCAGTGAAAAGTCGCTATTCCTTCACACGCGGACTTCCCACGCAGCGTCTCTCGTCACCCGGGTGGTCTGGTGACAGGCGGGCGCTGCTGGTCCGGAAAGGGTTAAGCCGACGGGTGTGAGGAAGTCGAGTGAATGCTTTGCAGACACCGACATTGTCAAAAGACACGCCCGGAGGGGTCTGAAGTAGCGGCTGGGCTAGAGGTTCCGTTACTTCGCAGAAACTTAGCGAAAACACTTTCTGGCGGGCTACCAGCGAGGCGTGGGAATGACTTGTGTACCCAGGCAGTTGTGGCGGGAACATTCCCGTGCTTTCTGCAAAATAGTAACTGTGATTGGCTTGCTCAGGGCATAGCTCCATGACGTAGCAAAATCAGCGCAGAAATTGGCGCCAAGGATCTCCATTGGTGGAATGATAGTGCTCTGGCAATAGAGTGGAATTTTCCGCCGGTTTTCGAGTTGCTGATTGGAACGTTTAACCACGGCCACTGTCGTGGGGGCGGGAATGTTGTGTGTTCGGCCTGTACGGGTGCTCTAGGTAGTCGGCTCTCAGCTTTCGGTCGAGGACGTCGAAGCAACCAGCCATCGCCACCGGTGCGCCAGATCGTGTTCTGGCAGTTAAGAAGACAGTTTGGTAATGTATGTCCGCAGCACCGGCAGATAGGGATTTTCCTAGGTGATAATCAGAGCTCAGCAGAGCGCGCCTGTTCGTCTTTTTCTAACTTTGTTCTGTCTTGAGTAGCAGCAATTAATGTTGGGTTAGCTGTGTGTCTCTCTTAAGATTTGAGTGGCAAGGAATTGGCTCCACATACCACTTCGTCATAAACCTCACAATCTAGTTTAGGGACAACTTCACCTTCACAGGGTTTGTTTGTGTATCCAATTTGAGCCAATTTGATGTATTATAAATGTTTCATGTGTTTTTGTTTATTATTTTGTGTTTAGTCTTAATAAATCATATTGTTATTTTGGACAGAACTTTCATTCTGTTAATCGGTAGAGCAACCCATCATTTCTCACAACGTTAATGAAACCTTCCTTTATTTAACTTATTTATCAAATTAAATTATTGCAGGTGCCAAACTCTTTTCTACTCCACTTGCAGGGTTGATTACAGTCAGTTCGCATATATTTTTTAATCCTTGTGCAACAGCAAAAGTCGGAGTTAGAATAGGGGGGGGGGGCTTAGAGCATCATTTACATATGTAGATTCTAGAATTTAGTGTTAAATACACTGCTAGCCACGGCACCTCGCAATATTAAATCAATAATAATTAAGTACATTGCATAATTATATGCTCTTTACGGGTGACTTAGTGGCTCTTCCAGCAAATCCGGTAGCTATAGTTTTACAAAAATACCATCAACAGAGAGTAGGAAGGATTTCTACGAAAAAATTTGAACAGAGAAAATACACACCGATCCTGGCAAGATATAAGTCCCAGAACTCCAGGACAGTAAAAGAATCTCTACACTACTTCCTCAGACTAGTCCTGATACAGCAAGAAGCGAGCACAGGACTTCACTTTATATTGGTGGATATGAAAGATTTAATAACATATTTTTCATTTACTTGTTAAAACACGCCAGAAAATTACATTTTAAGTTTGCCGGCAGTTTGTCTATTACGCTTTTGGCGAGTGATGAGTGCATTGATTGATCAAATGGCGAAACGTGTTTTTATGTGATATAATTACAATTTAACAATTTTCGGATTTTTCTTTTACTTGTACTTTGAAATATTACTTCATGCGAAATTTCAACATTCTAGGTAAATTTTTGGAAGCACCGTATAAGTTTTGATGTGTGAGTTTTCGAGTATCAAAATATGTATCATAAATGGCCATAGCTTTTAGCTGCATTGACTTAGAATCTTACAATTTTTCCACCACCGAGGAACCATAGACTTTAGTATGTGAAATAAATTTGAACTTGGTATGCTCCAGAGGAAATGCGCCTTAAACCGACGGACTACCAGAAAGACGCAAAAAAGATAAATAATGTTTCTCTTGTAGTATAATTACAAAACAACAATGTTCACATTTTTTCCCTTTACCTTTACTGTGAAACGTTACCTCTTGACAAATTTCTTGATTCTAGGTCAACGGGAAGCACACTACACGTTTTGATGAGTGAGTTTTTGAACTGTGGATTTACTTTCAAAATCTTTTCTTAAAGAATTTACTTTATTTACTAGCGATTCATCCAGAATATTAACACATTTAATCACACTATGTGGGCGTGGAAATAGTTGCCAGTGGGTAACTGATGAAAACAATTTACTTTCAGCAAATGAAAATTTTATTCCTAAAAACACTTCCTTTAAAAAAAAAAAAAAACAGATTTAAAATTATAGTCAGAAAGCACTCTCTAAATATCAAGTTACAATTTATTCAGAGGTAGAAGGCAAAGATAACATTTTTTTTCTTTTTTTTTTTTTTTTGACAGTATGAGCTTTCGGGCTGAGAACCTTGCCGCTACCTTTTAACACGGTCGTAGTCACGACCGCTCAGAACAACCTCTGAAAGACTACACTGGTGCGAATCTGCAACACGCCGGATTACTTTAAAATAAAAATTTTAGTAACTCACACAAACAGATACACTATGCACCCCGTAGGAGAGATGGAAATGGTACAAAACACTCACATTAAAAAAAAAAAAAAAAGTTACTTGCCACCGAAACTGCAACTTGTTTTTAAAAAGAAAACTCTTACTGTGGAAGAGTGGCAACTTCATATACTAAAATGAACATTAAAAAGACATTAAATGCAGTCGAACATAAAATGTACAAACATACTAAACATTACACATATACCGCCTCTCAAGATGATAGACAAGATAAAAACATATTTCAGGAATTCGGCCTTTACACCTTAAGCAATAAATTCGGTAACACCGAATCCGACAAACATGGCAGAGGCACTTATTAACGTATTGCAGACCGACAGCGCGATTACTGAACAACCCGAACCGCAGATTGCTCTAACCCGCCCCTACTCCACAAGGGAAAAACGGACCACCCAATTCATAAATAACCACCTTCCCGCGGGTGGGCAAACGGAGAAGAATGGTGGGACGACCCCAAAACAAAGCGGCTCGTGACCTCACAACGAAGACAAGTAGAATTTAACAAGTAAATGAAACAACATATCTCCAGTCACTTAACTTCTAATAAACTGCGATTTCTGGCGAAGACCTGGCGCAACACCCCCAACGACCTACCGAACCGTCCGCTGCCAGCCGCTTCAACGAACGAAGGAAGGCGCGGCGATCTCCCGTTTCACGGCGTCGCAGCTCGCACCGGCCAGCCCGATGTCGTGGTTTGACTCCTGTTGCTCTCGTGTCGACCGCGAAGCCACCACCCCTTTCTATACGGCGCTGCCCACTGGACTCACTTGAGGACCTCACATGCGCCGACGCTCAAGGCGGACAAGTCATCTCGTGTCGCCGGCAGGGGTGGCCGAGCGGTTCTAGGAGCTACAGTCTGGAACCGCGCGACCGCTACGGTCGCATGTTCGAGTCCTGCCTCGGGCATGGTTGTGTGTGATGTCCTTAGGTTAGTTAGGTTTAAGTAGTTCTAAGTTCTAGGGGACTGATGACCTCAGAAATTAAGTCCCATAGTGCTCAGAGCCATCTTGTGTCTCAGTGCGCGACCGACCAACCGATCGATCCAACCGATCGATCCAACCGCGAATGACCGTTGCCCGAGCAACTCGAGCAGACTGGCGGCCTAACGCGCAGACTCAGATGCAGGAACTCAGTCCCGACCGGGCGACCACTAGCTGAGTTCTGTTACTGGCGGAGTGGCAAGACTCTAATTTTCTGGCTTTAAAGTTTGATCCAAACGACAGACATACTAGCACTCCGACGACAGACCGATACTAACTGCCGCACAAATGCGAACGAGAGACAGACCAGCAACTGGTGACGCGAGACTGACCAAGCCTCACTCTGACTGGCGAGCTTATAGCGCCCCTTAAATGCACGTGAACAGGCAATCTTTCCCCTTTCCCACCAGAGGGAGACACCAAAGCTGCGACTGTCCCAGCGGCGCCACCGCCAGAAACGGAGGGCGACTGCTTCACACTACGCGCTGCGGCGCGCTCTTTAAAACAACAAATTTTACCACGGCTCAGTTTTCGAGTATCAAAATACCTGACACAAATGACCGCAACTTTTGGTTGAAGTGTCTTAGAATGTTAATATTTTTACACTTCCAATATACCATAGCTCTTAATATATGACATAAATTTGATCTTGAGAAAAGGATTTCTTTATTGTCGGACAGACAGACAAACGGATATGAAAGCGATTCTATAGAGGTTCCGTTTTTACAGTCCGCCCCGACAGGTGAGTGGTCAGCGTCGCGGATTGCCGTCCTACGCGCACGGGTTCGATTCTGGGCTGGGTTGGAGATTTCTCCGCTCAGGGACTGGGTGTTGTGTCGTCTTCATCATCATTTCATCCTCATCCGGCTCGCGCGTCGATTGTAATAAGAGCGGCGCCAAGACGGCCGGACCTGCCCCGCAAGGGGCCTCCCAGCCAATGATGCCAAACGTTCGTTTCCATTTTTCGATTTCCGTTTTTACAGATTGAGGCACAGAAGCTTAAAGATGATTAAATTAGAATACTCTCTAATAATCACGAAATAAAATGGTTCGGAAGTACTTGTCACACGAGAAGGTATTACCGGACTGCTATGGATGCATGGTGGGAACGAATATATGGCTCATTCAATGAAATCCACAGGAAGGTATGTATCTCTATGAATAGTAACGTATCTCCCTAGTTCAGGTGCACTGGTCCCGAGAAACTAATGATGTTGGAAAATCTAGAATATATTAAGGTTGTTACTTAGACTGCAAAATGGTCTTGGTGTATGAGCAAGAAGAAATATTTTGGAATCGATGGAGTATACCTGCAGACCTGTGCTCTAGATTTGCTTAATGTCTCCTGCTTCAGTTCTAGTTATCGTACCTTCATGTTTTCTGTTTACATGTGGACTTCCTGCAACTGGTTGTCAACCGTGTGCTCCGTACATTTCCGTGACAGGTACTGCTCTTCATCTGCCTTTAAATCCCTTACAGCCCAGCAACTTAATTTTCTGATCGGCGATTAGTAGGATGTTTTTGAGCGAGACGGACAGTTGTTGATGGACTACAGTATGGAAAACTTTCTTGAGTACAATATTATGTTCTAATCTTTTACATCTTTCAGACAAAAGCTTTCAGAGAGTTGAGTGACTTTGTGTATTAGATTTCAGTTCTGCATTTTCCCGTTTTATTCATCCTAATGTTTGTCGTTACTATCTTATATCTGTTTTTAACACAAAATTATCACCTGAAAAGAAAAGGCGCAATTTTGATTTGAAATTTAACATTTTTACGTTAGCATCTATATCAGTTCGATGGCACTCACAATATAATTATCGACCAAGGAATATTTTTTACTTCCGATGTATACCAATTTTTTCCATTCCACTCTATTTACTGAGGGAATAATGACTGCCGACACGTCTTTGTGACCCTGTATTATGATACAACACGAATACGCAGTTTGACCTATCTTCTAGATTTGATTGACCACTTTTCATTCGGAAAATTTTTCATTTCGCTTTAGGAATCATTTAGGTCCCTCTGAATGTAGTTTTTCTTATTTGAATTTGGACACATTGTTTCTGTGAACAGGAATGTTTCCAGGCCGAGTCATCATATTTATGATTTCCATGGTTTTTCAGGAGAATGGTATGATACATTAGTAGTTTAAATTTCATATCGCATCAAGAAATATTTCATTATTATTCAAGTGAAACTTTTCAAGTCTCAAACATCTTTGCTGTATAAATGTTGACTGAAACGATGACTGAAAATTTGTACCAAATTCGGGCTTCGAACCCAGGTCACCTGCTCGCTAAACAGATGCGCTATTCCATTTTGCGCAGCATCCCCAACTATTCTAGTATGGCTCCTCCTCGGTCCAAATTGCCCCTCGCTTCTCAACTAAGGTATCGCTCAGATTTTATTTCCCCTTCTTTCTTCTTATGTTAGAGCATTTTTTATTTCCTTCCCATGTTGTTTTATTTATTCTTAAAATACAACAGTTAGGTTCTTAGTTTCCTCGAAGTGTACATGTGTTTTCAATTTTTTTTTTATTTACAACTTACTATCGCCAACACTAGTGGTTTATTACACATATGAGAACAAAAGATCCATACGGAACTAGGACAGTGTTTATATCAGATCTGTAGTATACTGAACACACATATACAGCAGCAAAATGCCGTAGAGCTAGTAAATATGCCCGAAGCGAAAGCGAAAAGCAGGTGGTGTACAAAAGTATTCTTAAGTATAATACATGGTATTGCGAACCATATTACGAGTGATTAACATTTAAAAACTAACGGTTACGAAATTATCAACACTAATCCATGACATAGTACAGGAGTAAAATTAGGAAGATAGTAGAAGTATCAGCATTATGCGGCAGTACAGAATGGAAACTAACCGTGTAGTCTTTGAACTGAGTAGTATTTTGTCCCTCTTCGCCCGTCTCTCGTAACCATATCTTGCTCAAGCACGCCTTGTTCGTCACCCTGTATGGCAGTCGGATGAACTGTGTATCACATAACGTAATCGGCCCAATAAAGTAACTGAAAACCTACTTCAAACACACGACGCCTAGCTACGAGCCGGCCGAAGTGGCCGTGCGGTTAAAGGCGCTAAAGTCTGGAACCGCAAGACTGCTACGGTCGCAGCTTCGAAACCTGCCTCGGGCATGGATGTTTGTGATGTCCTTAGGTTATATAGGCTTAACTAGTTCTAAGTTCTAGGGGACTAATGACCTCAGAAGTTGAGTCCCATAGTGCTCAGAGCCATTTGAACCATTTGAGCCTAGCTACGATGTGTATACAGGATATAGGGTCCCCAGTGCTATATTACGAAAAGACTTAAAAAACAATATTTATAAAGAAGAGACATTCAAAAATTGAATAATATATTTTTATCATGTAGCCGTAAAATAATAATTTCTCTGTCCAAGTTTCAAATGCAAAGAAATAATTTATGACAAAATGATCTAAAGAGGTGACAAGATACGCTCTTTTGTTAATTTTTTATTCGTCTTCACTTCTTCACTTGTCTTGATGATTTACAGACGGACATCTTGCGAGTGCTGGCAAATGTAAGCATATTTGTATGAGTTAAGCATATAATATACTGATTTAGTATTATTGTGCACTTTTAATTTGTAAAAGGTGATCCCGATTTCATGTCCGCCTTCCTTGAATTAACCTGCATTCAAGTAATTTACAGTTCAACAATCGCAACGGCCGATGCAGCCAACGACGCCATTACGTGGCGATATTAACTTATGAAAAATTAGCGGAAGCGAAATACTCGCCCGCTATTAACATAATATTAATTTTTCTCCACAGCCGCCCGACGTTGCAGAAAATACGTAGCTTTAAGATTCTTATTTTCAGTACCATAGCCGAGACCCAGAGCCAGGACTCCGACTACAATACAATGGTTAACGGAGGTAAGAAAAATACCCTCGCGCGTGTGTGGGCCGCAGTTGTAATTAATAACTAAAGATCTTTTGCTTTAAAGTGAACTGACTAGCCGAGGAAATTAATATGAAAAGTTTATTACATTGTTCAGCTTGTATGCTCATGTTTTAAGATGCAGCGAGTCTAACATCCATTAACGTAACAAATAATTTGAGATTAATGTTGTTAAAAAGGAGAACTTCAGGAAAGCATTTAATTGTAAAATCAAAATTAAATGGAATATCATTTTTATTAAGGCCCACCACGTAAGTCGGCAACAATCAAAAAATAATAACAACAATAATAATACATTAAATTACGACGGCCGACGGACGCGAGAAGGAGATAGGGAAAATGACGTGGTGAGCAGTGCAATATTCTCTATAGTTTCATTACTTTAAGTCGAACACCTTTTAATAATGGCTACACGCAAAGCTCATGTTTAGTGTATATTCCCTTGAGGCTTCAGAGTGACTGGGTGTGGGGAAGTGGTTATGAAAAACCGGGTTATGATTAGTTTCCTCGAAATATACTGATCACGAGTTTGTTTTATGCATTAACATCACAATGGAAACCTCTACAGTATGCAGTTCCGTGCAAGAGCTTATGAAATCAATGAAGACTCATGTAAGGAAATACGAACGGGGAAATAATCAAAATAATCGCCGTTTAGAGATCGGAGGATCGAGATGTGAACCAGAGGAGGTGCCCTACAAGTCATTCAGACGCGGAAGCATGCAGGATCTCAACCATTCTATCTAGCTGTCTACGTACTGGCCAGACCTATAGTTCAATGGAGGGTGCCAGATGGTACATGTAGGTGCCATATTGGAATTTACGACACGAACGAGAGAACAAAAATACAGAAAACTTCAGCAGGGAGGCATTCCACATAAATATATGTAACTACCTCATTTATGTATATATATATATATATATATATATATATATATATATATATATATATATATGTGTGTGTGTGTGTGTGTGTGTGTGTGTGTGTGTGTGTCTGCTATTTTGTACGTATTTTTATCATGTAACAAGCATCTGTAAGCAATACGTATATGGACATGGCCTTTTGGACGAGATACTGTGAGTTTTTGAATAGTTTAGCGATGACAGACGTTTATAATGTGCTGAGTTGTATCCACTTGACATCTCGTGCATGAGGTCAGCGTAAAATGAACATATTTTACCACAGAAATTTGTTTTAGGTCCTGAAGATCACAGCTAAGACTATTGAAACCGATTATCCTGAGTAAAAAATATTTTGTGCGATCTTGGGTTTTGAATGGTTTTAACAGCCATTTCACTTACTCTGGAATATGTTGAAGGGACTCTTTGCAATGGATTGCAGTTTTGATCGTATTCAGAACATGATATTGCGTATTGGCTAGAATTCAGTCTGTCTTCCACAAATTCACAATCCGGAAAGTAAATCAGAATTGCTCATGCTTGTGTGTACTCATTAAACTATGGGGAATGAGGTCTATCGTTTGAACATGACCATGCATATAGATGATCTTTAACTGAGAAGCTGGTATCCAGAATTAAGTTTACGACTCTCAAAGGCTGCCGATTTACAAATAAAAAATTCCGACAGATAAAATGCCATACGGAAAACACACTGCAAGTAACATCGTCCAGTTTACGCAACCAAACCACTACAAGGTTGCAAGCGTAACGGCCATTCTCTCAAGACAAAAAAAGACTCACGGAACTGCACAGAATACGTGAATTTAACCCTTGAACTATTAAAATAAACAAGACTAGTGATATTTATGCGAGGTCTCCCCTAGGTGCTGTGCCACATTGATTACAAACTCAAACCGAACTATTCTGCAGAACACTTCGTTCATGATTTTAGAATGGAGGCTTGTAGATGTACATCCATCGCCTACCAGGTCCCCTCGGAAACTAGCTGACTTCCTTGTACGGAGACGCTTTCGTCTGGCACTCGTGGTAGGGTCACCGTTGTCAACAAGTCACGTGTACCTCACTAAACACGTCCACCACACTCTGCTGCTGATCAGAGTCTTTGAGCTTAACACAAGCTGGCTGAAGGTTAGTTGGGCGTTCTGATGCTACATCTCTATGAAAAGCTCTGAACACACAGGAGAGGATCTCAAATTACTCATGTCCTCCCAGTTACACACACACACACACAAAACACACGTGCGCACACACACACACACACACACACACACACAAGGAACAGGTGGGAAGCTAAACTGAAAGTATAAGGACAAAAATAAATGAATACAGACGCATCGTCCATCGCTAGCGGCTGTGTGTTGATGTGGCAGCGAAAATACAATCATGAAAATTAGGAGCTGTCAGCACGTCAAGGGTCGAGTTGCACTTAACATTTATGAAACGGGTTTCACTGACCCCTTTCAAGGGTACATTTGTAATCCGCTGGATGCCTGCCAACTGGGGAGCTCATCACAATTCTCTCACTGTTAGCTGCAGGAAAAAGACTGCAACTAAAACCACATAGTGTGAGCTTGACGCAGAGTATCAGCACAAAGAGGACTCATAGGGACTCCACAATTCGCTCTAAACTCCACTTACCGCCAGTACCCCACCTCCACAACAACAGCAACCCTATGGTTACGCCTTAAACAATCCCTGCAAGAAATAGTTCAGTTACATACTAGGAGTGTAGCAGTTGTTAAGTTAAACAGTACTACCTTATTTTAGATACAAAATGTACAAGAAGGCAAATTATTATTTCAAATAAGCTAACCGACAAAAACAAGGGCTCTGAACACTATGGGACTTAACTACTGTGGTCATCAGTCCCCTAGAACTTAGAACTACTTAAACCTAACTAACCTAAGGACATCACACACATCCATGCCCGAGGCAGGATTCGAACCTGCGACCGTAGCAGTCGCGCGGTTCCGGACTGCGCGCCTAGAACCGCTAGACCACCGCGGCCGACACTAACCGACAAGTGAATGATTAAAACGTATCTAAAAGAATGAAATTACACAATAACAAGCTTCAATTGAAAGTACTTTTATTCAGAAGATATTTTTAAGCTAACGATAATATCTAAGCAATGGACTTAGGAAACAACACCAGTAACCACTGAAGGTGCTTTGGAAGTAAAAGGCAAATGCGTTTGGTGGAAAACACTCTCGAACTGCAGTAAGCTTAACGTGAGAAAAACCAGTAATAAATGATATGTAGCAGTTGCTGCGCGCCTACCCGAGTCCAGAAAACAGCGCTTTAGCGCCCTCGGCTAACCTGGCGGGTGGAATCGTTATGAATAACACGAACTGAAAATTAGTGGTTACTATTACATCTGAAAAACAGGCTACAAAGGCTAGATTTAGTAAGCTACAAGCTTCAAACGAAGCAAATGTTTAATTATACATTAATTATATCGCAAGTATGATAACAGGGTTATCCCTCGAGACAGCATCTCAGGACCTATACTGTTTTTAAGATGAGAAATAATTTTATGTGTGGGTAAAAATTATTTTTGCTGAAGGTAGTAAGATTTTAATCATTGATAAAATATCTTAGCTCCTTGAACATAAAGCAAACGAAATCCTAAATGATATTTATAAGAGATTGTTAAGAAAGAAACTTACAATGAACATAAAGTAAACAAACAACAGAGATTTCTGTTTAAACAGGAAAAATAATTCTATAAAATTAAATGTGGATGAAAATTTCGAATAAAAATTTTGTTATTTGTTATTTATCTAACGTTGATTGTCACCTGAATTGAAATGAATTCATAAATACAGTACAAAGAAAATGTCACCAGCATGCTGTGATGGTCCTATCATTAGTGTGTAGCGGGCAATGGTTGTAGTTACATCCATCTTCTGCTATCAAATCGTTTATTGAGTGTCCCATACAGAAATATTATACAGCATCTTCAAACTATATAAAAGGGCCATCAGAACAATAACTCTAGATTCTAATTGCACCATTGAGTACATCTACCAGCCTGTTATTCACATCAAGATGAACATCTTCAGTTATATTACAAACATCAACCAAGATCACGTTACAAGAGCCAGAACAAACTTACATTTACCAAGAGTAAACGAACAAATGACGCAAAGCAGTATTTTCTGCAAGGCAACAAAGTTATGCAATTTGTTACCAACCGAGATTAAAGAGACAACTGAACTTCAAACATGAAACAAAAAAAGTTAAAACATACTTCTTGAATAATTCATACTATGAAATCTCGAATTATTTATGAATCACGAAGTACGCTGTGGGGTCCTGCCCACTCGTCTCGTATAGGGTGCCTATAAGATGCTACGTTCTCAGAATGCTATACAACAATTCAAGAAAATAATATTAGCAGTTTTAATTCAATAAAGCAGATTGACAATACTTTAATTTGAAATAACAATAGTGTCTCAAGCGATGGGCGACATGCAACATAAATCCGAGTCCTTTGCTATATATAATGTTCATGCAAGTTTGACATACAGTTTGTGGATCACTAATAACTGCTATCGTAGCACTCTCTGGTTGGCTGTGCAAATACTCCGAAAATACTATCCACTAACGTCCGACCGAGGCTGGCAGGACCGGAACTTATATTCACTTCTTGCAGAGATTTCTCTGTCGTGGCGCGGTCCTTGTCAGCGAGCTGTTGACTGACATCGCCTCATCGCCTTCACTGGACTTGCGTCCTTCCTCTTGTTCCGGCGCTTGTGATTACGCCAGAACACAGGCAACGGTAAAACAATAAACATTATTTAACAATAAACTAATATTCTGCAGTACACTATAGAAATTTAATGTGATTCTTCAATTTCTCCAGGCGTATTTTATGACGAAATAAATCTCGGGTGGACAGGCTGGTATGAGTGTGCATTGGACACAAGATTTCGGCAATCGACCACGTTGCCATCATCAGGTGCACTGATGTACTGACCGGTGGTGTTTTAGATTGTTTACAGAGATGGGGCCCCTCCACGCCCGCACCAACGTGGTGAACAAACCAAAAGTTCTACTGTCACCTCCGTAAACATGTTAGTTGTCTAGTAAGTGGATCACAGGATGCTGGGCTGTGATGTTGTCCGTGCGTCTGGGTAAGGCTACGCATTTACACGGTCCATCAGTTGATAGATATTGGACGAAACGCGAGTGAGGGTAGCAATTTGAAGAGCAGAGGGAAAAAAGTGCCATGGCTCGTGCCGTGGGAAAAAAACCTCTGCGACAGTGGGATGGGTAGTAAGAGCAGTAGTGGCTTATTAGCTGCGATAGCTCATGGAAAGTTGGATTTGTTAGTATGGGTATCATGCATCATTACCGTGACAAGCGATGGCGATGTGTCCCAGTTGCTGCTGCTGCTGCATTCCTGGAACAATCAAGATCGTTATACAGTAGTGGGAGATCGGCCATAGATCATCTCACTGTGTGGGGGATGTGTGGAGCTTGTTTGCATGCAGTGTACGGTACGGCTTCCCTGTGTGGTGCCAGTTATTCGGCAGTGTATTCCAGCTGGATATCCAGTAATGGCGTCTGATTAACAGGGGCTCGCCTGTGCCGTTATGTTTGCGTATGCTTGGCCATAGATGTTAGGTCCTTACAAGTATGTCTTTTGGTCTTTTATGTTTCCATCTATGGTTGTGGTCGTAGTTCCCCAGATTCAGAATAAACGGGTTCTGCGAATGTCTGGAGTTTCTGTATAGTCTTGTGGTGAGTTTGTGGATTACCTCCGTGAGAGTCTCAAGTCGGTATTCCCGGTGAAGGTCCGCGATGCGTGTGTATCGTGGAGCATTGCTTATGATTTTGAGTACTTTGTTTTGCATGAGCTGCAGACGGCGCAGGCGTGTAGGCGCAGCGTATCCCCAGACAGGAGCTGCGTACGTCATCGGGGGTCGGATAAGTGTCATGTACATGGACCTCGACACCCTTCTGTTCAGTGTGCTACGCCTGTTGAGCATAGGATTGAGCCTCGCGCTAGCTCGGTTGGTCATGTGTTTTATGTGGTCCCCCCAGAGTAATTTCCGGTCCAGCCAGACACCGAGGTATTTGACTTTCTCGCGGAAACGTATTGGGCGTGCATGTAGAGTTATTGGTCTACAGTAGCGGTGTTTGCGCAGTTGCTTCGGTCTTCTAGTGAACAGAACGGCTTCGCACTTGTCGACGTTGACCGGTGGTGGGCCGGCGCCATGTATATATAGGACAATCCCCCTCCCGCTCCTCCCTCAGGCGCTTCCTATGAGTCGGTGCGGTCCGCGCCCCGCGCGCGGTCCAGGTACAGCGTCCGTTCTCCCGCCGTCTGGGCGCTGCGTCCTAGGTCTTCTCGTTCAGGAGCATCTGCCGGCACCGCTCTTGTTATTCTCCACTCCTCCCCCGAAGTCGGTACACTCTGGGAAATATCCTTTTTCTTCTTAATCTGGGTTATCGCGGGTTCCCACGCCTTGCTAAGGATGTAACCGCTGTCACGATTTAATTGTGGCTCCCTTACTCTGACCTCTATGGCTTCTTTGATGACACAGTCCCAGTATTTGGAAGTCTGTGTCAGGACTTTGGTTTGGTCGTAATCCGTGCTGTGGAGCTCCGACAGGCAATGCTCAGCGATTGCCGACTTACTGGGCTGTTTCAGTCTAGTGTGCCGTTGAAGTTCTCGGCATCGGTCCTCAATAGTACGAATGGTCTGCCCTATGTGTACACTACCACATTGGTAAGGTATCTGATAAACCTGTGACTTACGCAGACCAAGGTTGTCCTTGACAGTACCAAGAAGGCTCTTGGTTTTGATTGGAGGACGGAAGATGGTATTTACTTGGTGTTTACGTAAAATGCGTCCCCAATGCGGGAGGGGGATGTCCTATATATACATGGCGCCGGCCCACCGCTGTTCAGTACATCAGAGCACCTGATGATGGCAACGTGGTTGATTACCGAAATATTGTGTCCTAGGCATACTCATACCAGGCTGTTCACCCGAGATTTATTTCGTAGTAATTTAATGATTCTTACTGTACAATCCTATAATCAGCAACTGTGACGGAAAATATTAATCTCCTTTTATTTCTTTGTGTCCAGTTTTTCATTCACTGAGGTGAGCAGCTGACTCAATTTCTTTTCCCGACGGCCGAAGTGAACAACATGAAGAATTAGAAAGAATGACAGAGGAATCATCAAATCATCAAGGTACGTACGCTAGCCGAGGCAGAGAGAGAGAGAGAGAGAGAGAGAGAGAGAGAGAGACAGCGTGTGTGTGTGTGTGTGTGTGTGTGTGTGTGTGTGTGTGTGTGTATGCGCAGTGTAGATAGTTTAAGGTGTGCGTGTGGACACAGTAACGAGTGATGTCATACAAATCAATTTGGTAAAAGTATTATTTTTAATAAGGAAATGTTACTGTGGGCCTGAATAAGTTGATTTTCTGAAACTAGTTTCGTGTTTTAATTAAGATTACACATATAACATGTTTAAATTGCCTATGGGTGAATACATGAGTAACTCTTGTACATCTCCTTGCTTTCTTCACTCTGCGGGATCGAGTGCGTCTATTGAACATGATTGCATTACCGTTCACGGAAATTGCAACGTTATATTGTTTACATGACATTATGGATGATTTCAACGCAGAACGGACAACATTCACGTTCAGGATTACGTCACCGACTGTGAAAAAAAGAAAAAGAAAAGAGCCATTTTCTCAGAAATGTTTGTTAATGTAAGAGAGGTAATGGGAACAAAAATTCGTTGATGCAATATTACTGTTGCTGCTACCAGCTGCGACAGGTACTCGGTCAGTTACAAAATACTTGTCTGATAACGATGCAGTAAGAGTTTATCCAGACTTCAAATACAAGGTTTTATCAGCATATTTTATCATAGAAACATGACTCATTCTGTCTATAAGACAGGGGCAGTAAAAACTGGTCGTGGCAGTGTACAATTACTTCAAACAGAAAAATTAAGATTACAGAATAATATGCAACACCGATTCGATGTGCTTTTGCAAATTCACTGCTTCTACTACTTGGCGGTTTTTATTCAAGATCATCATTCACCTACAGTGATTTTAGATATCAGACATTTCATCCGCCTGCTTCCACGTCATAACTTGTTTTTCCTAGATATTTCTGACCCCCACTTCTTTTTCTTACTTTCTGCAGGTCCCCGTAACAGTGAGAAATTTAGCGCGGTCTCATGAATGGAATTTGTGACTAATGTAGTACATTTTCATATCTGGCCCCTTCCTTTGGTTTGTATCTCGTCAGCACTTGTCGCAGAACCATTTCATTGTGAGGTAGAACGAAATAGCCAAATTTCAGTAACTACAGTGCAGTGCAATTTGTGACCTTGTCTGCTACAATGGACCCCCCGTCTTCTCCACTAGTCACAGTATTTTTTTTTTTGTGCAAGCAGGAAGCAAAAAAAAAAAAAAAAGTTCCCAGTCTCTCAAGTCGACAGTGACACATCTTCCTGAATAAAGGCTTCTTGATGGGCCGCCATTTAATTTTTCCAGTAAAAGTTTTCACTTCTGTCAGTTTATCACATGAGATGGAAAATTCTCGTTCTACCTATACTTAAACAAAACGAGAAAATGTTGATATAGAATACTCTTTCCCGTATGAGCACTCAGTTTCTCCGTTTGCTAAACGTATGAAACTGACTGAATACTTAAACTTCTTTGATGTAAACTGACTTTATTATTTTTTTGGAGAAAGAGGGGTGGTAGGGGGGCGGGGTCATAAATCTTACGACTGCTCTGAAGCGACCAACCACGACTTCCTCTCTTGCGTAGAATGAAGGCAATATTCCCTTATTTGTGAAGGAACATTTAAGGGCTTTTGACTCGTTATTTTATGTTTCAGTTCCTATCTTTGTCGCAAGTGTGACGAAAGGAGAGTTTTGTAACACTTCAAGCTTTAATACATGGCTAAATTTTCTGCGATTTTGGTATGGTCACGTGGTAACATTTTGCTCCGGTAGGTTTGTGCTCTGAAAAAACCGCGGCAGAGTACACTGTTGAAGAGGACTGGGGGCTGAAAGGATTGGGATTGTGTAATTTCCGAGAAGAAATATGAGCAGAGACAGGAAGGTTGATTTCGTTCAGATCTTGGGTGTTACACAAAATTCGTCACTTAGTACCGCCTGTTGAAGGTGTGCATTGCCTGTGTAGTAAAAGCTACGTCACTATGCGTTTTCTTCAGCGAAATGTTAAGGAATGAAGCACTGAGCGCAGATTATGGACTGAGAGTAAACTGAAGAAATATAAGAGTACTGAGGAGTAGCAGAAATGGAAACAGTGAGAAACTTACCATCAAAGTTGGGGGCCACGGAGTACAAGTGATGGAATTCTGCTACGTATGGAGTAAAGTAGCATAGGGCACTCAAAGCAAAGAGAACATGAAAGACAGATTAGCACAACCGTTGAGGGCATTGTTAGCTGAAAGAAATCTACAAGTATTAAACTTCGGACTCAATCGGAACAAGAAATTTCTGAGGATGTACGTTTGGACCACAGCATGTCGTGATAGTGATTCATGTACTGTGGTTAAACTGTAAAAGAAGAGAATTTGAAGTGTCTGAGATACGGTGATCTTCAAGGATGTTGAAAATTAGGTGCACCTATAAGAAACGAAAAGATTCTCCGCAGATACGGAGAAGAAAGGAACATATGGGGGTCGCTGACAAGATAGCGGGACAGGGTGATACGACACTTGCTAGTACTTCAGGGAATAACTTGCATACTACTGGAAAAAGCTGCAGACGGGAAAATCTGTAACTAAGAACAGAGACTGGAATACATCCAGAAGATAATTGAGAAGCAGCGCGCAAACGGTACTCTGAGATCGGGAGGTTGGCACTAGAGAGAAAATGGTGATGGGACGCATCAAACCATTCCCAACAGTGACGACTTAAAATAAAGGATCATTTTTCATGTTATGAACATAGATAATGCTTATGAACAGTACAGATCGTTGTCCGGGCAATGGCGGTATACGACCTGCTGCGATCCAGAACGGCGTATGCAGCTTTGCGGTATCCTGCAGATGTTCATGCGCTGACAGAACTGCAAGTACATACGACTGCAAGACGCGCTACATTTTATTCCGAGGATAACGGTGTTCGACGGCGAAAGGAAACTTGGATGCTTGTTGCTACAAGGACGTCTCACAGCCAGAATGTTCAGCGACGATGCGGCTTTTGTATGAGTAGATCCACAAAACCTGAAGCGGCATGTTCACTCTCTCGGTCTTCTCAGGTCCAAAGTCGTGGAGGGCTACTGCAGCCTAAAGAGCCGGGAATAAAGACTGGAAGGTACCTTGGGGCCAACTAGTAATGCGGCCGAATGCTGTGAAGTGTGTATGGAAATTCCTGGCTCTGTGTCATATGTAGCCGGCCGGAGTGGCCGTGCGGTTCTAGGCGCTACAGGTTCGAATCCTGCCTCGGGCATGGATGTGTGTGATGTCCTTAAGTTAGTTAGGTTTAATTCGTTCTAAGTTCTAGGCGACTGATGACCTCAGAAGTTAAGTCGCATAGTGCTCACAGCCATTTGAACCATTTTTTGTGTCATATGTGCATATCCTCGTCAGATGGCTTCACATTTCAGTGCAACAGTACAACAATGTGCATTGCCTTCAAGGGCCAGTCACAGGTCAAAGTCACTCAAGACCAGGCTTAAGCTGGGTACCACAGGTAGAAACATGTGCGTAGCTCTCCACGCCGCTCTACATCCATGAGGCATGCTCAGTTTGCTAGCCTTCTACCTACGTTTCAAATCTAGACTTTAATAATAAAATGGGAAGGTACTGTTAATCAGAACTCAGGGAGAAGTTGTTATCTAAATGACAATAGATTTATTCATCCTTAACATCACAAGACAACAAAAATGACTAAAGAAACGTCACACAAACATTTTTTATTTGACAAATGCTATCACTAACATGGGGTCTATGGTGGATAAAGTGATCAGCTGGTGACCTACACACGACACTAACCGGAACACTAATCGCTTTATCTGACTTCATGCACGTGAATCCGGGTTATGGCAGAAAATTATGCCACCATCAAGCATCTACATTCTATCATTCCAAAAAGAAAAATATGGTTCGAAAGAACAGGGTGCTGAGAAACATATATTGGAGCTCTGGGCCGTTAGCAGCGAATACCTTACCCTCCTGATGGTCAGGGCGGCACACCACGATGCGTTCGGCGACTGAAGTCATGGACGTCCACAATCTGTTATTAATGACTCGAGCCCGAAAAATACAAGTATGTGGTCTCTCATTCTGTTAATTCGAAACGCAGGTACTTTCCTATGAGCCTCTGATACGTCGGTGGATTCCAGTGTACAGGTGGACCCATTTGCTGGTCTGCCAAACCAATTTGACTCCGCGCCACAACTATGCATGACGGAATATGTCAAATGTTTAGACGGCCGACTCAAGACAAATAAGTACACCCACGCATCAGTCGTTGTGTGCGTGAAGCTAGAAGTAGTACGGCGATTCAGAAGGTGACTGGCACAAGCTCTAACTGGCACACTAGTAAAGGACACAAGTTTCACCGTTTTGGTAGTGCCAGTACAAGAGAGAGCTTCTCTTTCTGTCCAATTTCCTCCTCTGCTCGGTAGCAAAGCACTTTTAAATCTTAGACTTTATCCACTTTAGCACAAGCCAATCACAAGCAGGAGTGCGGCGTTCGAAGCTAGGAGAGCGCCCTTTGCTCTGAATACACCAGTTTGATCAATCAGAGACTTTAAAGTTCTACATCTACATCTACATTTATACTCCGCAAGCCACCGAACGGTGTGTGGCGGAGGGCACTTTAGGTGCCACTGTCATTACCTCCCTTTCCTGTTCCAGTCGCGTATGGTTCGCGGGAAGAACGACTGTCTGAAAGCCTCCGTGCGCGCTCTAATCTCTCTAATTTTACATTCGTGATCTCCTCGGGAGGTATAAGTAGGGGGAAGCAATATATTCGATACCTCATCCAGAAACGCACCCTCTCGAAACCTGGCGAGCAAGCTACACCGCGATGCAGAGCGCCTCTCTTGCAGAGTCTGCCACTTGAGTTTGTTAAACATCTCCGTAACGCTATCACGGTTACCAAATAACCCTGTGACGAAACATGCCGCTCTTCTTTGGATCTTCTCTATCTCCTCCGTCAACCCGATCTGGTACGGATCCCACACTGATGAGCAATACTCAAGCATAGGTCAAACGAGTGTTTTGTAAGCCACCTCCTTTGTTGATGGACTACATTTTCTAAGGACTCTCCCAATGAATCTCAACCTGGTACCCGCCTTACCAACAATTAATTTTATATGATCATTCCACTTCAAATCGTTCCGCACGCATACTCCCAGACATTTTACATAAGTAACTGCTACCAGTGTTTGTTCCGCTATCATATAATCATTCAATAAAGGATCCTTCTTTCTATGTATTCGCAATACATTACATTTGTCTATGTTAAGGGTCAGTTGCCACTCCCTGCACCAAGTGCCTATCCACTGCAGATCTTCCTGCATTTCGCTACAATTTTCAAATGCTGCAACTTCTCTGTATACTACAGCATCATCCGCGAAAAGCCGCATGGGACTTCCGACAATATCTACTAGGTCATTTATATATATTGTGAAAATCAATGGTCCCATAACAGTCCCCTGTGGCACGCCAGAGGTTACTTTAACGTCTGTAGACGTCTCTCCATTGATAACAACATGCTGTGTTCTGTTTGCTGAAAACTCTTCAATCCAGCCACACAGCTGGTCTGATATTCCGTAGGCTCTTACTTTGTTTATCAGGCGACAGTGCGGAACTGTATCGAACGCCTTCCGGAAGTCAAGAAAAATAGCATCTACCTGGGAGCCTGCATCTAATATTTTCTGGGTCTCATGAACAAATAAAGCGAGTTGGGTCTCACACGATCGCTGTTTCCGGAATCCATGTTGATTCCTACATAGTAGATTCTGGGTTTCCAGAAATGACATGATATGCGAGCAAAAAACATGTTCTAAAATTCTACAACAGATCGACGTCAGAGATATAGGTCTATAGTTTTGCGCATCTGCTCGACGACCCTTCTTGAAGACTGGGACTACCTGTGCTCTTTTCCAATCATTTGGAACCTTCCGTTCCTCTAGAGACTAGCGGTACACGGCTGTTAGAAGGGGGGCAAGTTAATTGGGAGAAAAGGAAAAAAGATTCAGCTTTGCGGCCTCTTTCCCGCGTGCTTACACCATGTCTTTTGCCAACAGTATGACCAGGATGGAACCACATCCCTCCATAAAAAGCTTGTTATCGCCCCTGTTGTGTCCATTTCGAAGTTTCCATAGAACGGCCATAAACTCGCAAAAGGCCTCATGCTTTCATAAATATGTTTTGTAACAGAGTCTTGACGTCTGGGCGCCAGTGGCCTGTCTCACAGAAGTTCGCAGAACGCTCACAGTTGTTTCGTAAGCTTCTTGCCTAACAAGCGCCCATCCTCTGCTTTATTGCTGGTCTACAATGCGCTGGGCATTGCAGCGGCGACTTCTCAGCGCTAGTCAGTCTACTTGGATGCAGCTGCCACCCGACTGGCACCAACCAATGTGCCTGCACAATCAGACTGCAGAACTCGGCCATCTGGAAATGTTTCACCCCAGGTTCCGCAGAAAAAACACGTATTTCTAGGCCCACCGTCACCGTGCTCTTTTACTGCAGTCATTTAATTTGGCACCCTATTCCTTTCCTAGAGCACACGAGCAAGAGCATTAACTACTGCCCACCATTTCATCAAGATGTATGATGTCAAATTGCAATTAAGGTCATATTCCCTAAGAACATGAAGCGGCATAACACCAAATCAGAAGTGAGAGTGTCCTGCAATCTCTCACAACCTCCCCATACCTCTCAAATTTATTCACGGGGAGTGTCACACTTTAAAATGTTAGTGTGTCATGGAACAGAATAAATTTTGACACTTTAGTTGGGTCATTATCAAAGAAATAAACATGAATCAATTTTTGTTAACCATAAATCCCAGCACAATGTTATTCCCTATCTTTACCACATTCAACCAGGGCTCATCCAAACACTCTCTGCTGCATGACTACAAAATTAAAGTGGAAAATAAAAATCTGATGGACATACGATCGGGTCATATTCTTGAAGATCCAAGCTTAAATGACAATTTGTAAATGGTTACAGGATCATGCAGACATTTATCTACGCACTCATCCTGAAATTCTGGCCAGAGAAGGTTATTCCCTTAACCGAATATAATATTGTTCTCTTGAGGATGCTCTGCCCCGTGGAAAAATTACAACCCCAGCTCAATTATACACATGGCTGCATTCATTCCTTGACAGAACATTGATTACAATTGCTCTCAAATTCATCCAAAAATAAACTATTACTAGGTTAAATTTTGCAAGTCATCTGTGCATCTAATTTTTCTGAAATGTGTAAGTCTGCAAGCTAAATGCAAAGTTATAGTGTAAACAAAACAAAACAAAATATGATTGTCATGAAACAAGTGAATCTTTACACAAGACGAAAAAATAATACATGAGTACATTAAGAAAAAAATAAAACTTGATAATAAAACAAAGGGAATACATGTAATATTGAGAAATGAAAACAGCAAGGCACATATAAAACATATAAAAAGGAAACATACATAAAGCAATAATGAAAACAAAGCTTCCTACATCTCACTTCTCAGAGGTTTTTAGGGAGTCCAACTTTCATTAAATTTATATCTGGCACACGAAAACACCACACTACATATGTCATGTAACAGGTTAGATGTGGCAACTAAGCGGGATGAGTATTCCAAGATGGATGTAACCTTCGCACCATTGTAATGACGATGGAACACACAAACTGCACAGCGATTAAATACATCATTCTCCAGACGACTTCTCTCCAAGGGATAAACGCAGCCATGTTCACCGGATGGACGCCCAACTGGGAGTTAAGTTTATTGTTTCCGACGCACCACTCACAGTTAATTGTAACCCTCGCACCCTCGTAATGACCATGGAACACACAAAGTGCGTAGCGATTCAATACATTAGTCTCCAGCCGACTTCTATAAAAGCAACTAAAGCAGCCACAGCCACCGGATGGACTTTCTCATGGGAGTGCAGTTTCTTTTCTCCGACGGACCAGTGACAAGTAATTGTAACCCTCAGACCCTCATATTGACCGTGGAACACACAAACTGCATCGCGATTCAATACACCATTCTCCAGCAGACTTCTCTAAAAGCAACTGAAGCAGGCACGGTCACCGGATAGACATGCTCCTGGGAGTCAAGTATCTTTTTTCCTACGCACTATTGACAGTTAATTGTAACCATTGCATCCTCATAATGACCTTGGAACACACAAATTGCGTCGCGATTGAATACATCAGTTTGTAGCTGACTTCTGTAAGAGCGAGTAAACGAACCACGGTCAGCAGATGGAAGTTCCTCTGGGAGTCAAATTTCTTGTTTCCAGCGCACCACTGACAGTGGAGCTTGTGGAGTACGAGTGCAGTACAGGCAGCACCCTCAGTGTGGCAGGACCTTATCTGTGGCAGCAATCAGTGGTGCCTCGATTACTGACCACCTTGGATGACGTGGTGGTCGGTAATGCATAGCCGCTCTCGAAGACGTTCATGGGAAGACCTGTGCAGCATATGGACACAGGTCTGAGGTGAATCACCTCCTGCCATCGCTGTTGACCATGTCTCCAGACCCGTAATACCTCTAGTCAGCAGTCCTCAAGTGCGCCCTGCTGGCGTGGGCCTCGGACTTCCATTCAACGGTAGGTCCCTCGGGAGCTAGTAGTGGCAGCGCCAGCAAAAGTGCTCCAGCGGCAGCTGCAGCTGCTCCCTGTTGACAGTTGGAGGCGAGAATGGGATTGTCTGCTCCCAACTCCAAGCACGCAGCCAATGACGTCATGTTGACTGGAGTCATTTAAATCAGCACCCTATTCCTCAGAATGCAGGTAAAGCTTGTCGTTATCCCTTGCCTAGAGCACGCAAGCAAGAGCATTAACTGCTGCACACGATTTCATCAAGTTCTATCAAGTCAAATCGCAATAAAGATCATATGCCCTAAGAACATGAAGCAGCATAACACCGAATCAGAAGTGAGAGTGCTCTCAATCTCTCAAGTTTATGTCGCGGTACTATATTAGAATGTACTAACATATTACCTAAAGACTTGTCTTTGCAAATAACTGACAAATAAATGTGCCATACCCAGATACTACACTCATCTTGCTAAGCACAATACAGCAAGTTACGTACTGTAATAGTAGTCATAACAAGACGTGCTATGTAACTTAGCCAGTAAATCAGAAGTCAACATAAGGAAAAGAAACTGAAGTTATACAAGACGTGAGAGACACCCACATGCCTTGCTCATACTGTGGCATCAAGCAGTCAGGCCTGCAAGATGAGTGGTCTGCCAAGCGAGTGGATTCATTCTTACTTATCGAGTAACATGAACTCTAGTACTCACACTTAAGTTACAAGTTATCCTCCTATATGATTAATACGCAACGGAAACACGCTTCTGACTATCAGTAATTTACAGAACTCTTGACTGTACACTACGCACTGGCAATACCACATTTTCTTTTTGTCTTTTATTTAACGGCTTTTGTTAACACGTGGCCACCGCACTGAATATGAATGACGCACACATTATAAATTCGGGACATTATGACAACATACAATTCGAAGGAAAAGTCCACCAATCTTTTTCGTTTCACTATCTTATTTATTCTGATAAATTCTCTAACCTAAACACACAAATTCTATAACCTACAACAATAACACATGAGAAATTCCGCCCAGTGGGCATGGCTTTACATTGGTTAGTCTCTATATTATGGTCTCGTAATTATTTTTAACGCTACAGTGCACTTTCTGGATAGGCTGGTGGATCTTTTATCATACCTCACACTTCGACTCTCACAATCATCATCACTAAACTTTCCTCCAGACCGAGCGGTACTGAAGGAACAAGCATAACCCACTAATCTTTTGAAACTACCTCGCTACTCTCCCGTGCAAACCACACACACCCAAATTACATGACATACACCACACTACAACATGAAATACTACACAGAGAATAGTCACAACATTATCACTTTCAGCTTTCCCACTTCAATTAATATTTATCCCAGTTTCACACGACACTGCCCCACTTCGTAATTCTACTTTCCTACTATGAACTCTGGAGATATTTGCACATCTTCCTATGCCATGCAAGTCAAGTGGCGTTCCTGGATAGACGGCCGACTCACCTTGCTTCTCTCTCAGAGTTTGAATCAAGCGTCACACGAAATCATATCACGCAAAGTAATATTAAGAACATATTTATCACACACGCGAGTCCTCAACTGATACCATGGACGTGTACTTCTCTTTATCCTTTGTCTCATACACAGGTTGAGACTCACACACTACTCACCACGTGGAAGTACTCGTCTCTAATTTCAAGTCCTGCACACGCCATTTCTTAAATATTTCAACTTATGGTACACACGCTATTTCTTAAATATTTCAACTTATTGTACACACGCTAGTAATTCAGCTTAACTTAAGCACACGGAAGTATTTCAACTTATTGCTACATATGGTTTCATTGCGACCGTTGGTCACTTCCGAAGATTACTACAATCCCATTAATATTACCTGCCTGACATTTAATTCTCCCCACAAAAGTTCCTGAAATAGATAAATTAATATTTCAAACTACTCTCAAATATTCCACATGCATACCATGTCTCCACTCTTTCGTCTACATCTACATTGATACTCCGCAAGCCCCCTACGGTGTGTGGCGGAGGGCACTTTACGTGCCACTGTCATTACCTCCCTTTCCTGTTCCAGTCGCGTATGGTTCGCGGGAAGAACGACTGTCTGAAAGCCTCCGTGCGCGCTCTAATCTCTCTAATTTTACATTCGTGATCTCCTCGGGAGGTATAAGTAGGAAGAAGCAATATATTCGATACCTCATCCAGAAACGCACCCTCTCGAAACCTGGCGAGCAAGCTACACCGCGATGCAGAGCGCCTCTCTTGCAGAGTCTGCCACTTGAGTTTATTAAACATCTCCGTAACGCTATCACGGTTACCAAATAATCCTGTGACGAAACGCGCCGCTCTTCTTTGGATCTACTCTATCTCATCCGTCAGAACGATCTGGTACAGATCCCACAATGATGAGCAATACTCAAGTATAGGCCGAACGAGTGTTTTGTAAGCCACCTCCTTTGTTGATGGACTACATTTTCTAAGGACTCTCCCAATGAATCTCAACCTGGTACCCACCTTACCAACAATTAATTTTATGTGATCATTCCACTTCAAATTGTTCCGCACGCATACTCCCAGATATTTTACAGAAGTAACTGCTACCAGTGTTTGTTCCGCTATCATATAACCATACAATAAAGGATCCTTCTTTCTATGTATTCGCAATACATTACATTTGTCTATGTTAAGGGTCAGTTGCCACTCCCTGCACCAAGTGCCTATCCGCTGCAGCTCTTACTGCATTTCGCTACAATTTTCTAATGCTGCAACTTCTCTGTATACTACAGCATCATCCGCGAAAAGCCGCATGGAACTTCCGACACTATCTACTAGGTCATTTATATATATTGTGAAAAGCAATGGTCCCATAACACTCCCCTGTGGCACGCCAGAGGTTACTTTAACGTCTGTAGACGTCTCTCCATTGATAACAACATGCTGTGTTCTGTTTGCTAAAAACTCTTCAATCCAGCCACACAGCTGGTCTGATATTCCGTAGGCTCTTACTTTGTTTATCAGGCGACAGTGCGGAACTGTATCGAACGCCTTCCGGAAGTCAAGAAAAATAGCATCTACCTGGGAGCCTGTATCTAATATTTTCTGGGTCTCATGAACAAATAAGGCGAGTTGGGTCTCACACGATCGCTGTTTCCGGAATCCATGTTGATTCCTACATAGTAGATTCTGGGTTTCCAGAAATGACATGATATGCGAGCAAAAAACATGTTCTAAAATTCTACAAGAGATCGACGTAAGAGAAATAGGTCTATAGTTTTGCGCATCTGCTCGACGACCCTTCTTGAAGACTGGGACTATCTGTGCTCTTTTCCAATCATTTGGAACCCTCCGTTCCTCTAGAGACTAGCGGTACACGGCTGTTAGAAGGGGGGCAAGTTCTTTCGCGTACTCTGTGTAGAATCGAATTGGTATCCCGTCAGGTCCAGTGGACTTTCCTCTATTGAGTGATTCCAGTTGCTTTTCTATTCCTTGGACACTTATTTCGATGTCAGCCATTTTTTCGTTTGTGCGAGGATTTAGAGAAGGAACTGCAGTGCGGTCTTCCTCTGTGAAACAGCTTTGGAAAAAGGTGTTTAGTATTTCAGCTTTACGCGTGTCATCCTCTGTTTCAATGCCATCATCATCCCGTAGTGTCTGGATATGCTGTTTCGAGCCACTTACTGATTTAACGTAAGACCAGAACTTCCTAGGATTTTCTGTCAAGTCGGTACATAGAATTTCACTTTCGAATTCAATGAACGCTTCACGCATAGCCCTCCTTACACTAACTTTGACATCGTTTAGCTTCTGTTTGTCTGAGAGGTTTTGGCTGCGTTTAAACTTGGAGTGGAGCTCTCTTTGCTTTCGCAGTAGTTTCCTAACTTTGTTGTTGTACCACGGTGGGTTTTTCCCGTCCCTCACAGTTTTACTCGGCACGAACCTGTCTAAAACTCATTTTACGATTGCCTTGAACTTTTTCCATAAACACTCAACATTGTCAGTGTCGGAACAGAAATTTTCGTTTTGATCTATTAGGTAGTCTGAAATCTGCCTTCTATTACTCTTGCTAAACAGATAAACCTTCCTCCCTTTTTTTATATTCCTATTAACTTCCATATTCAGGGATGCTGCAACGGCCTTATGATCACCGATTCCCTGTTCTGTACATACAGAGTCGAAAAGCACAACTAAAACAGGTCTTAACAGCACAAGATCCAGCGGCACAGTGCTGAAACATGGCCGTTCTCTAGGTCCTCTCCCATCTCTGTCGAGGTGGGGGAAGCACCTTGCTATCGTATTGGTCAGCCACATTTCAGGCGCTCAAAGCTCTGGTAAATCTCATCTCTTTGGTCCCACCAAAGGTGGCCAAAGGATCGACTCGATTCTTTCCCACACTGGTATCCGGCTTCGCTGTATTAATTGAAATTGAGTTATTTTACAAAAAAATGTGTTGTTCTGACAAAAATAATGAAGTATGTTGTACCTATTTTCAATGTCGGGCGGTACTGTACCCTTTCAGACGAACCCCTTGCACTGTGAAACGTCCCCTTTCAACAATTTTACAAGACTGTGCTTAAACTGACACACAATATTTTTAGCGCAACGCAATCTGACTTTCAAAATTCCCTACAAAAGAATGGCCCTGACTAACATTAACCTATACCTTTCGGAGTCACTTACATCACAAAAACCTTCGTTACTCTAGCTACAGCAATACAGCGAGTGCCACTACTGCCAGCTAAATGAAAGATTCAAACTACCGAAGGCACTAACTACTGATATGCATAGTCAGCAAATGAAAGATTTTAATAGAGAACAAACAATGTATTTACCATAATAGTCATAATATATATATCAGTTCATGACAAATTTCGAAACTCCGCCATCTCTCTCCCCACATCCACCACTGCTGGCGGCTCACCTCCAACTGCGCAACACTACGCGCTGTTAACATCCAGCTGCCGCTGCCCAACACTACAATGGCAGACAACAATGCAAACTAGCCACAGACTGCACACAGCACAGCCAGTGATTTTCATACAAACCGCTACGTAACGTTTCCAATAAGGAAACATAAACAGCCTACTTACATAGCCCCCATGCTCCCCACAAAAAATTTTACAAATTGTTTTGGGCAGTGGCCAATAATGATTTGATAAAATTTTAGCTTTGGCCAACATTGTATCAGTAAGTGTGTGCATTTGGCACACACTTACTGATACAATGTCAGCCAAAGCTAAAATTTTCTCACAGTCCATAAAGACAGTCCTGATCGTTCATCCCAGTAAAATAGCAGTGTTTTTCTCAAAGTCTGAGCAATGACAAGAAAATGCACACGGAAGTAGTGGATTTTCATGCAGTCTTGAAGAAGTAGTGTTGTCCTTCCAATGGAAAGACAGTGCTGACTCTTGACATGCAGACAGGTAATGGTCCACAACAGAGCAAACCCACAGCAGAGTCAGTCAAAGTTTTGAAGAATATTGGTAGGTAGGTCATCACAGAGCAGACCCACTGCAGTCCTGGTAGAGATTATGGTATTGGTGGGCCACCAAAGATGCAGACCCACTATAGCCCTTGTAGAGATAATGGTATTGGTGGGCCATCAAAGATGCAGACCCACTGTTGTCCATGTAGAGACGGCCAGCAGCCATCTGTTGCGACTGTGCAGGTGCACAATCACCATCGAAGAGTCTTGCGGACAATATAGCAAGTCCATAAACCACCACTTGTGTATTCACAAAACTTTTTGGAATGTCCTTAGAACCAGCAATGCTGTTATCCAGTCCCTTGCTGAATTATCAACACACGTGCAAACACTAACAGTCCCTACTTCTCACATATTGTTCATAGACTATGACCAACAGAAACGTGTGCAGTTAAATGTAACTTACAAGTTACTTAATTTGATGAACTGGTGTCAATTACAATTTTATAACATAAGAATACAATAACAAAGGTACAAAATACATCATTAAAGAACATAACAATGCAGATAACATTTGTGGCAATGCAGGCTTTACATAAGAATAGAAATAAGCATGTACATCAGTGTTACAAGAATTATGACATAAGTACATACATAGAAGATCAGAATAACTTTCGAAACATCAACTTCACATATGAGCAACAGAACAGAACAGATAAATAATGTCTAAACATCTTTACAAAGTAAATAACATATTATTAGAAAAATTCTACAACATAACTCTGATTAGCTAAACACATAAAGACAGGAAAAACACAAATATACAAGAGTACACAAACACATAGTGTGATAACACAAAAGGAAAGGACAGGGTTTGTTTTCAGTGTAACATTTGGTACTGCAGTCCAACCCAAAACTTCATTCCATAGATCGTCCTTCTTATTTCAACATTTGCTCCAGCCAAAAAAAAAAAATCCTATCCAAGCATGCTTTCTGTATTCTGTTCACACCCTATTTAAAAAATAGTTTTTCTCCACTGTACACTACTTTTTTGGCCAATAGCTTCTCAATGCATTTCTTCCCATTCATCATAGTTTGTTTCTTATATAGTCTACCCCCTCTTAAGCTAACTTAAATCTACTGAGCTCAGATATATATACCAAGGTACGAGGCAATGCAGCAGCACATAATAAATTAACACAAACAGCAATGATAAAAAATACAAATGCCAAAGCAAGCAGCATAAATTAGCAGAGCAATTGCAATATTACAACTAATATAAGGCAATGTGCAGCAAACAATAAAAATAAATCAGTAGTAAAACTGGCTTAAAAGAGTAATACAAAGTCTAATTCAGTAACACTATGCCTGGCAAACAGCAGCAGCAAATGCTATAACTAATACCTAAGCATGGCAAAGTTCAAGCAGAAAAAATATTACACTAAAGACAACAATGCAGAAAAAGGGAAATGTCTATTCACATCTTAATATCTATGTCATTAAAGTGGTGCACCACAACTTATGCTACAAAATAAATTACCAAGTACTTGAAAAGAAAATTGTATATGCAAGTCCTGTGACAGGAAATGTCTTTTTGTGATCCTTCGGTTTTTTTTAAGTAGATCTTAAATTTTATTATTTACTGGATCTGTAGGCATAAAATATTTATATTAGTACATCTATAAAATTTTGTTTTAACCAATGCTGCAGTGCAGCTAGAAAGTAGATATTAAACAAAATGAGCAAATATGTACACAGGAAGGCATGAGACATCATTCATTAGCCATATGGCATTTCATAATGCAGTAAACAGTCTTTCAACTAGCAAGGCAATAGATGTGAAATGTTTGTCATCATTTCATCAGGCATTTTAGTAAACATCATAAATTACGAGCTCCACAGTGTAATCATATGTTTTCAAGTTTGAGCGTGTCGTATTTGCGCTGCTTTCTACAAAGGAATGTCAATAGCGAGGATAATGGCCTCCTTTTTTTTTTTTTCTCCACCTAATGGCTTTCTTTTGTCAGGCGACAACCTCTTAGCTGGGCGCCCAAAACGCATTACGTCAAGGTCACTTACCTTTCTTACTGAAACATTTACGACAGCAGTTTCCGTTACAGTGACAGTCTCATATAAAAATAATTCACAGGTCAAGAATTTGCGTTACAAATCTGTAGAAACAAAATCCTATTGATATAACAGTGTCCAAAAAAATTTTCGTTGGCATTGTAATACATTCACACATTTACATACATTTCATAACTCTTAAAGTACGATTCTTGGTTTCCATCAACCTTTTTCACAAACCAGAGTCCCTAAACACTAGTCATTATTCCTTACCTTATTCGTCGACACTTCTTCAATATTTCATCATAACAGATACGTAGCATAATCAAATAACTCATATACGGTAGCGTCATCTTATTGATCATAAACATACCTCAATAGCATAATACACATCGTCGTCGTAATAATAACATCATAACACCTCAGTCAAATCTTGAAATCTTCGTGGATTCCTCCAATAATTTCAAAACCTAAAAAAAATCTCTGCCACTTCAATAGTGTCATCTACCTTAAACGTACTTTAAAAATCATGATCCCATACCAAATACATCATTCAAAGCTCTCATAGTATCACAATGCTTCCAAAAAAATATGAACAGTTCACAAAGTACAGACAAAATACAATTTCGTAAGTGTGAAGTTATCCAACGGTCTAATTACGTAAACATCTTTCATTGCCGTAGTAAAGAAGTTTGTCTCTCTCAGTTAAATGATCAGATAACTGTGTAATTATGTGTTAGAGAAATATGGTACCGATGTGTAAAGTTGTGTAAGCATATACCATATTAGCTAGGGCTCCTTGTGCTTGCCAAACATATGATACACAAAGTAAGCGTGTACCCCCCTGAGGATTAATGTATTTATACCCTCAGGTGTTACAGATTATTGCAATGGAATGAAATGTATCACGGAAAACTTTCTTTGTAATTCAAAACATTTAAGAATAAATGTTTTAAGTATAAAATTAATCACTGAAATACGTGTACTGTAGCGCTAAATGTGCGTCTTGCTGTAAGATAATTCTGTGGAAGTGTCGTAGTTATCGTCCTCCAAAAGCTAAATTCTGCAGAAGTCAATGTACTTACCTCATGATAAACAAAAGTGAAATGCTTTGCGTATAGATATCTTAGTTATTACGCTTATTGTTGTGATGAAGAAATTACTGTGCTGTAACGTATTGTTGTGCTACAGAAAAGGCTGTCTCATTGTAGCTATACCACAAAACTTACTACTAAAACATGTTTTACTTTCCAGAATAATACAGAAAAACTGTGCAGATATAAAACAGATACACCACAAAAGCAACATCGTAAATTGTCACTCATTAGTAGCGTCGTGATAAAATCGTGTAGCTGTCACATAAACTAACCACTGTCTCACCTGGTATCTCGCAGAAAGTACTTTAAATCCAGAATGTATTTTTAAGTAAACCAAAATGTTGCATTAAAATCTCATTAGCAGTACTGGTAAATGTTCTAAGTATGTGAGCCTTATAGTCGTTACGTAATCGTGCAACTAACAAGCAAGATGCACACACACAATAACACTGGGTCGTCTCTTCACAATAACAATGCATTCGTAATTTCTGTTTAAAAATGTTCCCTAGGTTCTTGATTGGATATTTCACTTCAATCATTGTTGCATGGTAACAGTTTCTAAGTCTGACAATGCATACTAGAAATGTGAAGTTAAGAGTTTTATGGCAAAGACAAAGTTAAAAAGCAGATTATCTTTCAATAAACGGTTTTACATGAGAAACGTGGTGCAGTCCTTTACTCTTCCTAGTACTCAGAGTTTCAACTTGAACGGAATTATCATGCGGTATACGTCGGTGAGGAGTGCTAAAATTTTTCTCAAGGTTAGCGTCAATGTTATTTTTCTCGGAGCCAGCCGGCGCACGCGGCTGCCTGCGGTGCGAGTCATTGTCTGTTCCTTTGTTGGCGCGCGTCGTTGTTGGGATTTGTAGGTCTAACTTCTACAAATTCACCTTGCCCAGGGGGCCCAGCCCTGTTTAAATCCCGCCAGTTCTGATGAAATTCAGGTCTGTCGCTATGATTATATCTTCTGTCGTCATGTCGGTAGTTCCTGTAGTTGCTTTCTTGTCGGTTAAGTGGTGGAGAAGTTCTCCCTGAATTATCACTGCACGGTGGACCATTGCATCTGAAGTTATTCTGTCTCTTGTGATAATAATAGTTCTGGTTGCCAAATTGTCTGTTTCTATGATTGTCTCTGTCATATTCATTACTACGGAAATGCGATCTTTCTCTGTCACTATTACTCTGCCAGTGGTTGCCATACAGGTGATGTCTGTTTTGGTCACGATTTACGTTGTAAGAATAGGCTTGTCGTGTCCAGTTATTGCTTCTGTCGTCACGGAATTGTGACGGATGTGACCTGTAGTGATTGTTTTCCTGTTTTCGCATCCCGCGACTGTCTGTGTCAGTTTCTAATTCTTGTAAGATTCCTTGAAAAGCTTCAATGTCGTCTTTGCAACTCACTGCCAAAACAATATTTCTTAAATGTTCAGGCAATTTCATTAAGCAAATGAGGATGAGTTCTGAGGGGCTGTATGGGTTTGAAAGATACTGATTCTTATGCAACATGTCTTCAAAATATTTCATAAGACTGGAAAATTCAGATTGTTCGAAACGTTTCATCATTATGATGCTATGTTTTACTCGGTCTTGTGTAGCTTGAGACCAAAACGCTAAGAGGAAGGCAAGATAAAATTCTCCTTCACTGTGACAATCGTGAATAACCGATCGCGTTCTTACAGCTGGTTCATTCTCCAAGTAGCCACACATAAATTCTAACCTGTGCTCCAATGACCAGTTGGGAGGAAAACAATGAGAGAATTGATGGAGCCACACTTGTGGATGAATGTCGTTGCCAGAATTCTTAAACGTTTTGAATTTACGTGTAGTAATGAACAGCTTATAGTCAAAATCATCAAGTCGGCGAGTAGCATATCGGTCATTGTTACGTCGTGTCGGCGGTTCCATCTCAAAATCCAATGCGCCTTGCCAATTTCTTTCATAATTTCCGAAGTGTCCTGTGTTATTATTTTGTGGTTGTTCCGTATTTCTATGTCCCTCTTCCCGTACTGGAGCGCGAGTGTCCACTGAAATATGTAATTCTTGTATTACCTGCGTCAACTGATCTTGTACTTCCCGGATTTCTCTTTTGTGCTGTGTATTGATTTGATTTTGATTTTGTTTGAATTTTCTAACTTGTTCCTACTCTTCTGTGTCAGTGAAGGCTACAGGTCTTGTGTCATTCAGATCATCATCTCCCTTTGTAGATAAGTTAGTGACCTGATACGAAAGTTCGGCTACTTTCTTCGATAGTGAACACATTTCCTCATTGTGTTTTTCTGAACCAAGTTTCAGAGTGTCCATTTGTGTTGAAATCGAATCTACTGTGTCCTTCAAGTTTTCCTGAGTTTTTGCAAGTTGCGTAACCGAATCGGTAGATGCAACTGAGTCAATTTCAGCCCACAAGGTCTCATGATTTTCATGAACAATGGTTTGCAGTTCTTTTATGGCTGCTCCGTGATTCTGTAGTGCATTTTCATGCCGCGAAAAAATAGGTTGAAAATGCTCACAAATTTGTGTTTTTACGTCATTACAGACTTTTTGACATTTCGATTCAATGTTATGTAACTCAGTAGTTAAATCTTCACGTGTTTGTTCAAGTGTGGTTTCTAACTTTTTAAGATTTTGTTCCACTGTGTCTAACTTTTTAAGATTTTGTTCCACTGTGTCTAACATTTTAAGATTTTGTCCCATTTGTCTCTGATTTTGTTCCATTTGTTGCATTAATTGCAATAATAATGTATTAGTGTTTGGAATTTGTTTCTCTATGCTTTTTTGCAGTGCATTTTCACCGGCAACATTCACATTTAGACAAGCAGAAAATGTGTCTTGACTCATTTGAGAAAACGGTGCGGACCCAAAACCTAAGTCTACAGTATTTGCAGTATTGTGTTCTGTCATTTCGGATTCCTGAGGCGAGCTGTTGCCGACCGATCGATCGATAATGCTTCCCTGTTCACTACCTGTTTCACTGTCTACACCATTATTTGCCGCCCGCTCCATTTCTCTATGCACAATTACCAAATTACTACTTTGAACATTAGTTAATTCATTACTCGGTGGCGCTAACACACTGCTTTCGTCTTCACTGTCATTTCTCAGTTTACTTTGAAGCCTAGTATTACGCTTTTCACACGCCATTATTGTCACAATATTTCACACGATGACACAGAAAAACACAATTTGAAGAGCAAAAATAGGGGAACACATTAACATAGCACTGAACATAATATCTCGTTAATTGCAAGCGCAGCTGCGAAATACTTGGTGCAAATCTACATGCATGCCACAAGTGTTTTACTGTACAAGAATGAAAAACTACAACTACAAAGGAAATTGTCTCTACAATTACGCGCTAGCAATAAACAATAGCTACACTAATTACACAAACTACAAGGAAAAAATCAGAAGATTCCAGTGAGGTATCCTCGGCTAAGGGTCGACATATGAAACGTCCCCTTTCAACAATTATACAAGACTGTGCTTAAACTGACACACAATATTTTTAGCGCAACGCAATCTGACTTTCAAAAATCCCTACAAAAGAATGGCCCTGACTAACATTAACCTATACCTTTCACAAATCACTTACCTCACAAAAATCTTCGTTACTCTAGCTACAGCAATACAGCGAGCGCCACTACTGCCAGCTAAATGAAAGATTCAAACTACCGAAGGCACTAACTACTGATATGCATAGTCAGCAAATGAAAGATTTTAATAGAGAACAAACAATGTATTTACCATAATAGTCATAATATATATATCAGTTCATGACAAATTTCAAAACTCCGCCATCTCTCTCCCCACATCCACCACTGCTGGCGGCTCACCTCCAACTGCGCAACGCTACGCGCTGTTAACATCCAGCTGCCGCTGCCCAACACTACAATGGCAGACAACAATGCAAACTAGCCACAGACTGCACACAGCACAGCCAGTGATTTTCATACAGAGCGCTACGTAACGTTTCCAATAAAAAAACATAAACAGCCTACTTACAATTGTAGAACAACAGTGTAGTGAAATCGGAAGATGCTATTATCTCCGCTATGCAGAAATATCTGCTCTACGTAGATCTTATTATGATCAAGCTTTAAACAAAGTTATACAACATAAATGTTAGCATGGAACTGAGATGGTGAAATGGAGAATAAATTTTAAAAGTCTTAGATGCGTTTTACCAGTCGGGTAGGGAAAAAAAAATGGTGACCAAAGTAGAGACCATATAAAATGCAGACTGGCAACAGCAAGAAAAGTATTTCTAAGGTATTTGCTAACATCGAATATAAATTTGAATGATAAGAGGTCTTTTATGATGGTATATGTTAGCCTTCTACAGAAGTGAAATGTAGACCATACACATTTCTGTCATGAAGAGAACTGAAACTTTTGAAGGTTGGGGCTACAGAAGAGTGTTGGAAATTGGCTTGGTAGATCAAATAACTAATAAGTAAATACTAGATCGAATTGAGAAGAAAAGAAATTTGTGGTACAGTTGGAGTAAAAGAAGGTATTCGTTGATAGGAAACATTCTGTGATATCAAGGAATCGTCAGTTTCGTAATGGAGGCAAGTGTGTGTACGTGTGTATGTGTGTGTGTGTGTGTGTGTGTGTGTGTGTGTGTGTGTGTGGAGGGGGGGGGAGGGAGGGATAATAGTAGAGTTATACCGGTGTTCAGAATACAGTATGGAGCTTCAAATCGATGTAGGTTGCGGTAGCGATGCAGAAATTAAGGAACTTATACCGAATTGACTACCGAGCAGACCTGCATCAAAACAATCTTCGGACTGAAGACCACAACAACACATTACGAAATGAAGAGGTATTAGATACATCCATTAAAGAGGTGTAGAGAGTACATATGCAAATAGAAGCAACATTTCAGTATTTTATGTGCTAAAAAAAAGCTGTCAATTAGGGAGCTCCTAAATTCCTAAATGGGAATACGTAGAGATTTTTATTTCATTAGAAGGATAGTAGTCAGTTATAGTCCTTCCGTTCCCTTCCTAAACATTTTAAATTTCATCTTTTTTTATTCCTTTTCTCTTACCCTTCTCCTCTTTCTTCTCTTTTCTCCCTTTTCTCTTCAAGTCTCCCTTATCATGCTTGTCTCTTTTGTCTTTCCATCCCCCATGTTTCTCTGCTGCACCTCTTGAATCTTTCTCTCTCCTACTCTACTGTTTTTTTGCACTTTCTCTTTCTTCTTTTTCTCTTCTGCGTCCTCCTTCTCGTCTTCTTCTTGTCTTCCTTTTCGTTGTCTTTCTCTTTCTCCTTCGTGTTGTTCTTCTTCTTCGAGAAGGTCATTAACGTATGTTCCATAGGTTATGTCTCACCGCATGCGCTGTCCGTCAGATTACTTTTGACGCTGACCTTCAGGAAAGATAATTCCTGACTGATACTGAAACCTGGTTACGCTATCAAGTGTGTGACGATGTTCTGGAAAAGTACAATTAAAGCATTTGCTTCCTTTGTATATAGTAATTATATGACAAAGTAACAAATGTTATGAACAAAATGTTACTGCCAAAGAAAGTTCTGCAGATTTGAGTTAGCCATAAACAGTTAGAGAGTAAGTAAAGGTGTACAGGTGTTCATGGCAGCGAGCTGTAGCAGCAAGAGCACTCTGTTATTGTCTTTTCAAACACTCTGCTGTTGAAAGGGCTGAAGAACCTACGTTTCGTTAGCAGTACCCTGTAATGAAACGTCGTTCTGCTGAGCTGCAAAGTCGGCGACTGATGGTGCAAGTTAGTATTCCTACACCGACTAGCGACTGGTTGTTGCGCGCATTGGAATGCAGAATGCGGTTGCTCTCAGAACGTCAAGTATAATCTATGTTGCTCAGCAAATATTACTTCGTAATTGCGACAATTTCTCATCTTGCACAGTGTTGTAAGTACATCCAATTCTGAGATACGCTTGCAGTCTCTCTTTATTTCATTGCCGTAGTTAGTCACAGTAAACATTACCCTCGACTGGATATACACTGCACTTGTGATATTTTGACGATTCTGAACTGAATTTATTTTGAATCACTTGTACCAGTGAAAATACCATTGCCAATGCTACATTAATTGTTTAACACAACTAATGAATCATCACATCCTCTGCAGTGCCAGCTGAGGAAATGGGTGATTGAAATGTCAGTATAAGAAATATGAGATGTACACGTGATCTGTCCAGATAGGTGCGTTTTGTTGGACATACGCCAAAATATGAGATGTACACGTGATCTGTCCAGATAGGTGCGTTTTGTTGGACATACGCCAAGTTTAACGCTGAGCAGTCACTGGAAATGGGTCCATTTATTTCACAAGTGAGTCTTAAAAAACAAACAACGTCTTAAATCAAGTCTGGCCGGCCGAAGTGGCCGTGCGGTTAAAGGCGCTGCAGTCTGGAACCGCAAGACCGCTACGGTCGCAGGTTCGAATCCTGCCTCGGGCATGGATGTTTGTGATGTCCTTAGGTTAGTTAGGTTTAACTAGTTCTAAGTTCTAGGGGACTAATGACCTCAGCAGTTGAGTCCCATAGTGCTCAGAGCCATTTCATTTTCTTAATTCAAGTCTCTATTGTGGTGAACGCGTAGTAAGGAAATGTCTTTTCGTATATCTTTGCGAAAAACTATTTCTTGCTTATATTAACTGATAAGGGTTTCATTGTTACAGTTACTAGAAACCTGAATCTTTTACAAAAGCAAAACACACCGTCAGTTTGTCAATTTACTCACGCAGTTGTAGTATTCACTCAATGCTTGTTGTATGCATTAACAAAGATTTTGCTGTGCTATTTCCTCTACACTAGTAAACAGCTACTCGCAAAGCCGTCAGCCGGTCCCTCATCCCCGTTTGCAATAAAGCTGACGTGACGCAACGTTTATCGGTGCAATGCTCGTGATCCCACTGGAATGATACGGTATGAGCTACGATATGCGATCCGACTTGCCATCCGACAAGCAAAAGGACAGTGCGAATCACATTTCTGTCTAAGTTTCAGTTGCAACAATGAGCTCTTCTGAAGAGAACTTTATTGTGGTTTATTGTTACTAACACCTCAAAACACTGAAAAAGGTTCAAATGGTTCAAATGCCTCTAAGCATTATGGGATTTAACATCTGAGGGCATCAGTCCCCTAGACTTAAAACTACTTAAACCTAAGTAACCAAAAGACATCACACACATCCATGCCCGAGGCAGGATTCGAACCTGCGACCGCAGCAGCAGCGCGGTTCTGGACTGAAGCGCCTAGAACCGCTCGGTCACAGCGGCCGGTTGAGAAAGGAAACGAACTACTCGGTGCACCCTTACAATGCTATAAATACCAAATGTAGTCCAGTTGTGATTTCTCATAAGCTCTCCCAGCACGAACTGGAACTCTACGAAGATCATGACTCTACACAGTTTTCATTTTTTGGAGCAACTAGTATTAGCTAACCTGACAAAACAGAACACAAATTTTCGATTTTCTACGTCTCCTGTCGAAAAGCTGATCATTACAGAAAGGGAAGTTGGCGCAAGTGTTTGATTGACGTTAAAAACACCATTACTTAAAGTGTATTTTTAGTGATGTCATCTGTTATGGTACGAGGTTCGCGAAATGAAAACCACAGCGAAAAAAAAAAAAATTTTTCGCAACAGTTTGCCACACCTTCCAGCTACCTATCTAAATAGTCGCCGCTCCGACTAAGACATTTGTTGAGGCGTTTTACAAAACTTCAGTACCCTCGTCAAAGAAAGCAGCTGCCTGCGCATTCCGCCAATTCTCTACGATGATCTGCCTTTTGTTGTTTGTGCCAAAATGTTATCTTCGTAGCCAGCGTATCATATGAGCAGAGATGAACAACGGAGGGAGCCAATTAAGGGCTGTGTTGTGGGTGGTCAAACACTTCCCATTGAGAACTCTGCAGGAGCATCTTGATCGCCCCTGCAGAATGCAGCTGAAAATTGTCTTGAAGAAAGAAACGCATGACATTTATATTACGTGGGTTGCATAGGCGAGATCTCACGAGATCCACATACTTGGCGAGGGACACTGTCTGTTTTTTTTTTTTTTTTTAAAGGTTGTATTCCTACAACTGTCCAAATTCGCAAAGTAGTACATGATTGAGCCTTAGGAGTGTTCAGAATAAACATTGTTGAATTTGAAGAGACATCAATCAGCATCGCTGGTGAGCTCTGCGTAAGTGTACACAATGGGAAAAGCCATCATAATAAGGGAAACTCTGACATTCTTTTGTCAGTTTAGTCCAGCTGCACATTCAGAAGTAACGAGAATATAGCTTTCATATCAGTTTTAATACCAGTCACAAACCTTTCTGAAATCAGGGAGCATGCACCGAAAGAAACGTCCATCAGCGGCATCAAATGATTCAAATGGCTCTGAGCACTATGGGACTTAACTTCTGAGGTCATCAGTCCAATAGAACTTAAAACTACTTAAACCTAAGTAACCAAAGGACATCTAACACACCCATGCCCGAGGCAGGATTGAAACCTGCGACCGTAGCGGGCGCGCGGTTCCAGTGTGTAGCGCCTAGAACCGCTCGGCCACTCCGGCCGGCATCAGTGGCATCAGCTGATGAACATCGGTGTCTTTTGACTTAACTGAAATTTTCCATTTCCAGCTTTGTCCGGTACCGGCAGTATACGAAAATAAGAAACAAGAATCACTCAACAGAACAGGCGATAGCAAACGACAGTAGCATCGTGTATAGTGCCTAGTTGCCAATCTCATCATTACCAACGTCCAACATATCTCACGTACTTTTTCGATAATAGAGAGAGGTGCTGCTCTCCTTCTACCGTTAAAAACAATTTCAATATGTTAGCTATACTTTGTATGCAGCAATGTATGCCATAAAGTGCACCAACCGTAAAACGGCCAGTGACTACATTTCTCACTCCAGACGTTTCAAAATATGCGAGATGTTTTACTTTAATTCGACGTGGACAGTAACGAAAAAGAAACCAGTTCATTACTAAACTGTGGAGTCAGACCATATGATGACGGAAAATCAATTTTTCTATTGGGGAGTTTCCTCAGAACTGAATGAGACAGACTTCTTAGCGGAGAACAGGCGCAAATCGCAAAACAGTGGTTTTTTATTATTTACCTCTCTCCATGTATCGAACTACATATTGCGTGGAGCAGCCAGCACACCGTGCCGTACAAGACGATTCGACATACATACATACATACACCGGTGAGTCAAACCATCATGAAAACCTACTTGATACCTTGTTTGTCCGTCTTTGGAACGAAATACGTCACTGATTCTGCGTTTCAGGTATCTGACAGTTTCTTGTTTGGTTTGTGGAGGTACGTGGTGTGGTGTCACCGCAAGACAGCACACTTGCTAGGCTGTTGACTTCAATTCGGCCGCGGTCCGTCAGTACACATCGGACCCGTGAGTCACCACTGTCGACGCTAGCAGACCGAGCGCCGCCACTCGGGTGGTCTTACGAGACAAGCTAGCGCACTGGCCAGTTCTACAGCCGGCTTTAGTAGGAATGGTTCACTTGTTATAGCTTCAGAGATCCAATTTGCAGACACGCGAGTTAGCATAGCCTTCAGCTAAGTCAGTAGCTACGACCTAGCCAGGCGCCACAGACAGTTTATGCATTGACAATTGATCTATATGTGTGAAGCAATCAGAATTGTAAAGAAGTATTCGCAGTTCAGCCTACAAGTGCACTTGAAATACAGGGTGATTCAAAAAGAATACCACAACTTTAAAAATGTGTATTTAATGAAAGAAACATAATATAACCTTCTGTTATACATCATTACAAAGAGTATTTAAAAAAATTTTTTTCACTCAAAAACAAGTTCAGAGATGTTCAACATGGTCCCCTCCAGACACACGAGCAATATCAACCCGATACTGCAACTCGTTCCACACTCTCTGTAGCATATCAGGCGTAACAGTTTGGATAGCTGCTGTTGTTTCTCGTTTCAAATCATCAATGGTGGCTGGGAGAGGTGGCCGAAACACCATATCCTTAACATACCCCCATAAGAAAAAATCGCAGGGGGTAAGATCAGGGCTTCTTGGAGGCCAGTGATGAAGTGCTCTGTCACGGGCTGCCTGGCGGCCGATCCATCGCCTCGGGTAGTTGACGTTCAGGTAGTTACGGACAGATTAGTGCCAATGTGGTGGCGCTCCATCCTGCTGAAATATGAATTGTTGTGCTTCTTGTTCGAGCTGAGGGAACAGCCAATTCTCCAACATCTCCAGATACTGTAGTCCAGTTACAGTAGCACCTTCTAAGAAAAAGGGACCAAAAACTTTATTGGCTGAAATGGCGAACAAATGTACAACTAAATGAAACTTTATAGCTCCCTTAATTCGCAGACAGATAGTGCTTAGCTCTGCCTTTTGTCGTTGCAGAGTTTTAAATTCCTAAAGTTGTGGTATTCTTTTTGAATCACCCTGTATTATTGTACAAAGTCAAGATCGACGTTCACCACTGATGCTGAATTCTAAGTATTTGATTGTATTCCTGTCTACTAACTTCTGATCACCTAATATGTTCCAGATACATCCCGTCAAGTATAGTTCATTTATCCTCACGTAAGTCTAAGTGATCAACGCGTGCAATTAATGGGCAAACCTCCTGATCAGACTAAGGGTCAAATTGCGTGACTCAGCCAGGTCACCCTTTTTCCATGAGGCACATAGTTCCGCCTCATACACAACACATGGGATTAGATGTCCTTCACAGGTCACGTAATTCGCTTAAATAACGCGCCATTGATTCGCAAAGGCGGTGATGGTGGCGGATAGCGACCAACGTGGGTCGACGACACTTCAAAGTAAGTTCACTATAAAGCTACACAAACCACTGCAGTACGGTTCTGGCTCAGAGACAAGAATAGTTATACTGCTGAAAGGTGACATCGTCGTTGATGGAGATCCCAAGCATGAAGGGACGCAGGTGTTTTGCAGCTGTCAGCGTGCCTTCGATTACTACCACAGGTCCCATGGAAGCACGGGAGAGTGTCTCGCATGCATAATACTGCTCCCACCAGCCAGCGTCCGAGGCGCGCTGCACGTTTCGAGCCGCCATTCACATCGATGACGGCGTTTATGGAGACGACCGTGGACCTAGTGTAGCAAAAACGTGATTCACCGGAAGAGCCGACACGTTTCCATAGATCAACGTTCGAATCCCAATGGTCCCGTGCCCACTGCAATCGTAATTGACGCTGTCGTTTGGTCGACATATGCACACGTGGGGGTGATCCGCTGCAGAGCTCCCATGTTCAACAGGATACGACGAACGGTGTGTTCCGAAAGACTTCTAAGCGCACCGGCATTGTGTTCGTTTGGCAAAGATGTCACAGATCACCATCTGTGTCCTACTTTACAGAGCAGACAAGCCTCCGAGCCCCACCTTTTAGCTCGTATTGGTAGTTGTACTGTCCTAGTTCTTTCCATAGATGCTCATGACAGCAGCACCAGGAATTTCGCTAACTTCGCCGTTTTCGAGACATTTGTCCACAGACTCTGCGTAATAATAATCTGTCCTTCGTCAACGTCGCTTATCTCCCAAGGGGAGGCCGCCAATTGTGAAATTCAGATTCGATTCATACTGCGCATAATAAAAGCTCATGGCCAGAGGTGTGATGTGGCAAAGCACCAAGATGCACTTCTCAGCCGTTGTCGAGGAAATCGACAGTTAAAAGAAACTGTTGCAGTGAAATACTCTCTACGATTAATATTTTACCACAGCGTCGTGGCGCAGCGGTAAGCGCTTGGGTTCGTAATCCGAAGGTCGCCGGATCGAATCTCGCGCCATGCAATTTCTTTTATTATTAGTTTTTTGTAATTCAAATATATATATATATATATATATATATATATATATATATATATAGAGGGTGTTTCAAAAATGACCGGTATATTTGAAACGGCAATAAAAACTAAACGAGCAGCAATAGAAGTACACCGTTTGTTGCAATATGCTTGGGACAACAGTACATTTTCAGGCGGACAAACTTTCGAAATTACAGTAGTTACAATTTTCAACAACAGATGGCGCTGCAAGTGATGTGAAAGATATAGAAGACAACGCAGTCTGTGGGTGCGCCATTCTGTACGTCGTCTTTCTGCTGTAAGCGTGTGCTGTTCAGAACGTGCAAGTGTGCTGTAGACAACATGGTTTATTCCTTAGAACAGAGGATTTTTCTGGTGTTGGAATTCCACCACCTAGAACACAGTGTTGTTGCAACAAGACGAAGTTTTCAAGTTAATGTAACCAAAGGACCGAAAAGCGATACAATAAAGAATCTGTTTGAAAAATTTCAACGGACTGGGAACGTGACGGATGAACGTGCTGGAAAGGTAGGGCGACCGCGTACGGCAACCGCAGAGGGAAACACGCAGCTAGTGCAGCAGGTGATCCAACAGCGGCCTCGGGTTTCCGTTCGCCGTGTTGCAGCTGCGGTCCAAATGACGCCAACGTCCACGTATCGATCGTTTCATGCGCCAGAGTTTACACCTCTATCCCTACAAAATTAAAACGCGGAAACGCCTCAGCGCCGCTACCATTGCTGCACGAGAGACATTCGCTAACGATATAGTGCACAGGATTGATGACGGCGATATGCATGTGGGCAGCATTTGGTTTACTGACGAAGCTTATTTTTACCTGAACGGCTTCGTCAATAAACAGAACTGGCGCATATGGGGAACCGAAAAGCCCCATGTTGCAGTCCCATCGTCCCTGCATCCTCAAAAAGTACTGGTCTGGGCCGCCATTTCTTCCAAAGGAATCATTGGCCCATTTTTCAGATCCGAAACGATTACTGCATCACGCTATCTGGACATTCTTCGTGAATTTGTGGCGGTACAAACTGCCTTAGACGACACTGCGAACACCTCGTGGTTTATGCAAGATGGTGCCCGGCCACATCGCACGGCCGACGTCTTTTGTTTCCTGAATGAATCTTTCGATGATCGTGTGATTGGTTTGGGCTATCTGAAACATACAGGAGGTGGCGTGGATTGGCCTCCCTATTCGCCAGACATGAACCCCTGTGACTTCTTTCTGTGGGGACACTTGAAAGACCAGGTGTACCGCCAGAATCCAGAAACAATTGAACAGCTGAAGCAGTACATCCCATCTGCATGTGAAGCCATTCCGCCAGACACGTTGTCAAAGGTTTCGGGTAATTTCATTCAGAGACTACGCCATATTATTGCTACGCATGGTGGATATGTGGAAAATATCGTACTATAGAGTTTCCCAGACCGCAGCGCCATCTGTTGTTGAAAATTGTAACTACTGTAATTTCGAAAGTTTGTCTGCCTGAAAATGTACTGTTGTCCCAAGCATATTGCAACAAACGGTGTATTTCTATCGCTGCTCGTTTAGTTTTTATTGCCGTTTCAAATATACCGGTCATTTTTGAAACACCCTGTATATATACATATATTAATGAATTGCTTATGCATGTTGGTGAAGGCGGATCGCTCTCCAATTGTACCGCCTCCATTTTTTCCGTTTTTTTAACAGTGTCTACCAAAGCTGTCCCGTCCGCACTGATTTTCGACGATGTTATAAGTTGCGCTAGGGACCGCATCTACCTTCTCTCGAAGTTAGCAGGCAACTACGTTGTTATGCGGCGGCTCGTTTCGGCCCATTCAACATCTGTCCTTCAAGTGTAACGAGCGAGTAACGGAGTTTATATTTCATACCTGCCACAGCGAATTTGTGTTCGTGGGGTCTCTATTCTAATTCGAACGTTTGACTTACGCTATACGTATTCGTTTCGGAATATCGTTTCTACGTCTTCCGTTAACTATACGTGGTTAACATTATGAAGACAATTAATAACATTTGTGAAATACAACTTTGTTTGCGGAAAACATAATGATGTTCGAAGTCGGCAGTTTTTCCACGACAAACGACTTTCAACAACTTATTATATGCATAATTGTTGCAACTGATTGCCGGGAATTATATATATATATATATATATATATATATATATATATATATATATATATATATGTGTGTGTGTGTGTGTGTGTGTGTGTATACACATTTGAATTACAAAAAACAAATACTAAAAAAAAAAAAGTTGCTTGGTGCGAGATTCGACCCGGCGACCTTCGGATTACAAACCAGAGCGCTTACCGCTGCGCCACCACGCGGTGGAAGATTATTAATCGTAGAGAGTATTTCACTGCAACAGTTTCTTTTAACTGTCGATTTTCTCGACAACGGCTGAGAAGTGCATCTTGGTGCTTTGCGACATTACACCTCTGGCCATGAGCTTTTGTTATGCGCAGTATGAATCGAATCTGAATTTCACAATTGGCGGCCTCCCCTTGTCAGTAAATTTCCCCTTCTGCAGCCCATATCTCCTCTAGGGTAATCCCCCGTCCGTGTTTGTTCCGCTCACACACTTGCGCCACCACATTACGTGCCCGCAACAGCACCAGTCGATATACAACCGTCGTGGTGGGCAGTGGCCGTAATGTTTTGGCTGATAAGTTTACGTACTAGAGTTGAACTGCTGTCATCCCAATGCGAACCAGTTAAGTCGCTTCCTATATTTTCTGTGCCTACGAATCGCATCACGTATCGTTCTACATATCGTATCACCTCAGTGAGAATCGCGCCCGGAGGCTATAAACTGTGTATATGTCTTGAGGGAGTGAAACGCGTGGTGAGCAGAGTAGTATATTCATCCAGCAGTTGAGAAAGGGAGAACTTAGCGACTTCCGGCGAGCTCCTCACACAATTTCAAACTTTACAGAAACTTTTTCTCTTTGAGACAACCCACAAAATAGTTAAAGGAAGAAAGTTAATCACCTACAACATTTTTCCTGTTCACGCGTTTTAATTTATTACTGGTTTACTGCTAACTGTATTTGCAACACGTTCTGCAGTGTCCACATACACCACTGAATGTACTTCCAAAATTATGTGACTGTACGACAAAAAGTAGAGGTGATATTGCGTCATAAATATTGATATTCGTGAACAACCAGCTCTTCATAATCAGACTTCTAAGGCTGTTTTATAATTGAGAGTTCGATACTTAAAAAATCGGGGGGGGGGGGGGGGGGGGGGGGGGCGCAGGCGTAACTGATACGTTGTCTCTTGTGTCAATGAACACCAGTGACGAAATACTGCAAATAATAATGTTAGATTACAGCAACCTCCTTGGTAGATGACGTAATACGTGAAACACAGATTCAACAGCTCCCGCGATAAAATTAAATACTGCAGAGGTTCAACATTACCATCAACCATTTACCACCCACTGCTGGAAAAAAAAACCTTCACTAGATTAAGTGTCATGATGCACATCCAAGTTCCCGCTCCATGTTTTTAAACCACATTTATCCATTAGGGCGTCGTATCGACTAGGAATCCAACCTTGGAAAATGCGAGAACAATTCACTAGATTACACGCCTCGTCCATTTCAGTTTCATTTTCTTTGCAGACGTAATTACGTCTTGCATTCGAGTGTGTTTCCTCATTTTTTTGTCTCTCTATTAATTCGCAAGACGCAAATCTCCACTCCACAATGAACAATCGATTCCGAATTGTTAGCAGACGTCTCAATGCGATAAGTAATTACTGACAACACACACTTTTTCTAAAATTCCATTTCCAGAAACACTAGAACATTCTCTTTGAGAACTCTGGTTAGCTATTTATATGGAATCTCTTTACGTCCCCTCTCCAGAATCTCTGACTCTTATGCAAGCAGTTACTCGGTCTGGGACTGACTGACTGGAGTCCACCTCAGGGATATTGCGCTGAATTCTGTCCAATTGGCGTGTTAGATCGTCAAAATCCCGAGCTAGTTGGAGAGCCTTGCCCATAATGCTCTAAAAGTTCTCAACTGGGAAGAGATCCGACGACCTTACTGGCCAAGGTAGCAGGCACGAAGGCAAGCGGTAGAAACTCTCACCTAGTGCGGGCGTTCTTTATCGTGCTGAAATGTAAGCCCAGGATGGCTTATCATGAAGGGCATCAAAACTGGTCATAGAATATCGTCGACAAATCGCTATACTCTTAGGTATCACGGATGACAATAAAAAGAGTCCTGCTATGAAAGGAAATGGCAGCCCGGGTTGTCGGGCTGTATGGCGAGCGACAATCAGATTGGTATCCCACTGTTGCCTGGGTCATCTGCAGACACTCCTTCGCTGGTCTTCGGGACTCAGTTCCACACAATGAGATTCCAGGTCGGAGATGTGTCATCTTACACCAGTAGCAAAATATACCCCCCCCCTCCCCCCAATTCATACGTCTATTGGCTGATCCCGGTTACAATGGTGAATTAAATCGTGATCGTCGCCCACCCCGAGAATGAGTGCCATCTGGTGGTTCTCTGGGTGATTGATGTGTAACAGAAGATAAGAGACAAGTGGGCAATCGCGTGATGCCGCCGTGAGCATTTACAGGGCTATTACAAATGATTGAAGCGATTTCATAAAATCACTGCAGCTCCATTCATTGAATATGGTCACGACACACTACAGATACGTAGAAAAACTCATAAAGTTTTGTTCGGCTGAAGCCGCACTTCAGGTTTCTGCCGCCAGAGCGCTCGAGAGCGCAGTGAGACAAAATGGCGACTGGAGCCGAGAAAGCGTATGTCGTGCTTGAAATGCACTCACATCAGTCAGTCATAACAGTGCAACGACACTTCAGGACGAAGTTCAACAAAGATCCACCAACTGCTAACTCCATTCGGCGATGGTATGAGCAGTTTAAAGCTTCTGGATGCCTCTGTAAGGGGAAATAAACGGGTCGGCCTGCAGTGAGCGAAGAAACGGTTGAACGCGTGCGTGCAAGTTTCACGCGTAGCCCGCGGAAGTCGACGAATAAAGCAAGCAGGGAGCTAAACGTACCACAGCCGACGGTTTGGAAAATCTTACGGAAAAGGCTAAAGCAGAAGCCTTACCGTTTACAATTGCTACAAGTCCTGACACCCGATGACAAAGTCAAACGCTTTGAATTTTCGGTGCGGTTGCAACAGCTCATGGAAGAGGATACGTTCAATGCGAAACTTGTTTTCAGTGATGAAGCAACATTTTTTTCTTAATGGTGAAGTGAACAGACACAATGTGCGAATCTGGGTGGTAGAGAATCCTCACGCATTCGTGCAGCAAATTCGCAATTCACCAAAAGTTAACGTGTTTTGTGCAGTCTCAGGGTTTAAAGTTTACGGCCCCTTTTTCTTCTGCGAAAAAAACTTTACAGGACACGTGTATCTGGACATGCTGGAAAATTGGCTCATGCCACAACTGGAGACCGACAGCGCCGACTTCATCTTTCAACAGGATGGTGCTCCACCGCACTTGCATCATGATGTTCGGCATTTCTTAAACAGGAGACTGGAAAACCGATGGATCGGTCGTGGTGGAGATCTTGATCAGCAATTCATGTGACGGTCTCCACTCTCTCCCGACTTAACCCCATGCGATTTCTTTCTGTGGGGTTATGTGAAAGATTCAGTGTTTAAACCTCCTCTACCAAGAAACGTGCCAGAACTGCGAGCTCGCATCAACGATGCTTTCGAACTCATTGATGGGGACATGCTGCGCCAAGTGTGGGAGGAACTTGATTATCGGCTTGCTGTCTGCCGAATCACTAAAGAGGCACATATCGAACATTTATGAATGCCTAAAAAAAACTTTTTGAGTTTTTGTATGTGTGTGCAAAGCATTGTGAAAATATCTCAAATAATAAAGTTATTGTAGAGCTGTGAAATCGCTTCAATCATTTGTAATAACCCTGTACGTATCTACATCTGTGGAATAGGGTTGAAAGACGGTGAAAACACGATTAGGCGACAGCGTATTGGACGTCCTAGCCTCATCACAGAACTTGTGGGTCGGAGGCACACGTGTTTCGTAACACTCCGTGCTCAACACGTTGTTGAACATGGGGCATCACACTAGACAACTCATAAGACTTCCAGTGTTGGCCCAACTAGACTGTTAATTACGGTAGTAGTGGGCACGGGATCTTCGCAGTTGGACCGTTAATTGATGGACACATGTCACCTAGTCGGATGACCCACGTTTCTTGTCACACCTGTCTGGGTACGATGTCATCGAGGCGAATGGCTGCTTGAAATATGCAGCATCCTACGGACTCATGCCACTGTGGACAGTGTTATGCTATGGAGAACATTCACCCGGATTCCACGGAATCTGTGGTAGTAATAGAAGGCACCATGAGAGCTGTCGACTTCGTGAATGATACTTTATTCCAAAGGTAGACCAAGAGTTAATAAGAAGGCTGTCATAACGTTTTAGAAATGGAGCGTAATCCAAAGCTTTATAATGAATGATTCCAGGCAAGCTACAGATAGTTTAATTATTAGAGCTTCTTCCTTGGTACACGCTTGTGTCGGCTATAGTGCCATCAACGAGAATAAACTGTGTAAGTAGGCTGTTTAGGTTTTCTTATTGGTAACGCCACATAGCGCTCTGTATGAAAAATCACTGGCTGTGCTGTGTACAGTCTGTGGCTAGTTTGCATTGTTGTCTGCCATTGTAGTGTTGGGCAGCTGGATGTTAACAGCGCGTAGCGTTGGGCAGTTGGAGGTGAGCCGCCAGCAGTGGTGGATGTTGGGAGAGAGATGGCGGAGTTTTGAAATTTGTAAGACTGGATGTCATGAACTGCTATATATATTATGACTATTAAGGTAAATACATCATTTGTTCTCTATCAAAATCTTTCATTTGCTAACTATACCTATCAGTAGTTAGTGCCTTCCGTAGTTTGAATCTTTTATTTAGCTGGCAGTAGTGGCGCTCGCTGTATTGCAATAGTTCAAGTAACCAAGATTTCTGTGAGGTAAGTGATTTGTGAAACGTATAGGTTAATGTTAGTCAGGGCCATTCTTTTGTAGGGATTTTTGAAAGTCAGATTGCGTTGCGCTAAAAACATTGTGTGTCAGTTGAAGCCCAGTCACGTGTATAAATTGTTCAAAGGGGACGTTTCAACTGTCAATCTAGCTGTTAAAAGCATTTCATGGAAATAATTCTACACAAACAGAGATTAGCGAACTATAACGATCTAGCAACAAACAGACGGTCGACAGTTTCGTCACTGGTGGAATACCATCGTCTATTACAATTAGACGTAAGTATATGTATGTAAACTGTCCCTTATGTACAACTTTCATAAACGTAATTAGAGTAAGTGACTATAACACCTACACGCTTACTTGACAATGGCGCTATAGCAGAAGCAAGGTTGTTGACTAAAGAAACTATTTGCATTCACTATAAAATATCTTTTTAGGACGTAATGACGTATTCTACGCCTCGGGCCTGGCCGAAAAGGAAATACTGACTTAACCAAAGATTTGTGTATGTAACGCCCTCGAGTTTTACTATTTAATTAACATATTAATTTGGAAAAATGACCGTGAGCATCGGACCCATAGCGCTGTGTTACAACCAGAAGTTTTAAATACGGGTGATAATAGCATTCTGGATTTACGGGCAAAAAATGAGAAACTTAGATACAGGGAAAATGTTGGCGATAACTAGAAGGCTGACGCGGGTATTGCTAATAATATAATATCCTATAGCACTGAACTGCATCACTTTAAGTATCATATAATAATAATAATAGAGATAATATCGATAATAATAATAATAATAATCACTCACAAACCGATTCGCAGGAACTACTGGACTGCAGTGGCTTTGAAATATTGCCAGAAAGATTTTCGAGAAAGTACTCAATCTAAGTACCAATATTAATAACCATCAAAATTATCTTTTGATTTCAAGTGAGGACTGAATTATCTTTTCATTTCAGATAATGACTGCTACTAATTTATAGCGATTGCTTGTGGATAAACTGATTAACCAGAAAGCTAGATCGTTAATCTGGCGTTCAATGAATCACTGCCTAAGAAAAAGTTTGTGCCTACAGAACTGTTGAGAAACTGCCCTTTAGAAATTGGTTTTGAACTTATATAAACTGTTGCAGTGAATGTCATGAACTTACTGGAAGTCTGGCATTTCCTCATTTTCTCCAGTAGTCTGTCCGTGTAATTGTCGCGCTAAAGACTCCATTGTGACAGCCCACGGATCTGTGGTTGGCCACCAATATTTACATTTATCCAGCGTGCTTTCCTCTGAGCACCACAGACATATTAACGTATGCTGCTTCACTCACAAACTAACAGCTAGGGCATGCTGCTGCTCTACCTTTTTAGCAATGACAAATTCGTTAGCGTACTGTTGTGATTCAAGAATTTCCGCATAGTTTCTAGAACCACTCGCCCTTCCACCTTCTCGAACACACGATATTTTAGATTTGAGGGGGAGGAAGAAACCCAATATATTGCGCGTCACCTTTCTATGTGTGCAGGTTTGAAGTCCGTCGTGAGAAGACTGTAGACACGGCGGTCGAACGGCACCGACAAGTACTTGACGGTCGATCCATGGAAGTCGTAGTGAAAGCACACGGAAGAACCAAGGAACTTTTGTGTTATTCTGTGCTGTTTTGTAATTGTGACTATTTTTAGTGACAAGAGGACAGTTGAGAAGACTTTTAAGTAACTCTTAACACAGACTTGCTAGAGGCATGGCATGCTTGTGATTTCTGTGGCTGTTAAACCAACTCTGTTGTAAATGTATCGTGATTGTGTCTAACGTGAGACAACACGGGTGACTCACAAGAAGTCGAATATTTATGTCAGAAATGATAATTTTGTTCTTTGTGGAAGTTGAAACATACCGAGAGTGAACTAAAAGTATTCTTCAAGTACCTACTTATTTCACGAGTAAAGATAGAGTTTTATATGTTCCTTTAACTAGCATCATTCTTCGGAGAAGAAGTTTTTAGAGACGGCTATCCAGAGAAAAAGATCGGCTGTGCATATCAAGCAAGTCGACTCGTGCAAAAGAAGTGGGAAGGTTGCAAGCCAACTTCACACATTCTTGTCGTCAAAAACGTTAGAGTATCCAGTATACTTAACTTTGTCGTATCAACAAAACTGTTTACACACAGACGACCCCAACATTTATTGGGTATTCATTTAACTAATTTTATGTAGAAACTAAAGAAAAGAACTGTTTGCAGTGAAGTGTCGAAAAAATTCATTTTCATGTATTCGTGAAAACACCTTTGAAATTGTGAAACAGTCGTACAAAGAAGTATATATAATGTATAAATGTATAAGTACAAAAATGGCTCAAATGGCTCTGAGCACTTAGGTCATCAGTCCCCTAGACTTAGAACTACTTAAACCTAAGGACATCACATACATCCATGCCCGAGGCATGATTCGAACCTGCGACCGTAGCGGTCGCGCGGTTCCAGACTGAAGCGCCTTTAACCGCGTGGCCACACCGGCCGGCCTGTATAAGTACAGTATCTAGATTAAGGAACATGAGCCTGAACAGTTTGTGTACGCTGGACGCACCACGATTTTGTAAATGTCTCTACGGCAACGCCTCTTCGTACCTTGTTTTTGCTTACAGCCGTTTGCACTTCGCAGTTGAAAGCTGGGAAAAGCGATGTCAAGTGCCAGGGATTTCCTTACGTTGACTCGACTGCAGGAATATCTTAGTTATAAAGAATAAGTGCATTAAAACTTTATGCTCAACGTGGCATTTTTTCACGTATCTCAATGTTTGTGATGTCATATTCCTTGAAGTAGGTGCAGTGCAATGCTATACGTAAACTCAGCGGAATACGTGGATACTGCAGCGAAATACATCACCAATAGAGTTAATAACAAAGAAGTAATAAATTTAAACATCATACACGACGCGGCAGTTTCTTCAGGATATCAGTGTTTATGACGTCATGTCTTCCGGTCCACTTGTCATACAGTGATATAATTTTGTACGTACACTCAGCGGCATATGTGGGTACTGTATGGGAAAGATGTTGCGAATAGAGCTGGTTGGAAAGAAGTAATGAATTTAAATGTCATTCACCAAGCGACAGTTTTTCACGCATCTCGTTGTTTATGACGTCATATTACCAGACGTATGACAGATAGGTGGTTACTTATTGCGACAGAAATTTTTGCCTGACAATAAGGGATATGTGTACCAACTTTGACTGAAAACATTCCAGTGGTCTACGTGGAAGACTCGCACATACAGCTTCCTTTTTCATAACACTCATTTTATGAATTTGAACTTTTAAGAAAATATGTGATGTAAATAATAAGAAATAAAATTACAGTTGTGTGCAGACAAAAATTCAAAAACCACACAACGTGTCTGGTTACCTTCCATTAGTAACGTGGGTGCACTCAGCGACTGTGATATGACTTTCAAATGCTAAAGAACAGCAATCAGTCGTCCTTTTCTTGCAGGTTTCATTAGGCAAATCTAGATTTCAGCTAGTGCCTAGCCATTACCAATGCACCATTTCATAGTACCAATGCATGTTCTAGTACGTGGGGGGGGGGGGGGGGGGACTAGGCCCTAGCCGAAATCTAGATTTGCCAAATATAACCAGCAAGAAAAGGACGACTGATTGCTGTGCTCTATCATTTGAAACCCACACAGCTTGTTACCCGTGTCATTAACAGACTGCATTTCTTCTTACTTTCAGGGAATATTGTGTATACATCGAGATATTCGAAATGAAGTTCATTAAACAAAGTTGACGGATAAAAGAAAGAAAATTACGTTGTTCCTTTATGTCTTGAATGTGGGTGTATATTAAATGTGTGTCAATGTCCTGAATTTACTGTGCTTTACATACAAGGTGCGTCTAAAAAGTTCTCTGAATTTTCTCAGAAAATAAAAGAAACAAGAGTAACAGACAAAATCCTGTTACTGGAGTTCAAATTAATCACCATTGGCTACAACACACTTCTGATATCGGTTGTGAAGCTGTTGCAAACTATCACCAAACGCTTCTTGTGGTATCGGTGGAAGCACCGTGGTGACACGTTGTTGTGTATCAACTTCATTACAGGAGATGGGAGCTGTCCAGAGGACAGTCAGCGGCGTGGTGTCCATCGCTTTGTCCGCCTCCCTCGAGAAGAAATTTATCCTGTAGCACGGTCTTGCTGTCGAGAAAGACGATCAACATCGTCTTATTGTTCTATTCTGTAATCCAACCTTTTGGGTCGGTGGACAGGACGACGAACGCCACGTCACTGACTTCCGCTCGGTATCTGTATCGTGCTAGAAGCTCCTGACTTCATCTTCTGTAACAAAGCGGATATCTAACGACACGTGACCAAGGTGCTCCCGGGAATTCCAGAAGAAGAGTTTGCTGGCGGATTCTAACAGCTTTGCAAGAGATGTCAGATGTATGTTGTAGCTAATGGTGACTACCTCGAAGCCGACTGCAGTTATTCCGTTTATAACAGTTGTTTCCTTTATTTTATGAGACCGTCTTCAGGCGCAGCTTGTATTTCAAACATATTTGTACTAAGACAATACTGCTGTCAGTGTTTGGTGCTAGAAACACGTTCATATTAAGCTCGCTACTGGCTTGTTTGCGGACGCATATTTATTGGAAGATAAGCCTTCCACACAGTCGAGTCACAAGCCTGAATAAGCACCTTTTGCAATGCGCACGTGCAGGAAGAAAGTCAGTGCCGTTCTGGAAGGTATCGACAGGGATGTGGAGCCATGCGGACTCCAGTGCTGTAGCCTGAAGCGCTAGGGTGGTCGGTTGACGGTGCTCGCTGCAAACAGCTCGATCGAGCTGGCCCCACAGGTTCGCGACTAGGTCTAAATGCGGGGTGTTCGGCGGCAAGGGGAGTACGTCAAACTCAACCTAGTGGTCTACGAACGAAGCGCCTGCGCTCGGAGCTGTGTGAAACATTGCACTGTCCTGCTTCTAAATGCAATCGTGCTGAGCAAAAACAAACTGCATGTTACAGTTTTAAAAATGGCTGTCTCTCAGCAACCGTGTATGTTTCAGCATAGGACCCACACAGCCAACCGGTTGCAAGGCATACTTGCCAAAGGTTTGAACGTGTTTAATTAGCTCTTGATATGAGCAAATGTGCTAGAAACTTTGATCATTGCTTTGTCGCAATGTAACTTTACTGTGTCTTAAAATTTCATTCTGGTGATGACATCCTTTTAGGTGTCGAATCCTACATCTACATCGATACTCTGCAAATCAAATTTAAGTGCATGGCAGAGGGTTCATATAACCACCTTCACAATTCTCTATTATTTCAATCTCGTAAAGCGCGCGGAAAGAATGAACCCCTACATCTTTCCGTGTGAGCCCTGATTTCCCTTATTTTATCGTGGTGATCGTTCCGCCCTGTGTAGGTCGGTGTCAACAAAATTTTTTCCCATTCGGAGGAGAAAGTTAGTGATTGGAATTTCGTGGGAAGATTCCGTCGCAACGAAAAACGCCTTTCTTTTAATGATTTCCAGCCCAAATCCCGTATCATTTCTGTGACACTCTCTCCGATATTTCGCGACAATACAAAATTTGCTGCCTTTCGTTGAACTTTTTCGATCTACTCCGTCAGTCCTACCTGGTAAGGATCCCACACCGCGCAGCAGTATTCTAAAAGAGAACGGATAAGCGTAGTGTAGGCAGTCTCCTTAGTAGGTCTGTCCTGCGAATAAAACACAGCCTTTGGTTAGCCTTCCCCACAACATTTCACTTCGTCTTCTTTTGTGAAGCCATTTATTTGGGAAGGCTGTGTTTAGTAAATCCGCTTTTGCAGCACTGTCTTCGATAGTATCTCCATTGTTATCGCGCAGAGAAGGCATAGTTTTTTGCCATGTGGAAACTGCTATAGGTGTCTCGCATTCAACTCCGCGCTAAGTTTCGAGCTTCTGTAAAGGATCGCCAATCTTGGAGATTTTGCGTCTGTTTAAATTTGGCATGTTTGTTTCGTTGTTTCTGCAACAGTGTTCTAACCCGTTTTGTATACCAAGGAGGACCAGCTCCGTCGTTTGTTAATTTATTTGGTATAAATCTCTCAATTTCTGCCGATAATATTTCTTTGAGTGCAAGCCACATCTGGTCTACACTTATATTATTAATTTGGAATGAGTGGAGATTGTCTCTCAGGAAGGTGTTAAGTGAATTCTTATCTGCTTTTTTGGATAGGTCAGTTACCAAACAGTTATTTGTAATCGGTTGGTTGTGTGATTCCTAAGCTGAAACGATGTAAGTGTGGACCTTGTCCCCAAGGATAGGTGCATATTTATGTTGATCCACTGTGCCTTGCAGAATGACAAGATCAAACACGGAATGCCCCACGGAGTGGGCCCTTCCGACGACTGTTGCGGGGTGTTCGCTTTTAGACATTTCACACCGTACACGCCAAGGGCCATCTGTACAACGGGGCACAAAAAGTGATCCATCTGAGAAGGCCACCTGTCGGCGCCCAGTGGTCGTGCATTTGCGGCACTGGCGTGCAAAGTCCAGCATTCGTCGCCGATGAACAGTACTCTGCGTGGGTGCGTGAACCAGGCGTCTGCTGCGAAGGCCCACACGCAGCAACGTTCGTTGAGGAGACACTGTCAGTAGCCCCTTGATTCATCTGGCCAGTCAGCTGTTCAACAATTCCACTTCTATTCCACTGCACACATCTGCTGAAACATTGTTGGCCCCTGTCATCTATGGTTCGCGGTGCACCACACTTATCACAGCGTCGGTTTTAGATACCGCCATTTTGCCATGCACGGTATGTTTTATCCACGGCGCCACGGGAACTGTTTACAAACCTACGCGTTTCATAAATGCTTCCATCCTTGGCCGGAAAGCCAATGATAAGGATCTTTTGGTTGTGAGATAAATTGATCTTTTATCCGCCGCCCCATGTCACGCTTTATATACTCTCGCCGGCCGGAGTGGCCGAGCGGTTCTAGGCGCATCAGTCTGGAATCGCGCAACCGCTACGGTCGCAGGTTCGAATCCTGCCTCGGGAATGGATGTGTGTGATGTCCTTAGATTAGTTAGGCTTAAGTAGTTCTAAATGGAAACCCAGTTCTAACCAAAGAGGGGAAAGCAGAAAGGTGGAAGGAGTAAATAGAGGGTTTATACAAGGGCGATGTACTTGAGGACAATATTATAGAAATGGAAGAGGATGTAGATGAAGATGAAATGGGAGATGCGATACTGCGTGAAGAGTTTGACAAAGCACTAAAAGACCTGAGTCGAAACAAGGCCCAAGGAGTAGACAACATTCCGTTAGAACTACTGACGGGCTTGGGAGAGCCAGTCCTGATAAAACTCTACCATCTGGTGAGCAAGATGTATGAAACAGGCGAAATACCCTCAGACATCAAAACAATATAAAAATTCCAATCCCAAAGAAAGCAGGTGTTGACAGATGTGAAAATTATCGAACTATCAATTTAATAAGTCACAGCTGCAAAATACTAACGCGAATTCTTTACAGACGAGTGGAAGAACTGGTAGAAGCCGACCTCGGGGAACGTCAGTTTGGATTCCGTAGAAATGTTGGAACACGTGAGGCAATACTGACCCTATGACTTATCTTAGAAGAAAGATTAAGGAAAGGCAAACCTACGTTTCTAGAGAAAGCTTTTGACAATGTTCACCGGAATACTCTCTTTCAAATTCTAAAGGTGGCAGGCGTAAAATACAGGGAGCGAAAGACTATTTACAATTTTTCAGCAACCAGATGGCAGTTATAAGGGTCGAGGGACATGAAAGGGAAGCAGTGATTGGAAAGGGAATGAGACAGGGTTGTAGCCTATCCCCGATGTTATTCAATCTGTTTATTGAGCAAGCAATAAAGGAAGCAAAAGAAAAATTCGGAGTAGGTATTAAAATCCATGGAGAAGAACTAAAAACTTTGAGGTTCGCCGATGACATTGTAATTCTGTCAGAGACAGCAAAGGACTTGGAAGAGCAGTTGAACGGAATGGACAGTCTCTTGAATGGAGGATATAAGATGAACATCAACAAAAGCAAAACGAGGATAATGGAATGTAGTCGAATTAAGTCGGGTGATGCTGAGGGAATTAGATTAGGAAATGAGACACTTAAAGTAGTAAAGGAGTTTTGCTATTTGGGGGCAAAATAACTGATGATGGTCGAAGTAGAGAAGATATAAAATGTATACTGGCAATGGCAAGGAAAGTGTTTTTGAAGAAGAGAAATTTGTTAACATCGAGTATAGATTTAAGTGTCAGGAAGTCGTTTCTGAAAGTATTTGTATGAAATGTAGCCATGCATGGAAGTGAAACGTGGACTATAAATAGTATGGACATGAAGAGAATAGAAGCTTTAGAAATGTGGTGCTACAGATGAATGTTGAAGATTAGATGGGTAGATCACATAACTAATGAGGAGTTATTGAATGGAATTAGGGAGAAGAGGAGTTTGTGGCACAACTTGGCAAAAAGAAGGGACCGGTTGGTAGGACATGTTCTGAGGCATTATGGGATCACAAATTTAGCATAGGATGGCAGCGTGGAGGGTAAAAATCGTAGTGGGAGACCAAGAGATGAGGTTCAGAAGGATGTAGGTTGTAGTAAGTGCTGGGAGATGAAGAAGCTTGCACAGGATAGAGTAGCATGGAGAGCTGCATCAAACCAGTCTGAGGACTGAAGACCACAGCAACAACAACAACAAGTTCTGGGGGACTGATGACCTCAGCAGTTAAGTCCCATTGTGCTCAGAGGCATATACCCTCCAGTGCTAGTGCATCTGTCAGTGGTTATTGCACGTAGACATCAGACATCGGGGATTGTCACATTAATGTGACTGGACCGATTATTACCAGACACTTTCGTCCTCGGTGTAACAACGTATAGTAGCTACAATCGGTATTTTGATTTTGAAAGAGTCTTAGTTTTCTCCGTTGCCAAGGTGTTCTGGACCGGCCAGTGCGTGCCCTCTGCCCACGAGAGTCCCACGCCTGAGTTCGGCCACATATGGTGCTCCGTGTTTTGCGAGTCCCCGCTCTGCGGCGAGCCGGCGGCCGGGCGGCCAGGCGCCGGCCGCCGAAGGTCCCCCGGCGGCGCAGCCTCGCCTTGTTCTCTGGCTCTGGCTGTGCCTCGCTTCCCGGCTTCTTTTTGGCAGCACAAAAAGCGGCCCTGGAACGGGACTGAGTCACGGCGCGCCGCCGGCCGGGCGTCCCGTTGCGTCGACATCTGGGTCGCCAGCGCCGCTCCTGCGCCAGCCGCGAGCCGGCAGTCCGGCAGTCCGGCAGTCCGCTCCAAATGTGGCCGCCGCCGGCTGGTCGCTGCTGCTGCGGCGCCGCCTGTTCGCTGTCAGCAGCGGGCCCGCCTGCAAAGTGTTTGTGCGCCTCTGTTCCCTGGAGCCGTGTATACACTAGGCCAGAGTTTCCAATCCTTCCTTAGCACATTACCTCTGAGTGCAATTAGGGATTGGCTAATAAACTCCCCCCTTCCCCGTCCCGCCGTCTGTTGCCCTCCCCTCTCCAACCACATTGTTACCTGCTTTCGCATATAACTAAACATTTTTAAAATGATGAAAGATGAATGATATTTGAAACTTCCTGGCAGATTAAAACTGTGTGCCGGACCGAGACTCGTACTCGGGACCTTTGCGAAGTGCGAGTCTCGGTACAGGAAAAAGTTTTAATTTTACAGTGAACACATAGTGTGTCGTGGGACTATCACTCTGTTTTTAAAATCATTGAAAAGCCACTCTTCAGAATGCTGAAATCGGTCATCTAGTAAACGACATTGAAGCGATCGTGGCATTTCAATTATTTTAAAAGTTTTAATTTGCCAATACGTTTCAGCGCACACTGCTCTGAAAAGTGAAAATCTCATTCTGGAAACATCCCTCACGCAGTGGCTAAGCCATGTCTCCGCAATATCCTTTCTTCCAGGAGTGCTAGTTCCGCAAGGGTCGCAGGAAAGTTTCTGTGAAATTTGGAAGGTAGGAGACGAGATACTGGCAGAAGTAAAGCTGTGAGGATGGGGCGTGAGATGTGCTTGGCTAGCTCAGACGATAGAACACTTGCTTGCAAAACGCAAAGGTCCCGAGTTCGATTCTCGGTCTGGCACACAGTTTTAATCTTCAGGAAGTTTCATATCCCCGCACACTCGGCTGGAGAGTGAAAATCTCATTCTGGAAACATCCTCCAAGTCGTGGCCAATCCATGTCTCCTCAGTATCCTTTCTTCCAGGAGTGCTAGTTCTGCAAGTTTTGCAGAGCTTCTGTGAGTTTTGGAAAGTGGGAGACGAGATACTGGCAGAAGTAAAGCTTGTGAGGAGGACCGTGAGTTGCGCTCGGGTAGCTTAGGCCGCAGGCACGGTAGCTCAGGGTTTTCGGTCAGAGACTTAAGACGCCGTCTGTAATAAAAGAAAAGTGAGTTATTGGAACGACAATGAACTTGAACAAGTGTCATGGGACGTCCGCCGCTGACAAATAGAACGAACAATGACGAACAAAATTAGATCAACACAAAACAGACGGTAGAGCACTTTCCCGCGAAAAGCGAAGGTACAGAGTTCGAGAGTCTCGGTCCGGCACACAGTTTTAATCTGCCAAGAAGTTTCATATCAGTGCACACTCGGCTGCAGAGGTAGAATCTCATTGTGGAAATGAACGATATTTATTTCTTGACGGTATTTTTGTTCTGTCGTTGCAACTATAAGAATGCTTGCGTTTGACACTGATAATTTTGCAGAACAACCGAAATTCTAACGCAGAAAAACAACGATGTGCTAGCAGACGGCATTTACCGATGTAAGCGAGAAATCAAGCGAAAATCACTGTAAGTGCAACTCAACATATTTTTAACGAACAATTTTTCGACCTTAAAGCAAATCAAAATGTAAATAACTTGATTACAGACCACTGATGATGGTTTACCTCAATAAAGCGAAACTCATCTGATGAAAAAATCACGCATTTTTTCCCTCAAGAATTGCAAACTAAGGACAATATAGCCACACAAATAATGAATTCAATGATATTTAGTTTGTGTGTGTGTGTGTGTGCTTGTGTGTGTGTGTGTGTGTGTGTGTGTGTGTGTGTGTGTGTCTGTGAGTGAGTGGGTGTATGTGGGATGGGGGAGGGTGGAGGTGGCTGGTTTTAGAATGAATGACGAGGGAATTATGGTGCACTGCAATTGCTGCCCACAACTCCTTCTCAGATAGGAAAGCTAACTATAGCACAGTGAGGGCAGACACTTGTTACAAAACACTTCTCCTGCATTACTCCTCTCCACTGTGGTACTAGCTTGAGCTGCACACTCCAGCCAAACTTAAAATCAAACGAATCCAGATGCGTGCGCTGTAGTTATTGTTCGTGAATCACTTGAGTGCTGCACTCCTTACTTCTAATCTGGCAGAAGCTGGAAGACTTCAAGCTGTTAATCCATTTGTCTGACCACAGCAAGTAATACTAATGGTAACAATAATACTGTGTGCAGCACTATAGTAGCCCTTATGTAGTTACTGCTGTGTCGTTCTCTCGAGTAATTCATTTATCTGCTTCGAAGCGAGTAATGAAGCAATTTCTGGACTACTGGAGGTGTTATCTACAACTTGGAGAAGACATTTTCTTGAGATATTTGCCATTTGTTATGCATATGTCAGCGATGTGAGGGACAAAGCACAACATATTTGTGTAGTAGATGGACTATGTCAGGAATCTGTAACCTCCGTCGCATTAATGCTACTAGTTGAGAAAAAGTTATTGATATCTTATAAAATCAGTATTACAGTCTTACAAAATTGAGGTATTAGTAATGACCCTTTGAAAATAACTGAATTTCGTGACTCAAACAAAATCGAATCGTTTAGCTTTTACCCCTCATAAAATTTCCTTTTACCCCTCAGGGAGTATTTACCCCCACGTTGGGAACCAGTACACTAGTCCAAAGAATGAGCTAACAGGTTCATTGGCTGAGATTTACTTAGTTTGTACAGGTGGAAAATCGGAGCCAAGGAAGCTTTGGCCTTGGTTGTGGTTCTGCCAACTGGCCGTAACGTCAGAGCGTTGGCGGTTGCCTGGCCTCGGCACCTCTCTCCTAGTGTGGACGCCGGGTCGAATGTTCGTTGGTTAACTAGCGATTTGTTGCGTCTTTAGAACGGATGTATTTAACTTTTTCAGGACAACCAAATGTCACACTTGATATGTTTTGTTTTGGCGCGCTTCGCTCTTTAATATATATAACAAGAGCATTATCAGGAATACTGGACTCTGCAGTTTAATATCCAGTAGTTGGTTCTCAAATTAAAGAGCGGAACCCATCACAAAAACATACTTCCGGCTGTCCTGAAAAACTTAAACAGTCGCTATTTACACTGCAGGCAATGCCTGCTCTCGCTAAGGGTGTGTATTTATTGTGTTTAAAAACACTGGAATGTAGAGGTGAATATGGAGAAAGGCTTAAAACTGCTAGAGTTTTATCGTGAACGGGAATGCTTGTCGGCCTCTACGAACTGACATTATAAAAACAAACTGGAAAGTTTAGGCGCTTTGAGAGGGAATAAATAAGCCGTTAGAACGCAACGTGCACAATGTGGAAAAGAAAATACAGTCTGTAATGATATATTTGCTCCGTGAACGACAAATAGATGCAAACAAAACTGGGAGTAAATATTGATCTTTCTGCTGCAGGTGTCATCTTTGGAAATTGTAGGGCGTACACAATTCAATAATTTGAATTCTGTAGCTTACATTCGGAGAAAAAATATGAAATAGCCCACATTCAAAGTCAGCTTTAAGGTAGCCATTAATTTTGTCCCACCACACTGCTCCATATCATTTGAATGAGAGGTCGTCGACCACCGTTGTTTGTTCTCATTCTTTTTCTGATGATCAGCTTCTTGTAGTAAAATAAATGCTGCCCATGCCACGACTGCTAAATCTTGCACTTCAAAAAAATGGTTCAAATGGCTCAGAGCACTAAGGGACTTAACATCTGTGGTCATCAAACACCTAGAACTTAGAACTACTTAAACCTAACTAACCTAAGGACACCACACACTTCCATGCCCGAGGCAGGATTCGAACTTGCGACCGTAGCAGTCGCGCGGCTCCGGACTGTGCGCCTAGAACCGCGAGACCACCGCGGCCGGCCTCTTGCACTTCCCTCACAATATCGACCGGTGAAATTGTAATTAAAACACTACTTTATAAGAGTTATGAACCGTCCCCTTAGAAAAGTTTATGAATTACTGTGCTGATAAACCTCATACATTATTTGATTTTCAAACAGCTGAGCAGAACTGGACGTAATCGGACATTTCTCTCTTTACTTATTCTGATCAACACTAAACTGACACACAATATTTTTAGTGCAACGCAATCTGACTTTCAATAATCTCTACAAAAGAATGGCCCTGACTAACAGTAACCTATACCTTTCATGAATCACTTCTCTCACAAAAATCTTCGTTACTCGAACTACTGCAATACAGCGAGCGCCAATACTGCCAGCTAAATAAAAGATTCTAACTACTGAAGGCACTAACTACTGATAGGCGTGCTTAGCAAATGAAAGATTTTGATAGAGAACAAACAATGTATTTACCTTAATAGTGATATATATATATATATATATATATATATATATATATATATATATATATATCTCAGTTCATGATATACAATATTACAAATTTACTCTTTCTGGTGGACACACGTCCAGATCGTCCGCTCTCAAAATTCTGCCATCTCTCTCCCCACATCCACCACTGCTGGCGGCTCACCTCCAACTGCCAACCAGCCACAGACTGCACACAGCACAGCCAGTGATTTTCATACAGAGCGCTAGGTGACGTTACCAACATAAAAACCTAAACAGCCTACTTACAGAGTGACAAAACGGATGCAATGTCTGCAAGTACCAGAGCCACTTCGATTCCACATGGCCGAATCACTTGGCCCCAAGTCCATTTAGCGCTAAGGACGTTTCCAACGCCAATTTATTGGTGACTTAACGCTCGACTGAATCCAGTGTCTGCCGTTCATTTTTCGAGTTTGCACGCGCCTTAAGATGTGCGGTGAGAAATACACTGCCGGGAGAAACGATGCCAAGCCTTCAAGGCGTCCCCCCTCCCAACATCCCTCCCTTCCTCCCACCCGTCCACCTGTTATGGAGCATAGCTCTGTGGCCCTTATTTTTTATCCAGAGGGCATATCATTTAATTGGATGAATTTTTACGGAGTTTTAACATTAAGATTATGTTCCTTCCACCTTCCGAGATTAGGGCATTACTCGGCTCTATGAAAGATGACTTGGGGCTTAGGAAAACCGGAGTATGCAAAATTTCGTGTCAGTGTGGGAAGGCTTACATCGGCCATTCGACTCACACAATTCTAGACAGGTGCGTGCAACATCGCCGAAAACATCGGCGGCAACAGAGCGTTGTTTAAACGAGGAACACGGGACTATGACTCACCTCGGAAGATGTTCTCCGTAGTTGAGAACGAAACGTCAGGGAGAAGAAGTTCTACAGATCGACCACGGCAACTTAGCCCGGGAGTGTTTACTGATGGGGACTATGATAGTTGTCAACACTTTCGGTTTTTGGAACAGTGTTTATAAAGAGGCATTTGAAACTACGTTGGCAGACGTGGAATCCGGTACTATTCAGTATCAAAACAGAACGTTTTTCGGTACGGCCAGTCTGTTTTCGAAAATAGTCTCTGAGTGCGAGATATCGTTGACGCTGGTGTTCTACTAGGGCGGCGTCACCTGTCCAGTCTTAGAGGGCAGCAACTTTGGCGGGCTGCGCATGGGCCGTGCAACGTGCGGAGGCCTGTATAGGACGTCCATTTGCAACCCTGGCATCAGTTCTCAGCGGGACTCAGCAGTATAAGCAGCGTTCTCCTGAAGATGGTAAGTAGGCTGTTTAGATTTTCTTATTGGTAACGCCACGTAGCGCTCTGTATGAAAATCACTGGCTGTGCTGTGTGCAGTCTGTGGCTGGGTGGCATAGTTGGAATACTCGCCATTGTAGCGTTAGGCAGTTGACTGTTAACAGAGCGTAGCATTGCGCAGTTGGAGGTGAGACGCCAGCAGTGGTGGATGTGGGGAGAGAAATGGCGGAGATTTGAAATTTGTAAGACTGGATGTCATGAACTGCTATATATATTATGACTTTTGAGCACTATTAAGGTAAATACATTGTTTGTTCTCTGTTAAAATCTTTCATTTGCTAACTATGCCTATCAGTAGTTAGTGGCTTCCGTAGTTTGAATCTTTTATTTAGCTGGCAGTAGTGGCGCTCGCTGTATTGCAGTAGTTCGAGTTACCAAGATTTTTGTGAGGTAACTGATTTGTGAAGCATATAGGTTAATGTTAGTCAGGGCCATTTTTCTGTAGGGATTTCTGAAGGTCAGATTGCGTTGCGCTAAAAACATATTGTGTGTCAGTTTAAGCACAGTCATGTATAATTTTTCTAAGGGGACGTTTCATATGTCGACCCTTAGCCGAGGGTACCTCACTGGAATCTTCTGATTTTTTTCTTGTAGTTTGTGTAATTAGTGCAGCCTTTGTTTATTGCTAGCGCGTAATTGTAGAGAGGATTTCCTTTGCAGTTGTAGTTTTTCATTCTTGTACAGTAAAACAGTTGTGGCATGCATGTAGATTTGCACCAAGTATTTCGCAGCTGTGCTTGCAATTAACGAGATACTATTTTCAATGTTATGTTAATGTGTTTTCTTATTTTGCTCTTCAAATTGTATTTTTCTGTGTTGTCGTGTGAAATATTGTGACAATAATGGCGTGTGAAAATCGTAATACTAGGCTCCAAAGTAAACTGAGAAATGACAGTGAAGACGAAAGCAGTGTGTTAGCGCCACCATGTAATGAATTAACTAATGTTCAAAGTAGTAATTTGGTAACTGTGCCTAGGGAAATGGAGCGGGCTGCACATAATGGTGTAGGCAGTGAAACAATTAGTGAACAGAGAAGCATTATCGATCGATCGGTCGGCAACAGCTCGCCTCAGGATTCCGAAATGACAGGACACAATCTTGCAAATACTGTAGATTCAGGTTTTGCGTCCTCACAGTTTTCTCAAATAAATCAAGACACATTTTCTGCTTTTCAAAATGCGAATATTGCCAGTTCAAATGCACTGCGGAATAGCACTGAAGAACATGTTTCAGATACCAGTGCACTGTTATTATAGTTAATGCAACAAATGGGACAAAGGGTACAAAAGTTAGACACAACGCTTGAACAAAATCAGAAACAAATGGGACAAGATCTTCAAAAGTTAGACACAATGGAACAACACCAGAGACAAACACAGCAACAGTTAGACACAATGGAACAAAATCTTCGGAAGTTAGGCACCACACTTGAACAAACACGTGAAGATTTAACTACTGAGTTACACAACATTGAATCGAAATGTCAAAAAGTCTGTAATGACGTAAAAACACAAATTTGTGAGCATTTCCAACCTTTTTTTTTTTTTTTTTTTTTTTTTTTTTTGCGTCATGAAAATGCATTACAGAATCAGGAAGCAGCCATAAAAGAACTGCAAACTATTGTTCATGAAAATCACGACACCTTGCAAGCTAAAATTGACTCAATTGCATCTACCGATTCGGTTACGCAACTTGCAAAACCTCAGGAAAACTTAAAGGACACAGTAGATACGATTTCAACACAAATGGACACTCTGAAACTTGGTTCAGGAAAACACACAGAGGAAATAATTTCACTATCGGATAAAGTAGCCGAACTTTCAGATCAGTTCACTAACTTATCGACAAAGGTAGATGATGATCTGAATGACACAAAACCGGTAGTCTTTAATGACACAGAAGAGTGCAAACAAATTAGAAATTCAAACAAAATCAGAATCAAATTAATACGCAACACCAAAGAGAAATCCGGGAAGTACAAGATCAGCTGACACAGGTAATACAAGAATTACGTCTTTCAGAGGACACTCGCGCCCCAATACGGGAAGAGGGACATAGAAATACGGAACAGCCACAAAATAATAACACAGGGCATTTGGGAAATTATGAAAGAAATTGGCAAGGTGCACGGAATTTTGAAATGGAACCGCCGAAACGACGTAGCAATGACCGATATGCGACTCGCCGACATGATGATTTTGACTATAAGCTGTTCATTACTACAAGTAAATTTAAAACATTTAAGAATTCTGGCAACGACATTCATCCACAAGCGTGGCTTCATCAATTCTATCATTGTTTTCCTCCCAACTGGTCATTAGAGCACAGATTAGAATTTATGTGTGGCTATTTAGAGAATGAACCTGCTGTAAGAATGCGATCGGTCATTCACGATTGCCACAGTGAAGGAGAATTTTATCATGCCTTCCTCTCAGCATATTGGTCTCAAGCTACACAAGACCGAGTAAAACATAGCATCATAATGATGAAACATTTCGAACAATCTGAATTTTCCAGTCTTGTGAAATATTTTGAAGATATGTTGCACAAGAATCAGTACCTGTCAAACCCATACAGCCCCTCAGAACTCATCCACATTTGCTTAATCAAATTACCTGAACATTTACGACATATTACTTTGGCAGGACGTTGCAAAGACGACATTGAAGCTTTTCAGGGACTCTTACAAGAATTAGAAATTGACACTGACAATCGCGGAACGCGAAAACAGGAACACAACAATTACAGGTCACATCCGTTGCAATTCCACGATGAAAGAAATAATAACTGGGGACGACAAGGCTATTCTCACAACACAAATCGTGACCAAAACAGATATCACCCGTATGACAACCGTTGGCAGAGTAGTAATAATTACAGGGAAAGATCACCTCTCCGTGGTAGTAACTATCACAGAGACAATCAGAGAAACAGAAAATTTTGGAACCAAAATAATTATTATCAAGGGAGACAGAATAACTTTAGACGCAACGGTCCAGCGTGCAGTTACGATTCAGGGAGAAGTTCTCCACCACGTGACCGACAAGAAAGAAACTATGGAATCTACCGACATGACGACAGACGATATGATCGTAACGACAGACCTGAATTGCATCAGAACTGGCGGGATTCAAACAGAGCAGGGCCCTCTCGACATGGTGAATTTGTAGACGTTAGGTCTCCAAATGCCAATAACGACGCACGCCAACAAAGAGACAGCAGAAAATGACTCGCACCGCAGGCAGCCACGTGCGTCCGCTGGCTTCGAGAAAAATAAGACGCTATCCTTGAGAAAAATGTTAGCATTCCTTACCGACGTACGCAACATGATAATTGCGTTGAAGTTGAAACTCTGCGTACTAGGAGGAGTAAAGGATTGCACCACATTTCACATGTAAAACCGTTTATTGAGAGATAATCTGCTTTTTAACTTGGTCTTTGCCATAAAATGTTTCACTTCACGCTACTAGTATAATTTGTCACACTGAGAAACTGTTAACATGTAACAATGTTTGAAGTTAAATATCCAATCAAGAACCAAGAGAACTTATGTAAACAGAAATTACGAATGCATTGTTATAGTGAACAGACGTCACAGTGTTATTGTGTGTGTGTACATTCTTGCTTGTTAGTTGCACGATTACGTAACGACTATAAGGCTTACATACTTAGAACATATACTGGTACTGCTAATGAGATTTTAATGCAACATTTTGGCTTACTTGAAAATAATTCTGGATTTAAAGTGCTTTCTGAGAGATACCAGATGACACAGTCGTTAGTTTATGTGACAGCTACATGACTTTATCACGACACTACTAATGAGTGACAATTTCAGTGTTGCTTTTGCAGTGTTTCTGTTTTATATCTGCACAGTTTTTCTGTATTATTCTGGAAAGTAAAACATGTTTTAGTAGTAACTTTTGTGGTATAGCTAGAATGAGACTGCCTTTTCCGTAGCACAACAATACGTTACAGCACAGTACTTTCTTCATCATGGCAATAAGCGTAATAACTGAGATAACTATACGCAAAGCATTTCACTTTTGTTTATCATGAGGTAAGTACATTGGCTTCTGCAGAACTTAGCTTTCGGAGCACAATAACTACGACACTTCCACAGAGATTATCTTACAGCAAGACGCACATTTAGCGCTACAGGACACGTATTTGAGTGATTAATTTTGCACTTAAATCATTTATTTTTAAAGATATTTGAAGTACAATGATACAAAGGTTTTCCGTGATACATTTCATTCCATTGCTGTAATCTGTAACACCTGAGGGTATAATTACATTAATTCTCAGGGGGGTACACGCTTACTTTGTGTACCATGTGTTTGGCAAGAACAAGGAGCCCTAGCTAATATGGTATTTGCTTATACAACTTTACACATCAGTACCATATTTCTCTAACACACAAATTACACAGCTATCTGATAATTTAACTGAGAGTTAAACATTTTTTCTACTACATCAGTGACACATGTTTAAGCAATTACACAGTTGGGTAACTTCACACTTATGAAACTGTGTTTTGTCTGTACTTTGTGAACTGTTCATATTTTTTTTGGAACCATTGTGATACTACGAGAGCCTTGAATGATGTATTTGGTATGGGATCATGATTTTTAAAGTACGTTTGATGTAGATGACACTTTTGACATGAGCAGAGAATTTTTTTAGGGTTTGAAATTATTGAAGGAAGCTACAACGATTTTGAGATTTGGTTGAGGTTTTATGATGTTATGATGATGATGTGTATTTCGCTGTTGCAGTATGTTTATAATCAATAAGCTGATGCTATATGAGGAATTTGATTATGCTACATCTTTATTAGGATGAAATATTGAAGAAGTGTCGACGAATATGTATATGTGTAATAAACTAAGGAATAAGAAGTAGTGGTTAGGGACTCTGACTTGTGAAAAAGGATGATGGAAACCAAGAATCGTACTTCAAAGAGTTATGAAATGTGTGTAAATGCGTGAATGTATCACAACGCCGACGAAAATTTTTTGGACACTATTATATTTATAGGATTTTGCTTCTACACATTTGCAACGCAAATTCTCGACCTGTGAATTTTTTTATATGAGACTGTCACTGTAATGCAAACTGGTGTCGTAAATGTTTCAATAAGAAAGTTAAGTGACCACCTTCACGTAATGAGTCGTGGGTACTCAGCTGCACGACAGTCGCCTGGAAAAAAGCCATTAGTGTGTGCCTTTCAGAGGAACAGGTGGAAAAAAAAAAGAGAGACCATTATCCCTGCTATTGACATTGCTTTGTAGAAAGCATCGCAAATACTACACGCTCAAACTTGAAAACATATGGTTACACTGTGGAGCTCTTAATTTATGATATTTACTGAAATGCCTAATGAAATGACGAGAAATATTTTATATCTATACACTTGATTATGACTACTGTCTTTCTAGTTGAGAGATTTTTTTTACTACCTTATGAAATGCCATATGGCTAATGAATAATGTTTCATGCCTTCCTTTGTACATATTTGCTCATTTTGTTTAATATCTAGTTTCTAGCTGCACTGCAACATTGGTTAAAATAAAATTTAATAAATGTACTAATACCACTATTTTCTGTCTACAGACCCAGTAAAGAATACGTTTATGATATACTTTCATAGAAAAGGGAGCACAAATAAACATTTCCTTTCAGAGGAATTGCATAAATAATTTTTTTAATGACTTGGTATTCTTGCAGAGTAAGTTTTTGTGATGCATCACTCTAGTGTTAACATGTGACATAGGTATTAAACATGGCCATTTTTACTGTAATATTTTTTTCTGCTTGAGCTATGTCATGTTTAGATATAAGTTATTGCATTTGCTGCTGCTGTTTGCCAGACATAGTGCTACTGAATTTTAATGTTTGTTACTCTGCTAAGCTAGTTTACTACTGATTTATTTTTCTTGTTTGCTGCACATTCCCTTATATTAGTTGTAATATTGCAATTGCTTTGCTAATTTCTATAATGCTGCTTGCTTTGCAAATCTGCAATTTTTGTCATTGCTGTTTGCGTTAGTTGTTTTGTGCTGCTGCATTGCCTCATCCCTTAGTTTAGCATCTGAGCTCAGTAGATTTAAGTTAGCTTAAGAGGGGTAGACTATATAAGAGAATGAGTTGCGATGAATTGGAAGAAATGCATTGGGAAGTTTTACAAACAAAGTACAGAAAGCAGGTATAGATAGCACTTTGTGAAATAATGAAGAACGAAGGGAGATCTCCAAGAAGTAAAGAAAGTTTTGTTTGCAAGACACTGCAGTAAAACAAACCCTGTCCTTTCCTTTCCTGTTATTCTGCTATGTGTTTGTGTACTCTTGTATATTTGTGTTTTTCCTGTCTTTATGTGTTTAGCTGATACGAGTTATGTTGTAGAATTTTTCTAATAGTGTTTAGCTGATACGAGTTATGTTGTAGAATTTTTCTAATAATATGTTATTTTCTTTGTAAAGATTTTTAGACATTATTTATTCTGTTTTGTTTTAATGCTCATGTGTGAAGTTGATGTTTCAAAAGTTATTCTGATCTTTTATGTTTTTATTTATGTCATAATTCCTTTAACACTGATGTATAAGTTTATTTCTATCGTTTTGTAAAGCCTGTATTACCACAAATGTTATCTGTATTATTATGGTTTTAATGATGTATTTTGTACCTTTGTTATTGTATTCTTATGTTATAAAATTGTAATTGACACCAGTTCATCAAATTAAGTAACTTGTAAGTTACATTTCACTGCACACATTTCTGTTGGTCATAGTATATGGACAATATGTGAGAAGTAGGGACTGATAGTGTTTGCACATGTGTTAATAATTCAGCAAGGGACTGGTTAACAGCATTGCTGGTTCTAAGGACAAAAAAAAAAAAAACTTTGTGAGTGCACAAGTGGTGGTTTATGGACTTGCTATATTCTCCACAAGACTCTTCGATGGTGATTGTGCACCTGCACAGTCGCAACAGATGGCTGCTGGCCGTCTCTACATGGACTACTGTGGGTCTGCATCTTTGATGGCCCACCAATACCATTATTTCTACAAGGACTGCAGTGGGTCTGCACCTCTGGTGGCCCACCAATACCATAATCTCTACCAGGACTACAGTGAGTCTGCTCTGTGATGACCTACTTTCCAATATTCTTCAAAACTCCGACTGACTGTGCTGTGGGTTTGCTCTGTTGTGGACCATTCCCTGTCTGCATGTCAAGAGTCAGCACTGTCTTTCTGTTGGAAGGACAACACTACTTCTTCAAGACTACATTGAAATCCACTACTTCCATGTGCATTTTCTTTTACTGCTCAGACTTTCAGGAAAAAAAACTGCAATTTTACTGTGATGAATGATCAGGACTGTCTTTATGGACTGTGAGAAAATTTTAGCTTTTGACTAACATTGTATCAATAAGTGTGTGCATATGATTGCTTTGTTATTGTAATTGTCAAAAAATTTTAACAAATATGTATTGGCCAGTGCCTAAAACAATTTGTAAAATTTTTTGTAGGGAGCATGGGGGCTATGTAAGTAGGCCGTTTAGGTTTTCTTATTGGTAACACCACGTAGCGCTCTGTATGAAAATCACTGGCTGTGCTGTGTGCAGTCTGTGGCTGGTTGGCATTGCTGGAATACTCACCATTGTAGCGTTGGGCAGTTGGCTGTCAACAGCGCGTAGCATTGCGCAGTTGGAGGTGAGCCGCCAGCAGTGGTGGATGTGGGGAGAGAAATGGCGGAGTTTTGAAATTTGTAAGACTGGATGTCATGAACTGCTATATATATTATGACTTTTGAGCACTATTAAGGTAAATACATTGTTTGTTCTCTATTAAAATCTTTCATTTGTTAACTATGCCTATCAGTAGTTAGTAGCTTCCGTAGTTTGAATCTTTTATTTAGCTGGCAGTAGTGGCGCTTGCTGTATTGCAGTAGTTCGAGTAACCAAGATTTTTGTGAGGTAAGTGATTTGTGAAACATATAGGTTAATGTTAGTCAGGGCCATTCTTATGTAGGGATTTTTGAAAGTCAGATTGCGTTGCGCTAAAAATATTGTGTGTCAGGATAAGCACAGTCATGTACAATTTTTCTAAGGGGACGTTTCACAGTCTTGGAGGGCAGCAACTTTGGCGGGCTGCGCATGGGCCGTGCACCGTGCGGAGGCCTGTATAGGACGTCCATTTGCAACCCTGGCATCAGTTCTCAGCGGGACTCAGCAGTATAAGCAGCGTTCTCCTGAAGATGGCGAACAGTTGGTTCGCAGAAATATTCAATCTAGTTGATTTTAGGATCCGGTAGCTAAACCGATGAGATTTTCATCTCGTGAGCTTTTTGGCCAGGGCAGTTGTACACGACAAGGAGCATGTTGCATAGGAACAGTCGCATATGGGCGTGCATTATCCTGCTGAAAAAGCAGGAGGTAGCGGGGATAACAGCCGGCGCAATGTAATGGGCACTGGTTACATATGCCAGCGGAAACATCAAATGTAAACATGTCAGATCATAACGAGAGAAAGGAGTCAGGTTTCGTATGCAAGACGGCCCGTGTGCGTGACACAAAGCAGCCAAACAGGATATCGGGGCAGTTAGCGCTTTCCAAAGCAGCTGGACGCTTCTTCGAGGCTGGTCAAAGACGCCAGCATGTAGTACGTTTGACATATCGCAAACAACGCCGTGTGTTGAGGTCAACTGAATAATAGAAAACTTTCCAAAGCGCGTAATGGAAGAAACCGAATACAGTTTAGAGAGATAATCAATCATTAAAGCAACCGCCCGTCGAGGAAAGGGTCCAAGAGAATGTTCCAGAAAGAGAGCGATAGGAAAAAGAGACATGAAGCGGTGAGTATTGAGTATTATCAGAACCCAGCATCCAGACAGTAGTGACGCTCCGTAGCAGCATCTGCTGGAGCAGTAAACACTTCAACTACCAGAAGATGGTGGTAGACTCTCGTGGACAAACGGTAACTGCAAGCGAGGTTGCGTTTTACAATAGTCATTCTAATAGTGCTGTCTCAAAGAGCTAGAATAACGGAATTTCAGGAATCGCTGGAACAGGTTACTACTTGGTACTTGCCTCTTATACGGTAGCCAAAGTGACGTGTGAGTATTAGTGAAGAAGTTTACAATGTTGATGCTTGATTAGTTAGGCCAGGTGGCTGGTAGTTATCACATTGATTCAAATGGCTCTGAGCACTATGGGACTTTACATCTGAGGTGATAAATCCCCTAGAACTTAGAACTACTTAAACCTAACTAACCTAAGGACAACACACACATCTATGCCCGAGGCAGGATTCGAACCCGCGACCGTAGCGGTCGCGCGGTTCCAGACTGAAGCGCCTAGAACTGCTCGGCCACACCGGCCGGCGGTAGTTAGCATACCGAATAACAGTCAAGCCCTCGTCTCTGACAGAAATCCTTTCTGGTAATTACTGAAAGCATCTGACATTCTGATAAGAAGTCTCGGTCCTACACCTCAGTAAGTAAATGTGTTTTACAACAATAAATTGATTAAAGAAAGAATAATATCTTGCTACTCCAACAAATCTTTCCTGCAAACTCCATCAGAGTTACCAGGTTTCTGTAACCTAGTCCCCTACATCGTAGGAAATTTCCACCATCTCACCTCTGCTACAATAGTTAATAAGAAAGCAAACTAAACCCACAATGTCGTTAACGCCCTGATGGCGCGACGCAGGGGCGCGAAACTTATGCTGGGACTCAACAGTATACGTGTGCGTCGATCACTCACATACAGACACAATATACTCTCATCACTGAAGACAACGAACATCATTGCACTCTCCAGTCAATTATTTCGCGACGCCAGAGTAGCCTTGCTTGGCGGTGTCGTGGTGTCGTTGTTTACCTGGCCAGAGGCACGCGTGATCATAACCCTGCTGCAAGCAGGCGGCTCCTATTGGTCCCTGATGACGCAGCAGGTGCGTCATGCGTTCGGATTTCGTCCGTGGATGACGTTCGGTAGGCCTCCACTGCTCGCGCAATGCGTCGATCCTGACTTGCTTCTGTACTGCGTGGAAATCCAGAATGTGGTCTACAGGTGTGGGAATGTTCTGCAGACCGCTGTTCAAAGCAGCGACACACTGCCGTTACACTGTGCCCACCATGTGCAGTAGTGCTTCGCCACGTCCGTCCAGCATCCCGCAGCCCCACTATGCGAAACCGTTTAGATGGCTGCTTAGCAGGAGTACGTATTCACTCGTAGGGGCGGCTGTACCCTACAACGAACGTTGCAAACACTTGTTCACCTCGAAATTCGGCACAGTCACTACTTGCAGAGTGAAAACAGGGGACGTACACATTGGCATCCTCAGCGCCATCTGACGGCCGATGAGCGTGAAAAATGAATCACTGACATTACATTCTATCAGTACCCTGGTGTCTTGTCCGCCCGGTTAGCCGTGCGTTAGACCAAACGGCTTTCCAGATAGGGAAGGAGCGCCTGGTCCCCGGCACGAATCCGCCCGGCGGACTTGTGTCGAGGTCCGGTGAACCGGCCAGTCTGTGGATGGTTTTCAGGCGGTTTTCCATCTGCCTCGGCGAATGCGGGCTGGTTCCCCTTATTCCGCCTCAGCTACACTATACCCCGATTGCTGCGCAAACAATTTCTCCGCGTACGCGTACACGGTACACCACCATTACTCTATCACGCAAACATAGCGGTTACGCTCGCCTGGTGTGAGACGTTCGCTGGGTGGCAGTGGGGGGGGGGGGGGGGGGGGGGGGGGGCGTCCACTGAGGGCCGACTCGCACAATAACCTTGAAATAGTGGTACGATGTGGGGCAGCGGAGGGCTGAAGTGGACTGCGGTAGTCGTCGTGGGGTTGTGGACCACTGCGGCTGCGGCGGGGACGGAGCCTCTCCGTCGTTTCTAGGTCCCCGGTTAACATACAATACAATACAATACCCTGGTGTCACTTCTTTAGTACCAGCAGCATAATAAGTCTGATAACGACGTGATTATTAGAGTAGATGCACCAAATAGCTGCTTACAATAAGTAACCTTTATTTACGACAAACTGTTTCGACTTTATCGCCATTTTAAAGTACGTCCACATTGACGTAACGTCCGTATTACGTCGTTAGTGGACTTCCTTATAACTGTAACTCTTTTAATAAGATGCTAAATGATGTTAATATGTTGAAAATAAAATGTTAATTCCCATATAACAGTAGTTTGACAGTTCCACTCTTACGACGCTATTACTTATTATAAGCAGCTAGTTTGCGCATCTACTCTAACAATCCTTTTTAGCGTGTTGCGTTCTTATCCTGGCGGTGTAAAGTGTGTACCACAGTCATTATGAAGTAATCAGTGATGAAATAGGCCTACAGCGAACGGGTGATTATCTGCAAAACTGTACCCAAGCTAGACAGCACTTTTAGCAACTGGCGGTATAACATAACTTCCCATCTATGGCGCAATTTTCGAGAGTTAAATTCCCTCTCATAATTCAGGTATATCTTTAATTTTGTGAATGCAGGCATTCTCAGAGAATTTTATTGACGGAATCTTCTCGGAGCATCGATGGAATTTTGGTGTAGTGTCGTCGCAACCTTCCGATGAGTTTCCCACACGTCTGCTTCATGTGAACTTCTACTAATCCACAATACAACTCCTCGACTCGGGTGATAACCCGAGAAGATTTCATCACTCTCTTTGCTGAAATAAGAATCAGTTGAGGCACGTGAATTTTAGTGTACGACTGACACATTTACTGCACTGTATGCTCTCGGCAATTCTGTTAAAATATTTCAAGTAGTCCAAAATTTTACTTACCTTAACTTTTCATTGTGTTCAAACGCAAATCAGTTAAAACGATAAAAGCCTCTTTAAATGCGTGTTCACCCAAAACTTTGCAATGATGACGCCAAAAGTATCAAAAAAGGTGTAACACTTAAATTACACTCCTGGAAATGGAAAAAAGAACACATTGACACCGGTGTGTCAGACCCACCATACTTGCTCCGGACACTGCGAGAGGGCTGTACAAGCAATGATCACACGCACGGCACAGCGGACACACCAGGAACCGCGGCGTTGGCCGTCGAATGGCGCTAGCTGCGCAGCATTTGTGCACCGCCGCCGTCAGTGTCAGCCAGTTTGCCGTGGCATACGGAGCTCCATCGCAGTCTTTAACACTGGTAGCATGCCGCGACAGCGTGGACGTGAACCGTATGTGCAGTTGACGGACTTTGAGCGAGGGCGTATAGTGGGCATGCGGGAGGCCGGGTGGACGTACCGCCGAATTGCTCAACACGTGGGGCGTGAGGTCTCCACAGTACATCGATGTTGTCGCCAGTGGTCGGCGGAAGGTGCACGTGCCCGTCGACCTGGGACCGGACCGCAGCGACGCACGGATGCACGCCAAGACCGTAGGATCCTACGCAGTGCCGTAGGGGACCGCACCGCCACTTCCCAGCAAATTAGGGACACTGTTGCTCCTGGGGTATCGGCGAGGACCATTCGCAACCGTCTCCATGAAGCTGGGCTACGGTCTCGCACACCGTTAGGCCGTCTTCCGCTCACGCCCCAACATCGTGCAGCCCGCCTTCAGTGGTGTCGCGACAGGCGTGAATGGAGGGACGAATGGAGACGTGTCGTCTTCAGCGATGAGAGTCGCTTCTGCCTTGGTGCCAATGATGGTCGTATGCGTGTTTGGCGCCGTGCAGGTGAGCGCCACAATCAGGACTACATACGACCGAGGCACACAGGGCCAACACCCGGCATCATGGTGTGGGGAGCGATCTCCTACACTGGCCGTACACCACTGGTGATCGTCGAGGGGACACTGAATAGTGCACGGTACATCCAAACCGTCATCGAACCCATCGTTCTACCATTCCTAGACCGGCAAGGGAACTTGCTGTTCCAACAGGACAATGCACGTCCGCATGTATCCCGTGCCACCCAACGTGCTCTAGAAGGTGTAAGTCAACTACCCTGGCCAGCAAGATCTCCGGATCTGTCCCCCATTGAGCATGTTTGGGACTGGATGAAGCGTCGTCTCACGCGGTCTGCACGTCCAGCACGAACGCTGGTCCAACTGAGGCGCCAGGTGGAAATGGCATGGCAAGCCGTTCCACAGGACTACATCCAGCATCTCTACGATCGTCTCCATGGGAGAATAGCAGCCTGCATTGCTGCGAAAGGTGGATATACACTGTACTAGTGCCGACATTGTGCATGCTCTGTTGCCTGTGTCTATGTGCCTGTGGTTCTGTCAGTGTGATCATGTGATGTATCTGACCCCAGGAATGTGTCAATAAAGTTTCCCCTTCCTGGGACAATGAATTCACGGTGTTCTTATTTCAATTTCCAGGAGTGTACATTGTGACTTTACTCCGTGAAGTTCTCGACGCTCAGAGAGTTTAACTTTGTACGCGGAGCCTATTTAAAGGCAAACTTAGTGCAGTTTTTAGAAAACTGTAAACCAAATTTCACAGCGACTTAAAAAGGAGTAAAACTAGAAAACAGTGATACACAATAGCCAGAAATGTTATTTCAGTTGCCGGCCGATGTGGCTGAGCGGTTCTAGGCGCTTCAGTCTGTAACCGCGCGACCGCTACGGTCGCAGGTTCGAATCCTGCCTCGGGCATGGATGTGTTTGATGTTCTTAGGTTAGTTCGGTTTAAGTAGTTCTAAGTTCTAGGGGACTGATGACCTCAGCTGTTAAGTCCTATAGTGCTCAGAGCCGTTTTTATTTTAGTTAACAATTACTTTAATGTCCTTGAATAGGTAAAAACCATGGTTCTGTTTTATGTTGTGGGAATTTCGGTGTGCACCAACAGTTAATATGCCCAAGAAAATTTTTATATAGACTCAAATTTTCTAATTAAGTTGTTTCATTAATGTATTTATCGACTAAAAATATACATTTTTTGAAACAAAATTAAATAAATAAAATCATGTCTGCTTGACACTTACTTATTTACAGAATTAGGTTCAAATGGCTCTGAGCACTATGGGACTTAACTTCTGAGGTCATCAGTCCCCTGGAACTTTGAATTACTTAAACCTAACCTAACCTAAGGACATCACACACATCCATGCCCGAGGCAGGATTCGAACCTGCGACCGTAGCGGTCGCGTGGTTCCAGACTGTAGCGCCTAGAACTGCTCGGCCACACCGGCCGGCACAGAATTAGGTTTTTAAAGTCGAGCATTCTGTAAATTAACAACTTTGAATAATGGTTATTTTTCAAAGATAGATTTTTAAAAAAAGACGAAATGCTCTGTTAGAAAATCAGGTTCCCTCCGTCCAAATTAAGTATGTCAACCTTAAAAAAATTATTTGTAGGGTGTGCGTGGTTTTAACAAATCGTAAATTTCGAATATATCTGAAAAATAAATACAATACAATGTTTTAGATAACTCATTAAATTGTTGTTTTAAGAAATTTTTTACTTGCAGCCGGTCATCGTCACTACACTCCACGATATTTCGTGCCAGTCATCCCCAGGTGACCTATGGAAAACTGACTGTCTTCGTTAGCCTTCGATGGCTCGCCAGAGGGTGACTGGCAGATGCCAAGTCAAAATATCAAGGACTGTAGTTGACGACAACCGGTTGCAAGGCTGAATTTTTTTCGAACGCTCAGCTGACAGGGAAGATTTTAAACGCAGTTACAACGTTGTTATCAGCAGGGTGTAAAATACAGGGTGTTTCAAAAACATGTATACACACTTTGAGCTGTCATAGACAATTTATTTCCCGTTCTACAAGGTTAAATATCTGTGAGAAAGTAATGTTATGTTTCTTCGAGGGGTGGCAGCAGTGGCAAGGAAGTAACTGCAACATGGCGGACGTGCGTTTGAGCTTTGAAGCGCGGAAGCAGATAATTAAGCGGTACAGGAAGTTTGAGAATGTAGCTGCGGTCGAAGACAGTGGAGAAGTGAGTATGGTACAGAACCACCTTCTAGGTTAACAATTACACGTCTACGAGACAAATTCGAAATTCATGGAGCAGTGTGTGATGTGCATAAAGGTTTATCAGGGCGACCTCGTACAGCTACAAGTGATGATTCCACAACAGCGGTCTTGGAACTGTTTCAGCGTTCGCCTCAAAAATCTTCAAGGCAAGCGGCACGTGGGAGTAATGTAAGAGCTTGTAGTGTGCTACGCATTCTGAAGAAATGCAAGTTCCGTGTGTACATTCCAAGGCTGGTGCAATAGCTAAGTGACGACGATCCAGATCGAAGGTTAGAATTTTGTGAATGGGTTCAGGAGATGGTGAGACGTGAACCGGGATTTATGGGTAGCGTAATTTGTTCTGATGAAGCCCAATTCAAACTCAATGGAACTGTCAATAGGCACAATTGTGTGTACTGGGCTGAAGATAATCCTCACATTACAGTTGAAAAGGCTGTGAATTTGCCTGGTGTAAATTTGTGGTGTGGTTTGTCTGTAAGGGGATTCATTGGGCCTTCCCGCTTCGAAGGTACTGTTACTGGAGAAACGTACCTAACAATGCTTGCTGACTCCATATTCTCTGCCATTCGTGCATTATACGGTAATGATGAGTTTTATTTCCAACAAGATGGCGCCCCGCCGCACTATCGTAGCGACGTACGGGGATACCTGGATCACAATGTGCCAGGCCAGTGGATAGGACGCAGGGGACCAATCGAGTTTCCTGCTCGCTCTCCATACCTCACGCCGCTGGATTTCTTCTTATGGGGCACAGTAAAAGATGAGGTGTACAAACGTAAACCACGTAACCTGGACACACTTTGGAATGAGATTCAGGCGGTGTGCGCACAAATCTCATTGGACACTTTGGTACGATGTACGGAATCAGTGGTGACTCGTACTCAGAAATGTATTGATGCTGAAGGCCACCAGTTTGAAAATTAATCACGTTTGCAAAGTACATTTATTTTTACAATTGGACTTTAAGCTTCCCATTTCCCGAAATTTAACATTGTAGAACGGGAAATAAATTTTCTATGACGCTTCAAAGTGTGTATACATTTTTTGACGCACCCTGTATATACTGAGTAATAAAATGTAGAAAAATAAGAACTTAGGTAATTCATATACTGTATGTTGTACGACTCTTCGTGGTACTCAGGTAGTGGTTGTGATGGGTGCTGGAAGTCTATTATCTGTTTGCTTATTAGAAAAGGAGAAAATGTGTTACGAAACGACTTTTGACAAATTTAGTTGATACTTACGTAATTAGTAAGGCCAAAATTGGGCTACTCCCAGAGTGTAGAATCACACAGTACTCAATAGTAGGGCAAGCAGCCATTAAAAGTAGTGCACGAATAGCTGTGAAAAAAAGGACGGTAAACGAAGGGCAGAGACAGTTCTGACAAGGGAACCTCCCCATCGCACCCCCCTCAGATTTAGTTATATGTTGGCACAGTGGATAGACCTTGAAAAACTGAACACAGATCAATCGAGAAAACAGGAAGAAGTTGTGTGGAACTACGAAAAAATAAGCAAAATGTACAAACAAGTAGTTCATGTACAAGATAGGCAACATCAAGGAAAATATGGGCTCAGGAGTGTCGTGGTCCCGTGGTTAGCGTCAGCAGTTGTAGAGGGAGAGGTCCTTGGTTCAAGCCTTCCTTCCAGTGAAAAGTTTAACTTTTTTATTTTCAGTTTATGTGACAAACTCTTATGTTTTCATCACTTTTTTGGGAGTGATTATCACATCCACAAGAAAACCTAGATCGGTCAAGGTAGAAGAATCTTTTTACCCATTCGCTAAGTGTACAAGTTAGGTGGGTCGACAACATATTCCTGTCATGTGACGCACATACCGTCACCAGTGTCGCGTAGAATATATCAGAAGTGTTTTCCTGTGGAGGAAACGGTTGACCTATGACCTTGCGATCAAATGTTTTCGGTTCCCATTGGAGAAGCACGTCCTTTCGTCTACTAATCACACGGCTTTGCGGTGCGGTCGCAAAACACAGACACTAAACTTATTGCAGTGAACAGTGACGTCAATGAACGAACGGACAGATCATAACTTTGCGAAAATAAAGACAATAAATTTTTTACGCGAAGGGAGACTTGAACCGAGGACCTCTCGTTCTCCAGTTGCTCACGGTAGCCACGGGACCACGGCGTTCCGGAGTTTACACTATCCTTGATATTGCCTATCTTGCACATGGACTACTCAGTTTGTATATTTTGCTTATTTTTTTCATAGTTCCACACAACTTCTTCCTGTTTTCCGAGGCCTATCCACTGTGCCAATTTATAACTAAATCTGATGGGGGTGCGATGGGGAGGTTCCCTTGTGAGTGGCGTAAGGAAAGTTCTCCGTATCATCGTCGTCACAGGAGGAAGACGACGAGGATTGAACTGATACTGAAATTCTTGGTAAGATGCTTAGAAAGCATCGCTCCTGCGAAACGCAACTCGCCCTTTTTTCACATGATATCTTGCGAACCATGGATGAAGGGTATCAGACGGATGCCATATTCCTTGACTAACGGAAAGCGTTTGACTCGGTGCCCCACTGCAGACTCCTAACTAAGGTACGAGCATATGGGATTGGTTCCCAAGTATGTGAGTGGCTCGAAGACTTGTTGAGTAACAGAACCCAGTACGTTGTCCTCGATGGTGAGTGTTCATCGGAGGTGAGGGTATCATCTGGAGTGCCCCAGGGAAGTGTAGTAAGTCCGCTGTTGTTTTCTGTCTACATAAATGATCTTTTGGATAGGGTGGATAGCAATGTGCGGCTGTTTGCTGATGATGCTGTGGTGTACGGGAAGGTGTCGTCGTTGAGTGACTGTAGGAGAATACAAGATTACTTGGACAGGATTTGTGATTGGTATAAAGAATGGCAGCTAACTCTAAATATAGATAAATATAAATTAATACAGATGAACAGGAAAAAGAATCCTGTAATGTTTGAATACTCCATTAGTAGTGTAGCGCTTGCCACAGTCACGTGGTCGTAAGATTGCAGTCATATGAAGCGGGACAAGCATGTAATGGCAGTTGTGGGGAAGGCGGATAGTCGTCTTCGGTTCATTGGTAGAATTTTGGGAAGATGTGGTTCATCTGTAAAGGAGACCGCTTATAAAACACTAATACGACCTATTCTTAAGTACTGCTCGAGCGTTTGGGATTCCTATCAGGTCGGATTGAGGGAGGACATAGAAGCATTTCAGAGCCGGGCTGCTAGATTTGTTACTGGTACGTTTGATCATCACGCGAGTGTTACGGAAATGCTTCAGGAACTCGGGTGGGCGTCTCTAGAGGAAAGGAGGCGTTCTTTTCGTGAATCGCTACTGAGGAAATTTAGAGAACCAGCATTTGAGGCTGACTGCAGTACAATTTTACTGCCGCCAACTTACATTTCGCGGTAAGACCACAAAGATAAGATAAGAGAGATTAGGGCTCGTACAGAGCCAAATAGGCAGTCATTTTTCCCTCGTTCTGTTTGGGAGTGGAACAGGGAGAGAAGATGCTAGTTGTGGTACGAGTTTCCCTCCGTGACGCACCGTATGGTGGATTGCGGAGTATGTATGTAGATGTAGATGTAGATGTTGGAACTCAGGCTACAGACAGACGACAGCTATGAAAGTCTCCAGTGCACTGTTTAAAACTAGAATGAGTCTGAATAGAATATGGTCGTTAGACTGTAACCTCTGATCACTAAGAATTTCTGTGTTACGTTCAGAACTAGTTGCCAACCAGCCCTTGTTCATGAAAAGATATCGCTGTTGCAGACAGTACAGAAGCAGTTCCTCTAGCTGCCTCTAACACAACACATTACAGTAATGAACTTCGAGTGCTCTGAGAAGTCGAGAAATATAATCGAAGGAGAGGAGATCACGACTCCTCTGTTCCGTCAGAAACAGTCTGGAAAGCTTGTAGCGGTGTTGCAGAGTAGCTTGTGCTGAGAAACAGCTATTAAATTTTTAAAAAATCGACACGTTGCGCTGTTTCCGAGTCAATTAGCATTAAAGTTAGCCAGTGAGATAGTTGCACGAACTAATTCAAGCGGTTTCCCAAAGACGGTGTCTCCAAACGTGTTCTTCGAATGGTTTTCTAAAACCGAACAGGAAAGCGATACAGAAATTGGACATGGAACGGGAATAAGGATCGAACCCGACCCAAAAACTGGGCTGTCTCACGCACTGTCATCTACGCAGTGACAACAACTGGCACTAATTGTGTCTGGCGGGCTGCTTGAATTCGCGCGCAAGGGCCTTGTTGTCTAACTTCAATGCTAACGAAATCGAAAGCGAAGTAACGTATCATTTTTTTTTCCTTAACAATATTTCTCAGCGCAACCTACCCTGCAACACATTAAAAAGCTTTTCAGGCTGTTTCTGACCAACCTGTATACTGGAGTTTGTCTGAAGCAAGAACAGCGAAGTTGCTTACTTGAAGAACTAAACAGTGTAGAAGCCATTTCAGCCCCGTTCCTTTAATTAATTCACCCAATAAAATCAAGTATTTCAGAGTAGAAGAAGACTCTCTATTCCCTAACATCTCCGAAGCCTTGAGAACCCTGCTACTGAACGTACTGTCTACATTAAACTGCTGCATAACACACCAGCCAAAACAGCTGGTCAGTGTAAACCTAATTTTGAGTACGCTGTACCGTCATTGTGACTTTGGAAGTTAAACTGCAGTGATAGTTGAACGCGAGTCTAGGCAGGCGCTGAACTGTCCCTGCAGCTGTTTACGTTCCTATTGAGGAAGCTTTGATGACGACACCCACTCCTTTATGTAACACGCTCAGCGGCTTCGTGTATCGGTATTCTGCGGACTTACCGGGAACATTTCACTGCACTGACGTGCATTACCGCACCAACATAGCCGCTGTTCAATAAACAACCGAACGTGAGTGGGCTAGGATCGAAGGTTCTATTTGTGGCCTGTGTTGTGGTTTCGTGTGGAATGAATTTAGCTTCTGGGCACGTTTCCACCAAGTATAGCACAAAGGCTCCCAAACAAGACAGCGTCTATTTTCGAACAGTCTAGAGAAAACTCACTGGATTGGCATTCCTTGGGGAAAAAGGAAGGAATACCAGAGTTCAGAGTTTGGTCGATAGTAAGGTCATTGCAGACAGTGAAATAATTGTACGCAATCTACAGTTCGCCGTATGTAAAATTTGTGTCTGAGTCATGTTATTGTTTTATTCATTTCCATCCAGGCATGTTTTTTCTTACGGTGTTCCGGCGCTGTTTTAGAGAATATACCTGTTCTGCAACTGATGGTGGGGGCGTTCGCATGTGATAACAAATCAGTTTTACTGCTACCATATTTAGTATGCACCCAATCGTTTCGTTACCTTCAGGCGCAGTTTCTGATATGCTGAAACAGTCAGTGAACATGTCCCAGATTCATCCATGCTCTTAGGCGGTCGGCGATCGGAAAAAAACATTAATTTATTCAAGATTGTATTCTACAAAATTCTGAAGCTGACCAAAATGAAGGATACTGATTCATAACTAGCAATTAAAAATTAATACCATATCTGCATTTGAAAGTTGCAACAAAAACTCAAACTTCTGCTAGATTCAATACTTTTATTCAGATGAAATATAGCAACGAACACACACTGATATGACAATAAAAGCTGTCATTGAAATTTAGTACAGATGCTATATAGAAAGTACATTTTGAATTAATTACAGTTTCGTGTCAACTTTATTTCGTGATGCCGAAACTACACCTGAACTAGCAAAATAAAGACATGTGGAACACTGAGATGGGAAATGATGATTACATCTGAAGACTTAGCTTGTTCTTAAAAAATTTATCAATTGCTAAATCCTTCGAATTCATATATAATATTCTGTTTCTGTTCCCAACAGTCAGTAAAATGAATAACGGAATCTCAGGTACGCAGAAAGAGATATCGGTCTCGATGAGACAGATTCGATGACACACCTAATTCGTAGATCTGAAAACAATAGATGGTGCAGCAGTACATCTAGAAACTGAGATGTTCTGATCATGCAGTAGGTTACAGGTGGAGATCCAAAGTTTGGTTATGTTGTGTCACAGTTTATCACTGCCTACTTCTTGTCCAAGAGATATGATTTCAACCATTCTGCGGCGTTTCCTGTTACATCGTGATAACCTAATTTACTAGAAAGGATATTTTAAGATAGTGAAGACAGCGAAGTATAAGATGGATATGCAATAAAGATACTTTTTTCTTTATTTCTTTAAAGAGCCTACCTTTAGTCATTCTCATAATGTTGATGGTCCTTCTTAAAACAGCCTCCTTTGTATTCGATGCACTTGTCGCAGCGTTTCTGCCAGTCTGGAAAGACTTGCTGGAAACAATTTTTTGAAACGCCTCCTCACCCTACACTGCTGCTTCTGATGATGTATAATGCCTCCCACGAAGTTGTTTCTTCTTGTTAGGAAATAGAAAAAAGTCACAAGGGGCTAAGTCCAGATTATAGGGAGGGTGAGCTATGCACTTCACAGTGACTGATTTGCAAGATATTTAGTAACAACATTTGCAAATTGCGGCCGTGCATTATCGTGTTGTAGCATTCAACCTGTTTCATGGAAGTGTATGCTGTGTTTTGTGACTGATAAGGACTTGCATATTTTTCAGGACATTCCTGTAATATTGCCCAGTTATTGATGAGTGCTGGTTCCAACATGCAGATAAACTATTCCATGAATATCAAGAGGTGAGATGACCAGCAGAAGCAACCACTTTTGTTCTTTTGGGCTTTTCTCATGAAGGAGATTTCCACACTGAGCTTCGCAGTTTGCCCTCAGGATGACGTAGAGTAGTTTCATCAGTAGTGATTGCCTTTGAAACAAACTCCCGATATTCCTCTAATAGCAACTTCAATTACAAGTAGACCTACACCAGAATGTCCTTCTGTTAAGGACTCAAGAGTTTTGGAAATGGCGCACAAACAAGTTTTATGTTTAATTTCAGAATAAAAACAGTCTTGGTTGTGAAATTATTTAATATCAACGACGCCTTTCATCCTTTTGGGGATCATCATATTGTGTAAAAGTAGCTGGATATGTAACCCATCCATCGTATGATGATGCCCCAAAAGGGTGAAACAGGTCATTTACATGAAATAATTTCGTAACCAAGACCGTTTTTATTCAGGAATAATTCGAAATTGGTTGTATAACACCCTGTCACTAGGGGTCGGAATAATTGTTATGTTTAACTTTTCTGTCAACAGCTTGTGGGTAACATCCTATCAAATTTTCTGTATTTCAGAAAGTTTTTGCAAGGTTATTCACCGAACTTCTGTGATGATGACGGAGCAGTGTTGATGTTTTCTTCCGTAAGGACATTAACTGGAGACCCATCTGAAACTGATCGTCTCTTCACTTTACAAAATGTAAACCATATTGTGTAGGCCTCAGCTGAAGATTTGTTGAGACAAAAGCAGGATTCCAAAGCCGCATATTGTTGGTCCCGCTTCACCTCCATTGTTACTGTTGGCGATACTGACCTTGTCTCAGCTCGCCCACCTCTCAAGCGCGGGGGTCAGGAGCGGCAGCGATCAAACGATTATGGTATGTTGGTTACACATTAAGCTAACAGAACATCGTAACACTAGATTCTAGCGAGACAATTTATGACCGTAAGGAAATCATGATCATTGGGTGGCCTCAGCTGAAGTTTGTTGAGACAAAAGTAGAATTTCAAAGCCGCGTATTGTTCATCGCATGTCACCTCCATTGTTGCGGTAGGCAATACTGAACATACCTCATTTTTGCCGCCTCTCACAAACGGGGATCAGAAGTGCCAACAATCAGATCAGTACGGGTGACGGTTAAGACCCCCGTAAAACTCCAACATACTGTCAAACATTAACTAAACTTGCCAAATGTTAGACGGTATACGGTGCTATTTGATGTGTTTGTTAAGCATAGATCATGTTCGAAGTGTTTGCCAGAAATTTTGACTGACGGAAACTCTGACAAGATTGCGGGCGTTATTTGTGACGATGTTTCGCCACATATGTTTAGGGAAAAATAGTTTTATTACAATATATCTTGTTATATCGTGAGCTTCCACGACCACGGAAACTACAGTCAAGTATAAAACCAAAATAGCACTGACAATTACCAGTTTCTCGCAGCGATATATTATGCATGAAAAGGTTTTGAAAAAGTCAATATTTACGTATACAGTCACATACAAGCGGAATTAAATAAAAGAAATCGAAGTTCTCCGGTTCTTCCACGGACGATGTGGGCTGTGTTTGTGCGTTGTGATATTCTAATGAAGTGTCTTAGAGGAAGAAGTATGAAAGGTCTCTGTTGGATTCCTTTCATGTTAATCTCTTAAATCTGTTGTCATTTACGGCATAAATTCTTCTTCTAAATTTACTGTGGTGTTTCTGACTATCTGGGAGGAGACTGAGCAGTGAAACGTGTTACTTTTACACATAAACAAGAACGATCTTTCACACTACTACATTTTAAAACACAGTTTATATGTAATTCATATCACACAGTCTCATACGGAACCTACATCCGCTTTCTTTTATATACTGTATATGATAAAATACTGTCATCCCCCTTCCCTTCTGTGTGAGAGGATGAATGAGCAAATGTATTTGTAGTTGCATGCTGGATGGTAGCAGACAAGCCTGTCTGCTAGAGTACAGTAGGACCAACGTCGGAACAGGTAGCTACGCTTTCTAAAAGCAGAGAGGTTTCTATGCTTAGTATGGTCCTGTCCGTCCGTTGTCATGTTGGTATAGGAAGCTGCCTCTCTGGTCACTTCCGTTTGTATTTGAGAAGCACGCTCGGTAGGAGCGCAGGTCAGTCTGTCCCCGGCGAGCCAATTGAGGATGTAACAACACAAGGGGCGTGGAGCCTTTTGACACATACTGTCCAGAGAAACTGGCAGACTTCAACGACGCCTATCACCATTTCCTGGCGGATGCCCACTGTCAAGCGACAGTAAATCATAGTTCAATATTCTCTGGTTGCTAAGGGTGGCACAAAGAAGAGCCCTTAAGTGTCATCCTTGCCCAGGAATATCGACCTGGCGTGTCGAACGAGGATACCGCATGAAGTTGACAACACAAACATGGAACCAAATCGAGATGTACGTGATACGGGCCACCAAGAGAAACTTCATGGGAGGGCAGAGACGGCGGGATGGCACGCAACAGATGGACAAAAATCCCTACTGACAGCTGTGGCGACGAAACCCAACCCCCCTCCCCTCCCCTTATATTGTGCCACCGAACAGTGGAACTACTGAGTGTGTCAGTAACAGTGATTATACGGTTCTTAGTTCAATGCATATACGTGTGTTTCTGTCACAGAAACGTTGACTCGTGTGTTTTGCAGGGGTTCGATTTATTGGTGTTTATTAGACTCACTCTTGTATTTTGCAGGTGTTCTATTTATTGATTTTTTTTAGACTTTGACTCTTGTATTTTGCAGGTGTTTTATTTATTGGTGTTTTTTTTACACGTTGACTATTGTACTTTCAGAGCTGTTTTATTTATCAATGTTTGTTTTTGTGTGATGTATTAGAGTTGTGATATTTTGTTTCGTAAATTCATTCCTGTGGCATTGCTTCGTTTATCAGTCAGATAGCTTTTCATTCTCATTGGACTGTGATCGATTAGCCTTTTCATGGGGCATATTTATAGTGCGGAACCCCATAAGGGTAACAATCACATAATTAATTGCGGTTTCAGTATAACGACACAGTGATCATTGTTTGCTAATTAACTGAAATATAGCAGAGTGATTAAATTAGTGCCACAAAGTTATTTTAATTCTACAAATTATTAGTTTTATAAGATATAGAAGTTTTTTGTGATAACCACTTTGTAAAACATGTTTTTTCTCTTATCATTTTTTTTTTGCTTTTGCGGATTGTGCATTGTAATGTTCTGCTTTTTAATACTGATGTCATTTTCATGTTCTTTTTTAATTGCTGTGCCACCTTTGCTATTTTCATAAATTTTACTTCTTAATAAACAGTCATAAATTTTCCTGTGATCAGTTGGCTCTTGCAATGAGCAAATACTGGTGAACTCCATAAGGGTAACAACCAGAAATTGTTTTCATATTAATGACACAGGAACCATTGTTTTTACTTGCTGACCGAATTAGGTCTACACAATCTTTTAAATAGGTGTCACAGATTTTTTTTCTCTTACAGATTGGTAGATTCTATAGATGTGTTGAAATTATTGTGTTTTAGCAAGTAGCTGGTGACCTTTTGCCTCTTCTTTACATTTTTGGTTTAAGTTGGGTGTGAGAAGCCTGCTTGGGAATGTCCTAGCATGGCCAGAAAATTCCCTGCACAGTCTTTTCCTGGAGCGATGGGGTTATGAAAGGTCTGTGTTGGATTCCTTTCATGTTAATCTCTTAAATCTGTTGTCATTTACGGCATAAATTCTTCTTCTAAATTTACTGTGGTGTTTCTGACTATGTGGGAGGAGACTGAGCAGTGAAATGTGTTACTTTTACACATAAACAAGAACGATCTGTCTCACCACCACACTTTAAAACACAGTTTATATGTAATTCATGTCACACAGTCTCATACGGAACCTACATCCGCTTTCTTTTATATACTGTATATGATAAAATACTGTCATCCCTCTTCCCTTCTGTGTGAGAGGATGAATGAGCAAATGTATTTGTAGTTGCATGCTGGGTGGTAACAGACAAGCCTGTCTGTTAGAGAACAGTAGGACAAACGTCGGAACAGGTAGCTACGCTTTCTAAAAGCAGAGAGGTTTCTATGCTTAGTATGGTCCTGTCCGTCCGTTGTCATGTTGGTATAGGAAGCTGCCTCTCTGGTCACTTCCGTTTGTATTTGGGAAGCATGCTCGGTAGGAGCGCAGGTCAGTCTGTCCCCGGCGAGCGTATGAAGTGGTAAGATCTCCGGCTATGCACGTGTCTGCTAAGTCCGTAGGACAATGGATTTCTTAAGTTCAGCCTAACTGAAAATTTAATCACCTTTATTTCAGGTTTAGCTCTAAAATATCTAATGTTATCTTAAATTGCAACGCAGTGTAATTCGCGTGTGAAGTAGTTCAGAATATCTTCCAGTAGTTGCTTTGTCACTACTTTGTGAGTAAAGTGGAACCACGTGTTGATCAGAAACTCTAACTAAGATCATCAAACTTAAATGCGAATGCTCGTGTGATTATAACATCTCGACTTGATAATATTTTTCAATATAGCAACTTTTCTTTATGTTCAACCCACGTGGGGTGTACTTTGTGAGACCAGTACCACGTGCTTATACAATTGTTTGACCCATCAGGTTAATAGTAAGACGATAGTAACCAGTTCGAGGTTTTTCTTTTGTAAATTGCTTTTCGATCTAATTTATTTTAATTATCAAAATTATTGTGGAGTTACACACTCTGTGTAAACCAAGTTGACCATGTGAAGCATGTGGTGTAATCATCAAAGTAGCCCTCAGCTATTCTTTTCGGGAAGATTTCACAGAGAGTTACTATGAATTTAGTATACCAGTGTGTGGTAATTACATGATGGACAGGATTGCGCTACGAACGTAACTTCTTTGGGTGAAAATTGAATCGGTTGGTTGTGGTTAATTTCCTCTTGCATATGTTTCAACGTTCTTTGTGTGTTGTTTTATTGAATGCAGTGTTGTATGCAGTCTTCCAATCTTGACTCCATATCTAATGTGTACCGTAAGATTATAAACTCACATTTTCACAGTCCTAAATAAGGCACCAGCTTAGTTATGATTCAAGTTTAATATGCTGAAATTTCAATGATCAATGTTAAAATAAATTTCCAAATGTAAACTGATTTATTTCATTTTATTTAAATTCTCTTTTATATATATATATATATATATATATATATATATATATATATATATATATATCACCGGTTGTCGAATGACTATTAACAGATTATAATTAATGTTAGTCTGGTTGGGAATTTGGTAAGCTAGACTGGATACTTGGTGAAACAGTTGCTCAGTAATGCAAGGTTAACTTCCCCAGACAGCTCACAGCTTTTAACCCGCTTTTATTGTCTATCAGCACCGCTTTCATAGCAAATTAATGCAACAACGTTACAAGTAGAAGAGAATAATTTTTCACATACGTGCGCTTTCCTTTTTAATGTGAGGGCGAAGTAACGGTAAACAAGTTATAGAACATTTTACTGTCCATTCGCAGAAAGTTGATGTAATCATCAGGTTATGAATATAGCGTTTCCATTAGCAGGTTTTCAATTGTATATTTCTTTCTTGTTTTAAACCATTGGCTGGACCAACGTGTTGTTTTCTTCCTCTTTAAACACAGTGCCGGAGTCATTGTTGTTGTTTTTGTGGTCTTCAGTCCGAAGAATGGTTTGATGCAACTCTCCAGGCTACTAAATATGCTTTATCTGCATTTGTAGCCATTCCAGCTAGCACCAAAATGCAGTATAAATCAAAGGCTTCTGCTTCGAACGTAAGGCTAAAATGACAAGCTTCCTTTGTACATGTACGGGTTTGTTTGACACAACCGTGGCAAGATAAGAATCAACTTGCCTGATAAGTTTACTCCTTTAGGAGGGAGGGATTTAAAAAAAATTCATTATTCATTCGCAAAATGTTGATATAATCATCGGCTTCTGAAGGTAATATTTCATTTAGCAGGTATTCGTTGGCAAATCTCTCATTTAAAGCCATTCCCTGGACCACAGTCTTGTTTTCTTCTCCTTCAAACACAGTGCCGAAGTCAATACCAGGACTAGTTTGCGTTTGTGGCCGTTCTCGCTATTGTCGAAATACTTACGAAGACGGACAGCGTCTGCTTCAAAGTGAGGTCAAACTGACAAACGTTGCTTGAACGTGTACGGGTTTGCTTGGCAAACACGTTTGATCATTTACGTAGGGCTTTACATTAGGCTAATCTTCTTTCTTCTTCTTCTTCTTCTTCTTCTTCTCTTCTCCTCAGCGATCACAGGCCGTGTAGATCACGCGCTGCATCAACTATCTGCTTCCACCGCCCTCTGTCTCTCACAGTCTCTCTGCACCCTGCGGAAATTCGTAATGCTGGGATGTCCTTCTCTGTCATCTTTCCACCCTGCACGAGGTCGGCCCAGTGGTCTTGTTGCCCGGAGAGTTCCTTCAAATGCTCTTCTGGTGATCCTGTTGTTTTCCATTCTGGCCACATGTTCAGCCCATTGCAGTCTCCTACTTTTTAATTTCTGGATGATAGTGGGTTGCTCCATTAGCTGATAAACTCCATTGTTCTTTCGAATTCTCCATAAGCCATTCTCCAACACAGGTCCCCAGATTTCGATAATACAGGGTGACACACGGGAGACGGACGATTTTTAATGAAATAACACTCAGCCAACGCAGGCTGGAGTGGCCGAGCGGTTCTAGGTGCTACGGTCTGGAACCGCGCCACCGCTGCGGACGCAGGTTCGAATCCTGAACGGGCATGGATGTGTGTGGTGTCCTTAGGTTAGTTAGGTTTAAGTAGTTCGAAGTTCTAGGGGACTGATGACCTCAGAAGTTACGTCCCATAGTGCTCAGAGCCATTTTTTACTCAGCCATCTTTAAAGTTAATGCATGTTTATTTACACAAAATCAAAACTCATTATTTGCGATTTTAGTTAACAAAGTTATTTCAAATGGTTCAAATGGCTCTGAGCACTATAGCGCCTAGAATCGCTCGGCCACTTCGGCCGGCAGCAAAGTTATTTGTGGAAAATAATGTCTTCTCAGAATCCTCCATCACACGGACTAAAATCTCTGCAGGGATGGCAACAATTTCTTGAATGACTGCAATTTCGTGGTTTGTGGTTATAGACACAGTTCTTAAGGTACCCCCACAGAAAAAAGTCACATACTGACGAGTCGGGAGACCTGAGAGGCCAAGGAACATTGCCAAAACATGAGATAATCCGGCCACGAAACACGCGTCTAAGAAATGTCATTGAAGAGCTTGCGGTGTGCGATGTTGCCCCATCCCGCTGGAACCAAACGCGTTTTAAAGGGATTCGTCGTCTTCTTAGTTCTGGTTTCAAGAATGTTTCAGGCATAGGAATGTAACGAACCGAATTAACAGTAACTGTGGCCCCGTTCTCTTAAAAAAAATAAGGTCCAATAATGCCAACAGAGCCAAGAGCACACCAGACTGTTACTTTTTCTGAGTGTAGAGGACGCTGGTGGATAAGGTGTGGATGCTCTGGAGCCCAGTAGCGTAGGTTTTGCTTATTCGCGGTACTGTTTAAATGAAAATGAGCTTCATTGCTCATCAATAAAATTTCATTTTCATTCGATCCCAAAATCACTTGCGTTCTGTAATGCAAGTACAGCAAAATCAGTTTCCTTAAGTTGTTGGACAATGGGCATTTTATAGGGATGGAATTTTAATTCTTTATGCAAAATTCGTCTAACCGATTCACGATTGATTCGTAACTCACTAGCACGACGTCTAGCTGACCGTCCTGGGCTTCTGACTGCCGCTTGCCTTACCCATTAAACATTTTATGGTGTCGTTACTCTGCGTCTCGGGCCAGGATGCTTTTTATCCAGTAATTTTCCAGTTGATCTGATGTTTTCTACCCATCTGAGGATTGTGTTACGGCTCGGAACAGCTCCATGTCGATCGACATTAAACGGCGCACGAAACAATCGCTGCGTAGCAATAGTAGACTCACCACTTTTCACGAAACTGTCGTAGACAAACACTCGACGTTGCAAGTCCCACTGCTCCATAGTGACTGAGTAAATGAAATGGCGTCTTGTGTGGATCAGAACTATTCCCGCCACGACCGCCTCCCACCACCGCGCCCTCACAAGGGAACCTCCCAATCGCACCCCCCTCAGATTTAATTATAAGTTGGCACAGTGGATAGGCCTTGAAAAACTGAACACAGATCAATCGAGAAAACAGGAAGAAGTTGTGTGGAACTATGAAAAAAATTAGTAAAATATACAAACTGAGAAGTCTATGCGAAGATAGGCAACATCAAGGACACTGAGACTCAAGCAGTGCCGTGGTCCCGTGGTTAACATGAGCAGCTACAGAACGAGAGGTCATAGGTTCAAGTGCTGTCTGCCTTCGGCAGGGCAACAGAGCGGACGCTTACGTGTTGACTTCGTGCGGCGCGCGAGCTCGCCTTGTTTACTTTCTGACGGCCGTTGCTTAAGTGCCGGCTTACCTTCTACGATCCATGGCGAACCGTTACCGTAAATCAACACTCCGATTTACTTTCTGCAACGATTATGCCCGACCCAAAGCACTCGAGGTGGAGCGTTTTCTGCGAGAGGAAGTGAAGATCCCGGCGACCGATATTATCGGCATACATTTGTCCATCGTGAGCAGCACGGTCTATGTGAAAATCATTAACGACGCGGCGTGCGAACGCATACTACGTGAGACCAAACAGGGGCTCCACTTCTGTCGCGCTGATGGCAATGTGGGGGAGATAACCGTCGACCACGCAGGCTTAGGTATGCGAACGATACGCATTTTCGAATTGCCATTCGAACTTCCAGCTGAGGAAGTCGTCGCGGCACTACGCCCATACGGCACAGTCCACGGCCACACTGCGGAGAAGTGGACACAGTTTCGGACGTATCCTGTCCTGAACGGGGTCCGACAGGTCACCATAGATCTCCGAAGCCACGTCCCGTCCTACTTACAGATCGGCGGATGCCGTGCCATAATTATATACGATGGCCAGCCTCGGACCTGTTCCGGGTGCGGCAAAGAAGACCACCTTAGATCCGAATGCCTACAACGGCGTATTACGCAACTTCCAGCTGCCGAAAAACCACCCACGTCGCAACCTACGGTGCTACCGGTGACCTATGTAGCTGCTCTGGCTTCTCCTACCACTTTGCAACGTCGCCCGGTCACCACAAACGACGCCACCAACGAGCCCGACCAGACACCGACGGAGAGCGCCTCGGACGACCCGCCGCCTCGGCCGGCCATTGACGCCGCTCCGAAGATGCCGGCGCATCCCGACGCTGACCCTGGCCTCGGAAACACGATGGAGATCGACTCGCTCATCGTTCCTACAGCGGCCTTTCTGCCAGAACGACGCGACTCCCTTCCGTCGTCGGACACGGAGGGTCGCACGTGGAAACAACGTTCCCCGAAACGTCGCAAGCGAAGATGTCGCACCGTTTCCGGCCAAGAGGAGACTTTACAAGTCGAGGAGGACGTACCCGTCGACCAGCACGAGGCCTCAGAACCCGCTACTGCTGACGAAGACGTAATGAGCGCGGAGACATCTATCGGTGTGCCTGCGCCCCGTGCTGACGCTGAACTAAATCATGAACGTCTCACAGGCGACACTACACCACGCACAATTACAACATCTTCTGCAGACAAAATGAACGATACACCAGTTTCCGCTTCCACGGCGTGGCACGAGCAGGTCACGGAGCAGGAGCCGTTGCGGGACCCTGCGCCGTCACGGCCGCACCACTAATCATACTCTCCCCAGACTCCCCTGCGGCCCAACGGGATAACGTTCCTCTGCGACGCCCACACCCTTGCGCGGACGGCGGAGTGGACCAGCCTGCAGCAATCCGACACCAGGCCTACCGGATAGCAACCATCAACACCAACAACATCCGTTCCAGGGTGAAAATCCGCCTTATGCAGGAGATGTTCTGGGCTTCGGATATTGATTTCGCCCTTCTGCAGGAAGTTCACTTGGCTAGTCTCCCGTTCACTTGGCTAGTCGCTTCCGCGAGTGATCCTATAGGCCGCGGGGTGGCCATCTACGTCCGCCACGGGATTTCTGTGACCGATGTCGCCTTCCTTCCATCAGCTCGGGGCATGGCACTCACTGCCATGGGGACACGCATCATTAATGTCTACGCTCCCTCAGGCACCGACCGACGGCATGAAAGAGCCCAGTTTTATTCCGAGGAAATTGCTCCCCTGTTTTTAGGGCGTTATGACCATTGCCTACTAGGAGGTGACTTTAACTGCGTTCTGCATCCTAAAGATCAGATTCCCCACTATACTACATGCCAGGAGCTACGTATAGTGGTGCGAGACCTCCTGGCCATACCTTTCTTACAAGTCATTCCGCAAGCCGACTAGACAGGATATATGTATCACAAACTGTTAGATCTGCGATACGGGGCGCCGAACGCTGGCCGCTGGCTTTTTCCGACCATTGCGCTTACATCTGTACGGTCCTCCTTCCGCCGCAATCGGTATGGCGCAGACGTGCGCCATGGAAACTCAATACCTCACACTTGCATGACCTGGCGTGTCGCCAACAAGTCACTGAAACGTGGACAGCCTGCGAACGACGCCTTCCCCGCTACCACTCGACATTGACATGGTGGTTGGACTGCGCCAAGCCGGCGATCCGGAGGACACCGATGAGATAGGGGAAGGACATGGCCGACTGGCATCGCACCACTGTTGACTTCTATTACGCGATTCTCCGAGATCTGGATGCTCAACCGCCAACCCCGGACAACCAGTTGGAACGGCAAAGAACTAAGGCGAAGATAATTGCGCTGGCACGCCGGAAACTGCAAGGGGTCGTGATACGGACGCGGCGCCACGATCACGCGGATTTAGAAATTCCATCCATGCATGATATAGTGTCCGACAAACGAAGGCGTCGTCGGCAGATCATCAGCACTCTGACCACGCCTCATGGAACGCAGGTGACCACTCAGAATGACATCGTCCGCGCATTCGTCGAGCACTACCGTCGTACTTATAGTGATGACGACGCTGAAACTGCAGCACACGACTCCATTTTGAATTACGTCACGCGCACCCTCCCCCACACGGAGGCGGATGCTTTGACAGTGGCGGTCACGCTAGACGAAGTCAACAACGCAATCGCCAAGGGTGCAGTCAACAGATCGCCCGGCATTGACGGCTTACCGATTGAGTTTTACCGTACCTTTCGGGACCTCATGGCCCCACGGTGGACGACTACGTATCAAGAACTGATAACATCTGACCAAGCAATCCCACCCGCCTTTGCTGAGGGCATCACTACACCAGTCCACAAACCAGCCCGTGGTTCGATGGTCACGAGTTACAGACCGCTCACCCTCCTCAATGCCGATTACAAGATTTTCGCGCGCTTATTGGCAATGCGGCTCCGAACTACACTCCCTCATATCCTCTCGCCAGAGCAAACGACGCCTGCCGGACAGATTAACATACCGACTGCCACAGGGGAATGCCGCGACTTAATTGCGATAGCGGCGGCCTGCAGGCTCCGGGCGGCGGTCGTCGCTATAGACTTCGACAGCGCCTTCGATAAAGTGCGTCATCGTTTCCTGTTTTCGGTGGCAGCCCGAATGGGCATCCCCCCTCCGTTTCTCGACGTCATCCGGCGTCTTTACGACAGTGCCAGTTCACGTGTCCAAGTCAATGGACATATAGCAGGGCCGGTACCTATCTGCCGTTCGATACGGCAGGGGTGCGCCCTCTCTACCCTCCTGTATGCTATTGCCCTTGAGCCCCTTATTGGGGGCTTGACGACCAAGCTCTCTGGCCTCACCCTACGCCAACACACTTTTCGCTGTCGGGCATATGCTGATGACCTCCTCCTCCTCATTCGCTCCGGCTCTGAGATTCGGGATGTCCTCGAATTGATTACCCGTTATGGGGCTGCCGCTGGCAGTGCCATGAATGTCGCCAAATCTTCTGCAATGCACATTGGACGATGCCTCCAGGAGGGTGAAGTGGCACCACTGCCGCTTGTGCGGACTTTCCGGTACCTGGGCATTACCTTTACCCCCACGGTCACACGCACGGCGGCAACGAATTTCCGTCGCCTGTTACACGTCATCCGCAACGACGTCCGCCAGAACCTCTTGCGCCGCCAGGACACACTTCAAAGGGTTGCGTTTATTAATCTTTATGTGGCATCAAAATTGGTTCACATCGCGCAAGTTCTCCCTCTGCCAACTGCAATTGGGCGCAACCTTCAGGCGGCTTTTGGCTATCATCTCACGGCTGGTTCAATGTTTAAAGTCCGTTATGAGACACTTACCCTGCCCTCACGGTATGGTGGCGTCGGGCTCGTCAATGTCCGTATGCGAGCTGCAGCCTTGTACATGAGTACCATGAGAAAACAGTGGATGGGCCAGGGTACATCTCTAACACCGCAGCTTGCTTGAGGTCCTCCTACCTGCTTCCACCTCACCACCAGTGTCTGTCGGCCATATCGTGCCTCATTTGTCCCATATTTCGACCTTCTTCGTCGACTACAGTTACATACATACCAGGCTCCCAGATACACGCCCACCTAGGACTAAGGATTTTTACAGCCTGTTGCTGCGCTGTGTTCCCCGGAATGTGATGGAGACCAAACACCCCTCCATCCAGTGGCCCATAGTGTGGACTACCGTCCACCAGCCCTTCCTCCCTACGAACGTCCGGGCACTGTGGTATCACATAGTCAACAGGAAATTTGCCACGAAGCAGCGCCTGCACAACATTGGCTTGTCAGAATCCCCTCTTTGTCTCCTCTGCCAGCAACTGGACACTGATGAACATCGTCTGACATGCGCCTTATCGCAAGATGTATGGCGCTTCGTGCAGCAAATCATTGCCTGCTATCTCTGGGTGCCACCAGACACAGTCGAGCCTCGAATGTTTCTATACCCGGAGGAACGACATTTTCCCGCCGCCAAATGTCATGCTATTACGTGGGTCACAGGGTGGGCGGTCGCTTATCTCTTTCATGAGGGACCTAAATCCCGCCTCGACTTCTGGACCTATTTACGAATAGCCCATGCAGCTCTCGAAAACACGCCACGTTACCGAACATTATTTGCTAACTATCTTCGAGCGGTCTTTGTTAGACCTCCACTGAGTTGGGGGGTGCCTGGCACAGAGGGCACCCACCCCTCCTCCCCCGGCGGTGTCTGAGTTTCAACCGCCTACGATCTATTCTACTTCTGACCTCCGCGGATGGGAGAGCGCGTCGCAGATTGCGCGGATTTTATTTCTTTTTGCTTTTCCTTTTTCCTTTCTTTTTCTTTGCCCAGAATTTATATTTCTTTTCTCTTTCGCATATATGTTCCCATAATTTCATGCTATTAGTGAATACTACAAAAACACATGCAAATAAATAAATAACAACGCCTTCCACTACTGTTGATTCCTGTTTCTCCCACTTCCCTAAGCACCACAGGCTCGGTGGTGGTGAGGGGGACACTGTGGCCAGGCCTCAGGTTTCGACCCCTGCCCACTTTGCCCCCCGAGCCCCCACCGGTCCACTACAAAATAAAAAAATAAGAAAAAAAGTAAAAAAATAAAAAAGTTGGCAATAAAAAGTTGGTAGAGCACTTGCCCGCGAAAGGCAAAGGTCAAAAAAAAAGTCTTCCCTCGAGTGAAAAGTTTAATTTTTTAATTTTCAGTTTATGTGATAAACTCTTATGTTTTCATCACTTTTTTGGGAGTGATTATCACATCCACAAGAATACCTAAATCGGGCAAGGTAGAAGAATCTTTTTACCCATTCGCTAAGTGTACAAGTCAGGTGGGTCGACAACATATTCCTGTCATGTGACGCACATGCCGTCACCAGTGTCGTATAGAATATATCAGACGTGTTTACCCGTGGAGGAATCGGTTGACCTATGACCTTGCGATCAAATGCTTTCGGTTCCCATTGCACGTCCTTTCGTCTACTAATCGCACGGTTTTGCGGTGCGGTCGCAAAACACAGACACTAAATTTATTGCAGTGAACAGAGTCGTCAATGAACGAACGGACAGATCATAACTTTGCGAAAATAAAGAAAGTAAAATTTTCGGTCGAGGGAAGACTTGAACCCAGGACTCCTCGTTCCGAAGCTACTCACGCTAACCACGGGACCACGGCGTTCCTGAACTAACGTTCCCCTTGATGTTGCTTTATCTTCCAAATGGACTACTCAGTTTCTATATTTTACTGATTTTTTTCACGGTTCCACACAACTTCTTGCTGTTTTCTCGATTGATCTGTGTTCAGTTTTTCAAGGCCTATCCACTGTGCCAACTTATAACTAAATCTGAGGGAGGTGCGATGGGGAGGTTCCCTTGTCAGTACTACGCAGTTAAAAACCGTCCGTCTCCCGTGTGTCACCCTGCAGTATATCATAAAATTAATTTCTAGTGCGAGAAATTATAAGTCATCCTTCTTTGAATAGGCCTCTTACGTGGTCTGTTATAGTGCAGTGTTCTGCCCTTGAAAGCGCTCGGCCAGCAACATGTGTTCCGTTCAGAAATAATAACACTCTGGGAAAAGGTGTTTTTCACCAACGTAGAGTTGAGGAGTCCCAGGCGGAGGCGGCGGCGGAGAGCTGCCGTGATTTGCACAGGCGCTGCCCGACCGCCGCAGGTGTCTGTGTTGGGAGTCAGTGGGAGGGGTGGATGAGGAGTGATGTTGGAGGGGGCAGCGCCACAGCTAGCGTGAATGGGCCGGCCCCGGCTGTCATAATAGCGGCGGCCGCGGCATTCAGCGCCACAAAGCGCCGCTGCCGCCTTTGTCCGCAGGTGGCCGCCGTTCGCTTTCTTCCTTTTAATTTCCCAGCTGCTAAAAAGCTCATTTGACTTTTAGAAGAGCTAATAACGCCGGGCCGGGCCGTACAGCCGCCGCTGCTTCAAACACTCCTTCCCCCCCCCCCCCCACCCACCACCCACCCCCTATCCCGGCAGCCGCCTAATCTTCCTACAACATCGCCAACCTGCGACAAATTTTTAATTAAACACCTCGTCCTGAGTTGTTTATCTTCCGGAGCGACTACGAACGAGCATTACAGTTTATAGCCCATGGTGAAGAAAAGCGTCGTCTCATTATAATTCAGATATTCGCGCGGCTGTGCCGAAAGGAAAGACGATGTAATTGTTCTGTTATCCCTTACACAGCTTGATCCACACTCCTAAAGTCATACAGATGGCAGAGGCTCCAGAATCTGAGATGAGGAACCAAAAGTGGGAAATTAAGAGAGCCATTCGAAAAGTAAGGTCCGATCGGTCGCGCAGCCGAAACTTCTTCAAAATTAAAAAATATTTTATTTGCACCAGTTAGATACACCTATCGGCTACTTCTCTACATAGTCACCGCTTCGACTTGAGACATCTGCCGTAGCATCGTGCTAACTTACCGTTACCGTCTTCATTTTTTTGCTTCACATTGATCGTTGAATTTGTTCGTGGCGGACGTCCGATGACACCCGTTAAGGTTGTTCGTTGATCCATCCACTCGGTTTTTTTATCTTTTTTTTTTTAATTAGAGAGGGTAGCTGAACCCTCTGACCGAACACGCTGAGCTACTGTGCCGGCTGTCTTCATAGAAGGCAGCCGCTTGTGCTTTCCTCCAATTCTCTACTCTGATCTGCAGTTCGTTGTGTGCCAAAATGTCTCCGTAGCCAACAGCTCTTGTGAGCAGCAACTAAACTCACGGGGAACCAGTTACTGGCTGCAGTGCGGGTGATCAAACACTTTCCATCGAAAACGCTGCAGGAGCATCTTCATTGCCCTGCAGAGTGCGGCCAATAATTGTGTTGAAGAAGGAAACGCATAACACTTATGTGGGCTGCATGACATTAGGCGAAGTCTCTCAGCACGCACACCTACTTGCCGGGAGACACTATTTCCTAGGCATCTTTACGTGCTCAATGTGTGCTCACAACTGAAAAGAAGAACGTGAAGCGATCGACAGGCATACCAGATACACTGCCCAAAACACCTGTGTAAAGCTTCATCGTTGTTTAAATTTCGCGACCGATCTGACCTTGCTTTCCGGGTAGCCCTAGTATTACCATTCTATTGACATGCACACATCACATACCAGCTGTAACTACGGGTTACTTTTAGGTCACAGTTTATTTTACTTGCACTAGGCGTTTCAGAGATTTTAACCTGAAGCATCAAGTGGATTTATCTGCTTTTATGCGAGATGGGTGTTGGAAAACATGCAGGGAGCGACACTTTTGCAGAGGGGCATTTCTGGCTCTTGTTAGACAAGTGGCTTTTCGTAACTAGCACAGAGATACACAAATAATTTGTTTCCTCTGTAGCAGTATAGCATTACATGCTGCAGTCTATGACACACACTACGAAGATTTACTTTTAATGTATCGAGAATGAGTTTTTCACTCTGCAGCGGAGTACACGCTGAAATGAAAGTCCTTGGGAGGTTAAAACTGTCTGCCAGCCTCGGACTCGAATCAGGTACCTTCGCCTTTCGCAGGTAAACGCTCTACCGTTCGGGCTACTCAAAAACACAAAGCCCGTCGTCAGAGTTTCATTTCCGGCAGTACCTGACCACCTACCTTCAAAACTTTACAGACGTTCTCCTGCGGAACTTGCACGACTAATACTCGTGGAAGGAAGGATATTGTGGGTACATAGCTTAGCCGATATCCTTTCTTCCAGAAGTACTAGGAGAAGAGCATTTATCTGCGAAAGGGAAGGTACCGGATTCGAGTCCTGGTCCAACAGACAGCTTCCTTTTTCATGTATATTGCGACCAGTCACGTTTTATGATACTTCATTGTTTTATTTGCCAGTTTCAGGTTCAGAAGACATCTAGGTTGGGTTGTATGTGACAGTTTGGTTGTGAGATGGTGAAGCCATCGAATGTGAAAGGAAAAAATCATGGTACTGATGACCGACTGATGTATAGCTCAGCCCAAAATCTAAGTTAGGATGGAATGTCAAGAACGTAGGAAAAGAGAGATTGCTACTCACCGAGAAGAAAACAGTTCAAGTTGCAGACAGGCACAATTAAAAGATTCTTACATGAAGCTTTCGGCCACTGCCTTTTGCTGATAAAGACTGTGGCCGAAAGCTTACTGTGTCTTTTAATAGCGCCTGTCTGTAACTGAAAGTGGCTTCTTTATGGTAGGTAGCAACCTCTCTTTTCCTATATTATTGACATTCCTACATGGAGTTTCCATTTTCGGTTGGAATGTGATAGTTTGGATCTGAATTGGAAAATCCATCGAACGTGAACGCAAACGCCAGGTTTTGATTCATTGGGAGAGTCCTTAGAAAATGTAGTCCATCAACAAAGGAGCTGGCTTACAAAACACTCGTTCGACCTATACGTGAGTATTGCTCATCGGTGTGCGATCCGTACCAGATCGGGTTGACAGAGGAGATAGAGAAGATCCAGAGAAGAGCGGCGCCACACACCGTTGGGTGGCTTGCGGAGTAAAAATGTTGATGTAGATGTAGAAAAAAAACTTCCTGTCGTGTCTTGGGTTCCACAGAATTGTCAACACTCTCCATATCCGCACAACTTTCGCGAACTCGACGAGACGTACGTGTTGTTTTTACGGGTTTGGCGAGTAACTTTGATTAGCACCAAAAGACAAAAACAAAACACTATTTAAGTACATTACTGGAAGTTTTTATTACAAAGATAAACAAGAATACAAATTCAGAAATGACTCCAGTGATCAGGGGCTCTCTTTTGTGTTGTTCAGATGATTCAAATGGCTCTGAACACTATGGGACTTAACATCTGAGGTCATCAGTCCCCTGGAACTTAGAACTACTTAAACCTAACTAGCCTAAGGACATCACACACATTCATGCCCGAGGCAGCATTCGAACCGGCGACCGTAGCAGTCTCGCAGCTCCGGACTGAAGCGCCTAGAACCGCACGGCCACCGCGGCCGGCTTTTTGTGTTGTGTTGCATAATGTAAAATAATACATACACTTTGTAAATACATAAATAAGGAGAGATACATTATAGAATCTAATAAGTGCAAAGAGCACATAAAATAATAATGCTGCCAAAGGTGTCAAGAACAAAAGACTGTGGGCGTGTTTGGGTCCATAGATGAACAGAAGCGTAAATGGAAACATCTCCAGCGGCTGACCCCGAACTGATTCCGAAACGAACGTCTTGATTTCCATTATCTGCTACCATATTTATCCGACAGCAGAAGTACTGATTTGCATTAGTTGCCATCTTCTTTTTCCACAGCGAATATGATGATTCCCGTTATTGGATACAGCGACGAACGTCTGTAAACCGGAGCCACTAGACGCAGATTTCCCGTGGGGTCTACAGGGAGCCGAGAGTTCGCGAAATGTGGTGGAAAACCTGATTAGTGTGACGTCACAAGTTCGTTGCATGGTCCACATATATCATTGGCCTCGATTTGAAACCGTGTGACGTCACGCTCCTGCGTGGGAGCATGCGGAGAGGAACCCTTACAGCATTTGGTAGCGAGCCATAGTGTGTCTCGGGAATTTATGGAAGCTACAATCCCCTTCAAAATATCTACTACAGATGGGAACGAAACGTTGTTTTCCTCCCAGAAATTTAGTCGAGCATGATATAACAGCTAGGAACACTTCAATAAGTACGAAGCCTCCAACCTTGAGAATTCAGATTGTACAGTCTTTGTGAACAATCTCCGTGTAATTTTTTTTTATCCATTATGAATTGGTTGTTGAAAGCCTATGGCTGCAAAAAAATTGTTTTCTTTCTTAGAAAGCAGTATTTTCCGATGTCTTTCCATATTATTGTATATCTATTTTCAGCTCGACTAATCTCAGAAAATAAACCAGTAAGACTGACAGAGGAAGTAGAGCTGTTCCAAAGAAGAGCAGCTCGTTTCGTTACACCGTCATCTAGTAGGTGCGAGAGCGTCACGGAGTGTGTGATTCAGCTTTAAAGGAGACTGAATGAAGGACGCTAGTGCGACCTACTCTTGAGTACTGCTCGAGACTTTGGAATCCGCACCAGGTCGTGTTACAGGAATACATCGAGACAGTTCAGGGACGGGCTGCCTGGTTTCTTACGGGTGGATTCGAACAACGTCCAGCCATTACGGCGATACTTTGCGAAAGGGACGTTCTTTTCGAGGAACTCTGTTCAGAAAGTTTGGAGAACCGACATTTGAAGCTGACTGCAGAACGATTCTACTGCCGCCAAAGACATTGCGCATAAGGACCATGAAGATAAGATTCGAGGAATTAGTGCTCATACAGAGGCATATAGATAGTCGTTTTTTCCTCGCTCTATTTGCAAGTGTAAGAGGTAAGAAAATTATTAGTAGTGGTACAGGCTACCCTCCGCCATGCACCTCACGGTGTGTTCAGCGTGGATGTAGATTGAGAGATGCTCAGTCAGCTCCAGTGGTACACGCTATTCGAGAGGCGTTCTGCACGTCCTGTGGTTTGCTGTTAGAGCGTGCGTTTCTAGAAGAATCAAACAGTGTATTGCTTCCTCCTGGGTACACCTAGCGGAAAGATCACCAAGGTAAAATTGCGGAGATTCAAGTTTATACGGAGGCTTAGCAACAACCATTCTTCATGCGAGTCATGGAACATGAGAAGGGGGGGGGGGGGGGGAGGACGGTGACAGTGGTAGACAAAGTACCCTCTACCCCACACCACAAGGTGGCGTGCGGAATGTAGATGTAGTTGTAAATATAGATTTCTTCTCAGTAGTGTTCTTTATAGGATAGGTCCATCTATTGTCTGGGCTATTCTAGCCGAAAAGCCAGTCGTACAAACCAATACGAAGCGAAGAAGTGGAGGTCTGGTGCTTTCGCCTACCTGGTTATGGAACACCTGCAGTTATTCCTGGGAGCCGGGCGTTGCCGGATGCAGACGCGCCGCCGGCCCGCGAGTTTGGACAGCCCTGACATACCTGGCGGCGCCAGCGAGGCGGCGCGCCCGCTCTCCATGGGAACAGCAAGTGTCCCATTATGGGATGCAGCCTACCTGCGCCACGGCACGGCGCCAAGGCGAGGCCGAGGCCGAGGCCGGGGCCGGGCCGCACAAAAACGCCCACGGACCGAGAAGGAGAGCCGCCAGGTTCAAAAGGTTGCTGCGCCGCCCGCGTCGACACCCACGACCGCCGGCCTTATTCGCACGTGCGCGTTATTCACTGTGCGCCGCCCGCCAGGGGTGTACGACCGCGAAGAGGCTTTGCTACCAGGCGGCGGGCTGCGCGCGCCAGGCGTGGCGTGCATTGCACGTTGCACGTTCGGCTACTGGGTGCGCACGAAGAACAACGAGATGGAGACCGTCTGTCAAAATTTCTTAAAAATAACGAAAGGAAACTACTTTTTGCTAGAAATATGAAATCTTTCGCCTTAAAAATTTATGGAGGTACGTTCTGTCTTTGAACTAAAAGAAAGGCAGTTTCTTTTTAACCATACACATTTCGCTTTTTTAATTTGTAAAGCATTTTCAGTCGCATGTAATACATGTTTGTCTGTATCTATATATAATAAATGTATTACTTACTAGTTTAAGTATCTTAATGTGTTACATTTTCTCATGTTATTCTCGTGTTTCTGAGATTAGAAACAAATTTTGTGGCATTAGTTTTGTGGAGCTGAATCATCGTCTGGTGTGAAGTGCGTGATCTTATAGGACAACAATCCAAGGATTTCCACCCAATAATATCTAAACAGCAGACTCTGTGCACAATTTATTAAATGGCCAATACTAAACTCTTTTAAATAACAACAAATTCATATAACTTACAGAACTTAACAAATGGTTAAAAGAATGAGCTTTAAAAGGAATAACGGCGGCTTGCATTTAGAGTTTACCCAAGAGACAAAATCCAATAATAAGTTAACTTGGCAAAACAACTTAAGATCATTTACAAAAAACCTTCAGAATGATGACACTTGGCCCCATAAAATAAATTTCTTCTGCAAGAACAAATTGCAATGGTGCTTTAAAAGATGTTCCTCCACAGACCAAGATCCAATAATAAGTTAACTTGGCATTACAATTTAAAATCATTTATATAAAAAAACTTTGAGAAAGATAATGGCACTTGGCACCATAAAATCAAAGAAGCGCAACCCACACCAATAAACATAACAACAAAATAATAATCTGATACAACCAAGGGGCAAGGGCAACTCCCAACCCAATCAAGAACGAGCGACCTCTCAACACTTCGGAGCCTTCCCACTAGAAACGGCCCCCGAAATAAACCGCTGAGAGCTCCCCGACATGCCTCCCACAACTGCCCATCACTTACGCACCTGGGTTATGTTCTGTAACACACGACAGATAATATCAACACAAGATAAAATACAAAAATCAAATAACAATATAACATCCCGACAGCACATGATATCCACGGCCCGTTAACTCGGGCGCTCTTAATATGTGCCGGAAGCCAACATATACAAATCTTAATAAACAATTCTCGCTTCTTAAAACAAAACAATAAAAGGCAAACGCACATGGATAGTCAAACGACGGTCTTAGAAGTGCGTTAACGATACCAAACGCGACTATTCCTCCAAGTTGATAATAACACAGTGAGGTAAAAATACAAAACATACCACTAAATGCTGTTACACAAACCAAAATGACGAGATCGTGTTGTTCAGGTCCCAGTAGACCACATATACCAAGCAGCAGTAATTCACTATGCATATACTGTCCAAAACCGCCTTTCTTAGGCAGACTTTACGTAACACATGAAATGGCAAATATACCATACATGAACGCAACTCTGGGCAGGTATCAGTGACCACCTATGTGAATTCCTTCAAAAAGGAACAAACAGGCACCACCAAAGGTAACGCTGAGCAGACCGGGTGGACAACGACCCACTCAGCGGGATAACCAAAACATACTCCAGTTGAGCAAATAAATTGGTACCAACAAATATCCTAACGTGCCACACACACACAGCAAAAACTTCCAACAAAGCCGTCCCACATAAGAATGAAGTTCAGAAACCGCTGTTGGAGCTTACATCGGAAAATCTGACGAGCCAACCGAGCCCACGCCCTAATCTGGCAGAAGACTCCAAAATTCGGCAACTGACTCCAAAATTCGGCAACTAGTTGTCTCTGGACCAGAGTATCACAGGACCGCACCGGACTTCCACGTCAGACAGGCAGGCAGAACAAGTACGCCGACTCCAATTAATCACCACCGCATGGCCAGCACAGCGGCGAGTCGCCTCCTCCCCAGACCACTCTGCTCATATTGCGAGGCACTTCAGCGCTAGTCACCAGGTTAGGCAGAGCGAACTACACGTTCCGTGCAGTCCCCGGAAAACGACTACCGTCTCGCTTTCCGCCGGCCACCGCAAACACTTCCAGCGACGTAATAGCAAATCACCACCGGAGCGCCACCCGCACCAGAACAGCGAACTATAATCGATTATAGCGCGCGCTCTAAACGAGATCACAGGATAGCGGCGCGCGCCGTATCATGGTGTTTCTTACAATTTCCATTGTCCCTAGTCCATGTGTGTCGTCGTGGAGATGTGTTTACTTGGTCGTCATACTACAGATGGCCGATTTGCAGCGTTTGTTTCGCCCACATTTATGACATTTCACTTGCACTTTTCACTGTGCGATGAACGTGTGTGCATTTACAGTGTGTAGAGTTGCCTACTGTCGCTGCGTGTTTGTTCTTCAGTTATACTCGTATGAATGTGTGGTTTCTGTTCTTCCGGATACATTCGAAAGAACAAGCACCATGTATTCATATAACTGAATGCCCTCGATGGGCAGTGAATCCACTATCTTCAGTTCGGGTGGACAGTTACATCGACAACCTGCGGGAATCTCATAGTAACGAGCGTGTAGGGGACAGCAGGTAGCTGGCCCTAGGTGGGAATGTGCCCCGGTCTAGAGGCGTACCGATTACAGACCACCATAAACTCTGTACACGTGTGGCGCAGAGGTCAACGTAGCCGCCTAGTAACGCCGTGGTTTCGAATCTCGGTATAATACACATTTTCACATGTCACCGCTGATTCAGCTTTAAGTCCCGGTGCAGCTGACGTCAACAGTCCATTCCCTTTACTTCCTTTTCTTATACATGCACGTGTTTAATTAACATAATGTTGATGTCTCGTCTTTCATCTCTAGTTGTCTTATATTTCAGCTTCTTGTTGTTTTAGTGGCTAAGAAGCTTAGTAAGTTATTGCTTGTATTGATTCGGTCATTAATTGAATTGTGCTGTATGGAACTGGGGACCTACAACGACAGAGAGGCTTCGTCCCTGCCGTAGCCCTCAGTGGCTCACAAACACCACAACAGGCTACAGCAGTCTACTCACACCACCGCCGCCCCACACCGAACCCAGGGTTATTGCGCAGTTCGGCCCCCAGCGGACTTCCCCGGGAACGTCTCACACCGAACGAGTGTAACCCCAATGTTTGCGTGGGAGAGTAATTATGGTGTACGCGTACGCGCAGAAAGTATCTGTACTATAACAGATGTAGTGGCGGAGGACATACGGTGCCATATGTAATTTTATTTATGATCGAAACAGGCTTATGTCTGTTGCAGTTATTTTATTTATTTGCTGTCGTAATGTGGAAATGGAGCAATTTATCTTATGTCCAAAAGGGCATGATTGTTGACATTTGGGAAAGTGTGGAAGCACTTCCGAAACGACTAGGTCTTTAAACTGCAGGCGTACGTCTGTGGTCGAAGTATTCCACGCATGGAAAAACCGGCGCTGAAGCAACTATGGTGCACTATGGGTGACAGGGGAGAACCATTGCTGCAGAAATGTGTATGAGACAATAGATGTGAAACTGCCGAGCAACTCACTGCCTTGATGAACCAAGGGGCTACCAACAGTTTCTCTTCAATGACCGTACAACACATGTTGCTGAGTACTGTCCTCTGCAGCGGACGCCTGGTTCATGCAACCATGCTCTTCATTGGCACGCGTGCTGGAATCTCCTAGCCAATTCGGCAACTGGATATCCACTGAGTGGCGACACATTGCCTTTTCAGGTGACAGATGGACGTTGGCATGTACGGCGTGAAGCGTCTGAAAGCAAACACCGCGCAATAAAAGTCACAGAGGTACACGAGGAGGGAGTGTTACGGCCTGGGGATTTTTTTTTTGGTACATATCCTGTGTGATCTCGTCGTCCTGGAAGGCACAACGGATCAACAGAAGTATGGATCTATACTTGGGACTCACGTCCACCCCAACATGCAATTTGATTTTCCTTGGAACGATGGCATCTGCCAGCAGGACAACGCACATTTCAGACAGCTCGCAGTATACGTCGATGGATCTAGAAGCACCAAGATTAGTTTATCGTACTCCCCGTGGCCACCAAACACCCTCGATTTAAACCCAATTGAGAATGTATGGGACCACGTCGATCGCGCTGTTCGCACCATAGGTCCTCAGCCGAGAAACCTTGTTCAGCTCGCAACCGAACACACCGACTCCACATGTGACCGATTCACCTTTGTATTTTAAATGTCCAGGTCGCGGGTAATAGAACTGTTTTTTAACATTATGTACCAGGGAAACGAATACTTTTTAACTACGACCGTGAAAATATTTTGCTGTATTGCCAGTTAATATTGCTTAAAATGGAATTAATAATGTGCAGAGTAAATTTTTTGTTTCTCCAGAAGGCAAAATTTCATGTTGGCGCCAGCCACGGTGGCCGAGCGGTTCTAGGCGCTTCAGTCCGGAACTGCGTGACTGCTACGGTCGCAGGTTCGAATCCTGCCTTGGCCATGGATGTGTGTGATGTCCTTATGTTAGTTAGGTTTAAGTAGTTCTAAGTTCTAGGGGACTGATGACCTCAGCAGTTAAGTCTCATAGTGCTCAGAGCCATTTGAACCATGTTGGCCGCACTGTGGAAAGTGCACTTGGTTGGCGGTCGAATTTACGACACCACAATCGTTTATCGCTAGCTGCCATTACTGCCTGATAAAAGAGAATTTTCGTCTCTTCTGCGCTCCCTATGTGCCGCTTCTCATAAAAATACAGCCTTTAGTTGGCCTGGTAGAGCATTTTCATTACAACCGCATAACATTTCACCGTTTTCACTAACATTAATAACAATAAAAAAAATTTGACGCATATTATCCAACAGAATACGATTATTAGCAAGGCACCTATTTAGGATTTAAAATTCGTTCCAAAGCGAGGTGTGCATAATGGGGCTCGATTTTCACAACTGGTACACCACAAAAGTTATTAGAGACGCAACACTTTATATAGCCTATCCGGATTTGATCTTATCCGTACCCCCATAGCAAGCAGCTTACAACAGATCCACTGAAAGAAAAACTTTATTTACGAAGATGGTCGCCAGCTCTGAAGCAGCAATTTAAATACCTTCTTTCAGTTTATGTTTTTGAATGTGCCAGAAGTAAATTTATCTTAATGACTCATTTAGCAACAATTTTACTTGGAAACAAAACTGAGGTGGACTGAGATATTCTTACACGGCTTAATGGCTGCCACCCTTACCTAGAATAATTTCGGAAAGTTAATATTCTGCTAAAGCAAATTTAAAGGTAGGAAATCTCGTAAAATTGATCTTTACAACGACATATCAAAGTGACCTTGCTTATTATCTCTTCAAAATGAAGGTAAGTAATTACTCTAGGAAATGGCTTTTATCTCTTCAAAATGAAGGTAAGCAATTATTCTAGGAAATGATTTTTGTACGACACTGAAAAATTGTCACAACAACAAAATTAATTAATTTTGATTACACAGAATTTACAAAAGGGACAGGAAACTTTGGATTCTTATGTGACTCTGGGACAACGATTATAACAAATACTTTCAACAAAACTATATTAAAACTTTGGCAAACTATGTGGTTGACTGTAGTATCACGAAACACTCCTAAATATGATTAATACGAAACAGTCTTGCCTTAATGGTTGCAGTCGTATCGATGTTTAATTTGTTGCTTGCTCAACGAAAATTTGAATAGCCTTTCACGTCTACAGTGATAAAATTGATTTACAACCACCATGCACATGCGTTCCGTTTCCTGACACAAAATAAACTGGAGACGACTTCAGGAACTATAAGCCACTGTCGCACAAAATACTAAGCACTTTCACACCGAATGTTTACTGTTTAAGCCTCACATCGTAATCTGAGGCTTAAACATTCCAAAATACGCAATGCCAAGATTAGATTGCAGCTGCCTCAGACTTTCCGTTCTTTTCCTCCCTTGCAGTACTCGCGTCAAGGTCATCCAAAAGACTGGCAGTCGAAAACCCATAGTGGATTTCCTCCCTTTATGATTTCAATTTGTTTGAATGAATAGCATGTTCTACTACCCTTAGAATATTACAATCAGTACATTTATAAATTACATTAATTTCCATATTTTGTTTTCCAAAAAATTATTAATGTTCTTGAACCGTGGCAGTCTCATGTTATGCGTTGGATTAAACCTTGATTGCTATTCTGTGTTTAGTCTCCCGCGGTTATCGCGATTATGCTGTTACCCTCTCTCTCCGCAAGTGGCAGCAGCGGTGTGTATCGATATTCGCACCTTGTACTATCTTTGACCTGGCGCTTATATTTTCCGGCTGTGCTGTGTGCGAGCAGTTGGTCAGTTGGCGTGGAGCAGCGAGGAAATCTCCGCGGCGCGTAGTTTGGCCGAGGCCGCTGGCGGCGTCCACGCGCGGTCGGGGTGTGTGGTGCTGTTCCCATTGCTACGAGGTCCGTGGCTCACCGATCCTGGACACGAAAGTTGAGTTTTGACTTAATCTACCGGAAAATCACGACTCTTCACATTGTGTCGTTTGGATTTCGTTGTCGGCTGTTGGGTCATTCCCGCGAGCAACAACGGTGTGTTTTCAAGTTGGCAAATTTTAGCCACCCTCCTGTGTTTAACTGTACTTGGTAATTTTGAATTGAAGTACACCAGCGGAATCTTCTGCCTTGTGTCCGTTAATGTCCCAGTTACCTGCCATGGCCGTTGACGTAAATTGAGGCGGTGTATTTTCCTCATCGTGTTGTCGATGTCCAGCACGGTGTGTAGTTTGACAGCTCAATATATGTTTGGTTGTGGGCGCCAATATCTTCCACGTTGTTCCATTGAACTCCATGATGTGTGCTGGTCTGGTGGAGTGGAAGTTATCTTGTCGGTGGGTCCGTTGACTGTCGTTTGGGTTGTCGTCGCATCGAGAATGGTTGGACTGACTACCTGTCTCACCGAAGCGAGTGTTAGAGTTTGAATTCCAGGCCGACCCTTGGAAACTTCTGAGCGCCATTCAGTGTACTGTCTTTTCTTATTTGTTCTTGTTGTTTGTATTTGTATGGCTTCTAGCCAGTTTTTAAATTAAGGTTTTCTTCCCTTAAGGCGTAAAATGGTTTGGCCCTTCAGCCTAATTTAAAGAACTGTTTTAAGGCAAGGCCTTTGACCTTTTAAAAATGCACAGCATATAAACCATAGTTATAGGTGTATGAAACTCTAGAATTTATTTAATTTATGAAAAACTGAATGAACTGTTACATTTTAAATTTCATGTATATAAAAAACTCAAAGTTTTTAGTTAATTATCTCAATTTTTACCACAGTTTTTTAATAGATTTGGAAAATCTAGATTTTGATACACCTGTAAGTATTGTTTGTATGCTGTGCAAAATTCATCGAAGAATCTCTCTTACTTAGGAAGAAAAGTGTACCTATAGCAACAAATGCAGCCAGTAGTAAGTGAAAAAACTGATGAAATTTCACATGTAAAAAAAGGTATTTTGCTACGTTTTTGAACTTCCACTGCCATGAGTGTGAGTCTACAATTCTTCCTGGTCATGGTGACAAAGTTTTATGAATTTATTTGTGTTGTGTACATAGTTCCGCGTAGTCAGCCCGTACACAACTTTCCCGCTAGAGCGCGCCCCGCTAAGCACAACAGCGCAGGCGCAGCGCTCGTCCGTCTCTGCACTACGAGATGGCGCTGTCATAGAGACAGACCAAATTCTGCTTCCGCCGATCCGCGTATTAATATGTAACGCAGCCAGTGAGATTGCTGCTAACATAGAACATTTTCTCCTCGCGCATCACACTCGCGCAGTGATACCTGAACGCGCGAGGTATTATAACGAGTGTACAGACTTCCGATTAGTCAGTCTGCATCAGTCTGCATTTGTCTGCATCAGTCTGCATTTGTCTGCACTAGTCTATACCAGTCTACATTTGTCTGTACCAGTCTATAGTCAAGTTTCAGTCTGCGCCTAATAAGATTATCATATTCCTGTACATAGACATGAAGAGAAATGTATAGACACTTTGTCAAGTATCAGAGATACGTGAGAATAAGATTAACGTACCAAGACCAAAGGAACTTCAGATTGTCAGTTGTAAACAGCATCCAGAAACAAGTTACGTAATGTCTATATTTGCCCGCATCTCGTGGTCGTGCGGTAGCGTTCTCGCTTCCCACGCCCGGGTTCCCGGGTTCGATTCCCGGCGGGGTCAGGGATTTTCTCTGCCTCGTGATGGCTGGGTGTTGTGTGATGTCCTTAGGTTAGTTAGGTTTAAGTAGTTCTAAGTTCTAGGGGACTGATGACCGTAGATGTTAAGTCCCATAGTGCTCAGAGCCATTTGAACCATTTTTTGTCTATATTTGTTATTATTTTAATAAATGTGTGCGAAAATTAATCAAGTTCTGTTTAAAGTTGGTCACCGTCAATCTGCTACTCTAAGCGTGCAAGTGGCATTTCTATCGTCTGACCTAACGGCAGAAGATAAACACGCCACGATAAGACCACGAGACATATTGCTGACACTCGCCTACTTCGTTAGAGCGACAAGTCAAATAATCTGAGGTGTGTGTACCGAAGGTCTTACAGTACGAACACCACAATTTGTAAAAGTATAGACACTAGAAATTAAAATGTCCTGTTGCGCCTCTCCTGCTCCAAGTCGGCCCATTTGACGTCCTAGCCCCCTTAATCTCACAACTGTACACCGTTAAGGTTTTAACTCTGTTTCAGACGACATCACGCATTTAAAGGGAGCTCGAGCCATTATGTAAAGTGGGAATGTCGTTCTCCTTCGACACGGTGTTGGCAGCCAGCCGAGAGCTGATTAAGCTGACCGTTCTGCAAGTAGCTGTCGGAATTCCAGTCCAGCCACGGAAATTACGAAGAGCATCGACGGTGACCTCATAGGTGTTCGACCTCGGAGAAGCTGCCAGCAGGTGGCGGCGCCGGTGACGTGTGTCCTCCGGGGACCGGCTGGGACGGATGCAAGCGGCGCCACGGGGGCAGCGGATGGCGCGAAGGAGATGACAGGAGATACTCCGGAGCGGCGGCCGGTCCAGCTCCATTACGGATTTTCGATTAGAGGTTCGCCAGCGCCGGCCTGTTGACTCAAGGGCGGCCGCCGCAGGCGCCGGCGATACCATCTGCCCGCGGAAGCGCGAGAAACCGGCCTTTTCGCGGCGCCGTATGCGTAATTGGACGGCCCGTGGCACGCCGCCGTAAAACACTTCCATAAGAGGACGCGGGGCCGATGCTATCTGGCCGGACTCGGCCGGTCGCCGCGGGCATACCCGCTGTTTGCATAGGCGCGAGGGGGCGGCGTCCGCGCCGACGAATCTAATTGAAACCGGTGCGCCGAGTAATTACCTCGGCGCCCTCTAACGATCTTAATAGCGATCGGCGCCGCGCTATCCGAATAAGCCGAGCAATTTTCCCCGTACGGAAGCCGGACCGGCGCGCGCTCTCCCGGCCCGGACACAATAACCGCGCCCTCTTCTCTCGCGCTGATTAGTTCCAGTCGCAGATACAGAACGCTATTACGGCCGGCAGAATGGCCGCTTGTCCCCGCCGCCAGGGGTCGAACCGCTTCTCTGCCCGCAGCCGGGCCCGCCTGGTATTTACCAGCGGTGAGTTGCGTGGGTGCGAGTCATGTAACAATGGCATAGCGAGCGATTACCTCTCGTTATCCTTCGAGGTATTATACACGCCGTTTAGTTTTGTTGCAGGAGGTCTGTCGTACTTGCAGTTAATCTAGCGAGGCGTCTATATACAGGCGGCGGCGCGTTACTTCATCACCTCGTACAACTTTTGACTCATTGACGATTTTTACAGTCTGTTTTCATCTGGACCAGTACTGACCAGTGACACGCAAAATAAAGCCAGAACGTTTTCAAAATCTCATAGAGCATGAGAGATTGCAGGGCACTCTCACTTCTGATTCGGTGTAGAGAATACGATCTACGGCGATTTGACTTCATACATCGTGATGAAATTGTGGGTAGCAGTTTATGGTCTTGTTTGCGTGCTCTAGGGTGATAAATACAGTAAGCTTTACCTGCGTTCAAAGGAACTGGGTGCCGACTTAAACGACTGCAGTAAAAGTACAGCATTGGTGGGGCGACGAAGCGCGTTTTTTCTAGAGAACGATGAAGAGACATTTCCAGATGGCCCTGTACCGTGGTCGTATTGTGCAGAAACACATAAGCTTGGCGCCACGGACAGGGCCAGACGTCCAGGTATATGGCCTAGTGCCGAAAAGTCGCCGACAACGCATTGTAGGCCTTGTTAGTGAGCAAGCCACCAAAAGAAATGTAAACATTCCGCAAATGTCCTTGGGACAGGAAAACTGTCGCCCAGACATGCAGACTCTGTTTAAAAACATCTTTTATCAATGCGAGTTGATGGCTGTTCCCTGCAAGCTTTGAAATGGACACAACAGGGGAGATAACAAGCTGTTTATGGAGGGCTGTGCTTCCACCCTGTATGGTGTTAGCAAAAGACAGGCAAACGTGAGTGAAAGAGGCCGTGAAGCTGAATTTTTTTCCTTTTTCTGCCAATTAACTTTAAGTCTCTGATTGGTCAAATCGGTTTGCAGTGCGAAGACCATTCACCGAGCTTGGAATGCCAGGCTCCAGCTCGTGATTGGCTTGTGCGAAATTGAGGGAAGTCAAAAAAGAGAAAGATGCTTTTGGAACTGAGCTGAGGAGGCAACACAGAGAAAGGGAGATAGTGACTCTTGTACAAGTCTCTTGTACTGGCGCTTCGCTAGAAAAGAACTGCAGGTCTCTACCTAAACGGTGAGACTTGCATCCTTTGCTAGGGTGCGACTTAGAGCCTGTGCCAGTCACCTTCTGAACCGTCAGACGTACTGCTTATATCATCACAGTCACAACGAGTGATGTGTGGGTGTACTTATTTGTCTTGAGTATGCCGTCTATACATTTGACGTATTCCGACATGCACAGTCGTGGCACGGAGTCAAATTGGTTTGGCCGACCAGCAAACGGGTCCACCTGCACACTGGAATCCGTCGGGGTTTCAGAGGCTCTTAGGGAAGTACCTGCCTTCTGAATTAACCGAACGCAAGACCACGTACTTGCATTTTTTGGGAACGCGCTTAACAGATTGGCGCCGTCCATGACTTCAGTCGCTGAACGGATTGTAGTGTGGCGCCTTGACCAGTAGGATGGTAAAGTATTCGCTGTTTGCAAAGTAGGGCTATAATATCTATTTCTCAGCAAAGTGTTCTTTCGAAACATATTTTTCCTTTTTTTGTATGGTAGAATAAAGATTCTTGGTGGTGGCGTAGTTTGATGTCATAACCTGAATTCATGCGTATGCAGTGAGATAGAGCGACTAGTGTTCTAGTTAGTGTCGTGTGTCGATCCCCAGCAGATCACTTTGTCCGCCATAGATCCCATTTTAGTAAGGCTTTTGTTAAATAAATATTTTGTATGATGTTTGTTTAATAATTTTGCTGTCTTGTCTTGCTGAAGATCAATAAATCGATTGTGAATTATACTACATCTTCTCCCTGAGTTCTGATTAACAGTTCCTTCGCACTTTTATGGCAGTCTAGATCAGAAACATAAGGAGTAGCTTTACGATTTGGTGTCCACTGCATGGATCTTTTACTTCATCAACCGTAATCTTCTTTCAAGCATCGCAGTACAGGTATAATGATAGATTTTTTAAAACGAAGATATGACATTTTTCGCCTTGGAATAACATGTATGTGTGAGACAAATTCAATCATAAGTTGTCATGGGTATATTTGGTAAGTAACAGCAAGGAACTGATCCCACTTCCTGAATAAAGAAGTAGCACCCCACCCGTTGCTTGTCCGATTTTGCCTGTGACAAACAACTTACAGAGAAATTGGGAGTGGAACTGTACGCAAAAATGGATAACGCTAGATTTAAATGTGGCCCTGTCACCCCTAATTAATCTGCGGTGGTAGTGTTGACGATAAATCACACCTATTTTTCCTTCCAAACATTAACGACCACGAACACTTAGCGTGTTTAATGACATCAAACACATGCACAAATATTAAAAATAAGCATTAGGGTAAATTCAGGATAAGCTACTGAAAGTAAAGGCTCTACTGAATCACAATAATTTTATCATAACCTTCAGATCAATGCTGAATAAAACACAATGAACAATTTACAAAGTACCCTCCTAACTGGCAATAGAGTGAGCTGTCACAAAATCGGTACAAGACGGGATCTCTCATAAACTGGCTGACCAGCTAACATCGACACAAACGCAAAATACGAAGAACCACTACACTCCAAAGTACCGTGAAACCTCTGTGGAAATAGCAATTGCAGTTGATCCAACTATTTAACGTTACTCCTAACGCAGGCCGAAGCGGGAGCGATCTCACCGTAATATTCCTGTCGTAGCGGCGCTTTCCGACGGTGACGGCGCGGCCGTGCGGTCGGCGTGTGGCGTCTCGGAAGATACAATCTTACAGTATTCGAACAACAGACTGCTGTCCGTAAACTTCTCTGATTGCGACAATGTTTCCGTGAGCAATGAGATGGCGCGCTAACGTCCTTTCAGAACGAAAGACCAAGAGGCGAGACGCCTTGGCTAACGTCCTCTCAGTACGACAGCCCAGAACGTTGGACAACTACAGAGAGTCGAGCAAGATCGCTCTTCACCTCTGTTTTCCCACCTCAACTTTTACCGAGCGAATCACATCACTAGAAGCTCTCAAAATACCCAGTTTGCCAGTGCCGACCAATGTACGGCCTGGGAATAGAACTCTTTTCCACAATTCTTTTATTTCTACAAAATTTCACGAGTAAACTCCGCCCACTCCGGCTGGGAAGAACCACAGCTGTGGGCAATAACACGTTTACTGGAAGTTTTTTCCCAAGAGACCACTCGAGATTTTCTCAGCAAGATTCCCCGTCGTAGCGAACACAGACTCCTGCATTGAAAGTTTTGTTCTTCGGAACTCCTGGCCTGCCCCACTTGAGTTACTCGAAGGTGTAGAATTAGTGGGACATAGGCGAGAGCACGCACAGGAAAGCCCGTCCAGCTATCCACTGCTCTGTTTTGGAAAAGCCGGCCGGGGTGGCCAAGCAGTTCTAGGCGCTACAGTCTGGAACCGCGCGACCGCTAAGGTCGCAGGTTCGAATCCTGCCTCGGGCATGGGTATGTGTGTGATGTCCTTAGGTTAGTTAGGTTTAAGTAGTTCTAAGTTCTATGGGACTGATGACCTCAGAAGTTAAGTCCCATAGTGTTCAGAGCCATTTGAACTATTTTTTGTTTTGGTAAACACTTCAAAACCTGCAGCCGCGCGTCCTTCAGAGTTTGTCGGCCGCTGTGGCCTCTCTAAACGGATTACAGAACTTCCCCAGTTCACCATTCATAACGTCAGGCTGTGGCCTTCGGAGGCTAGCTGGGGACGTAGCCGAGTTCTGTCTCGCATACTGCCTCTCCGCAAAGTCTTATAGCTACAAAATCGCAGAATTCTCGCTGTATTACCTAGCCAGCGTGTCGATGCGTTTCCACATAGATTTCCTACACCGTAATTTAGAGTATTACTCCAACAAACAACTACTTATCTACAGAGCGATTGCGCCATTGTCAGTCGTTAAATGGACTCATGTAAGGTGCAAAACCGTTGCCACCTTACAAAGAAACAAAACTTTTGCGATTTCTGACAATGACATGGATTTTTTTTTTGGAGATGATGAAGGACTCGGATGACCAGCCGAACAGTGTGTATAGTGTCTCGAGAAAAGGTAGTAGCATGAATATTAACATTAGCAAGACAAACATAATACAAAATTCTTGTTGCTTTTCGTCTCGAGATGTTCGGCAGACTTCTGTTCAACATTTCTTAGAACTTCCGCCAATACGAGTGGCTGGCATTGTCGAAGCTTCACCATTTATTGCTGGTTCCAGAGTAAAGGGTAGATTGAAACTCCGATAATACCAGCCACTCGTGATGGCTAAGCGTCAGATTAATCGTTAACAAACATAGTTCGAAGATCGCGATACAAGAAGTGTACACGAGAGCATTAAATTTGTGAAAGGTTTTCTCTATTTATTTTTATCCGATTTCGCAGAACACTAAAATTCATTATAACAAAAACTGCGATCTAATATTAACTACAGAGAATTTCACGCTTTACAAGTCCAATGTTCAGCCGGGAGAATGGCTGCTTCCCCGCCTCAGGGTTATCTTGGGTTACTGCTGACCAGCAAGTATTCACAGTCTTGTCCTGTTCCACATTCACTGAATTCGTCGTCATTCATATTCTTCACTCTAGTCTTGCACCTTCTCACCCTTGTTTCCTAACTGTTGATGGTCCTCTAGGTTCCATATTGGAGGCGGTAGCCTGATAGTAGCTTCTCTTTTGGCGTCCATAACCCTCCTGGAGACTGAAGTCTAGTGGAACACTTTTCCATAAACAGCGTGCTGTCTCAAACACTCTGTGGGTTCGAGAGTTCTGAGATAGGTATAGCGTGTGATACCGTCTCTTTCTGATCCCCACAATTCTTTCAGCTACCATCTATACGATCGTCCCTCAGAATATACGTGCAGTAGTTGGATGTTGCAATGACATCTTGTATCGACCCACCAATTGCTGCATTCTGACAGGCTGACATCAACTACTGTAGCTTTTATTCTCTTTGCAACAATCCTGGAGTGACTTATTAACGAGCATTATGCGAAAAAAACCTCCGAAACTTAAACGGCAATTTCTTTTGTGTAGCTCCAAGAAACTAACTCACCATTTGATGATTGTTGACGACTGCGGTGGAGGCTACTTTAGTGGTTAATTTCTGTGCGTTATTTCACTAAAGGGTAGATTTTAACGTGCTCGAAAATCTTTGCGAGTGCATCCGCCAAAAGAATACAAAAATGTGTCTACACTCACTACCTTCCTGATCGTTTCGTACGCTCTTGGCATGTCCTCTCGAAGGCTGTATCTGCTGATTACCAACTGCGGCCCAAATCAGACAGGACGAACGTGTGAACGCCTCATCGTTATCTCGAAGCCGTAAAGTGTGGTGTGATGCCGTTCTTTTTTCTCGAAATCCTACTCCAGTATAAAAGGAAACGGCTTGATTTAATAGCGCCCCGTTTCCTTGGGTAACGTTACTGGTGACGTTACCGCAGAAAAATGGACCAGTCCGAATCCTTGAGGCAACCGGAATCACGAAAAGCCAGTTTGCTTACTCTGGCCTTCAGTCGTCGCGAAGCAAGTGCCAAATCTGTGAAATATGTCTCGAGTGCCCGTAACTTAAGTAACAAGCCTAGCATATTTTCGCTTTACTACTATGCGGAGGACGTGAGGATGTGGTTGGACAAAAAATCTTTTACTGAGTGTAATTATACAGTAATTCAGCAGTAATCCGCAGAAACGATCGTAGAGGTCATCTTGAGGGATAATACTGCATGCTATTCCCACCTGAGCGAAAACGTATTCAATAATGTAGACAAGAACAAACATTTATATCAATGGCTACGAAGTCTTTCGCGACGTATTTCCTGAGTAAAAATTTCTCGGTGTACATGCCGCGTCAAATCAGGATAAATCTACGAGCTATTGTCCAAGAAAGTAAGACACGATGCCGGCCACATACAAGAAGAGGACCAACACATAGCGCGGCTTCCTTTTTGCGGTGCTACAACGAGCAAGATAGCCAGAGTCCTGAAGAGGCAAGGAATAAAACCAGTTTTCCGACCACCTAGGAAAATTAAGGAAATGTTGAGACCAGTCAAAGATAGTCTCGGCTTAAGAGTGCCGGGAATTTATACTATTCCTTGCGAATGCGGCAAGAATTACGTGGGCCAGTCTGTAAGAACCGTTGCCGACCGCTGCATCGAGCACCAACGCCACCTGAAATACAGGTATTTGGAAAAATCAGCGGTGGCTGAACATAGCCTGCTTAACAAGCATAAGATTTTATTTGAAGAAACCAGAGTAATAGCTCACACATCGAATTACTGGGACTCTGTGATCCGGGAAGCAGTCGAAATTAGACTTAGCGATAATAACTTTAATAGAGACAACGGCTGTGCACTTAGCAACACTTGGAAGAGTGCACTGGATAAAGAAAAATCGCAGAGAAAAACTTCTCGCACTTTACCTCCTGATTTAAGGGATGGCGCTGCAAGCAACGCGGGATAGCAACTACATCTATGGAAGTAGAGGGCACCACTTCGCTACGCGCCATATCGCTGACGTATTCCAGCCGATAAGAAGCCGTCTTTTGCATATAAAAGTGGGAACTTCGCTAGTTCACGACAGTCAGTTTTAGCCCTGACGACGACCATGGAGGTAGTGGTCGAAAGCTCGGAGATTTATCCTGATTTGACGCGGCATGTACACCGAGAAATTTTTACTCATTTATATCAATGCATGGTGTCTATTCTTGCGGAGATGCCTTAAAGGACAGACATTCGAGGGTTGGATTCCCTCTCTTCTTCATCGAGGAGTTTCACTGCCTGGGCTACTCTCAGGGTGCGCCTTCGACGTGGAAGATTCCTGCCGTGTCGTCTGCTTGCCGCCGCCGCCGCCGCCGCCGCCGCCGCTTGGTCGCCGCCTTCCGGTCCTCGCCGCCGCCGACGCCGTCGCCGCCTGCCGGGGCTCGCCGCCCCCGCCTGGTCGCCGCCTGCCGGTGCTCGCCGCCGCCGCCGCCGCCTGCTGATCGCCGCCGACGCCGCTGCCGCCGCCGCCGCCGCCGTCGCCGCCTGCCGGTGCTCGCCGCCGCCGCCGCCGCCGCCGCCGCCGCCATCCGGTGCCGCCTGGTCGCCGCCATCGCCGCCGTCCTGACCCTGGTCTACGGCCGTCTTCGTCTTCATCCGTCTTCGTCTTTGTCTGTCCCCAGTTTCTGTCCTCTCCTCTTCGTTCTGTTCGTTCTTGTTTCTCTCTCCCGTCATGTCCGCCCCCACCACCACTGTCACTACTACCACCACCGCCATTGTCTATACCTCCCCTTCCGCCGCCTCCACCACTATAACTTGGTGTGCCCAGTCCCACCCCCCTCCTTCCATTCCACCTCTCCTCACTCTCCCTTCACCCTCTATCTTTGTCGCCCCCTCTCCCGCTTCTTCCTCCCGCTCCTCTCGTTCTGATCCCTTCCCCCCACTCCCCCAGCCTGTCACTGCAGCTCCAGCTCGGGTGGTGGCCCGTCGGGCCACTGTCCACGCCCAGCTCTCCCCGTCACCTTCGCCATCACCGCCGCCACTGCCACCGTCATCGTCATCGTCGCCGTCGCCTTCACCGTCACCGTCACCATCTCCGGCGCCGACTCCGGCCCCGGGACCTGCCCCTCCCCGCCACATTCCCATTGTTCCCATCCCCCACACCTCCTCCACCGCCGTCAAGCGCCCCGGTGGCACCCCTGCTTCCTCTGCTTCCAAAAAGGCTGCGCCTCGTCCTCCTTCCCCCACCCATGATGCCATGGAAGTCTCCCCGCCTGTCCCTGCCCCCTCATCCTCCTCCTCTCCCCCTTCCTCCTACCGCTACCTCCTCTCCCGTCCTGATCCCTCTCTCCTTGAAGCCCGGAACCTCACCCTCTTCCTTCGCCAGCATTGTCCTGGTGCCCCCATCTCCCTCCTCACTCCTCGCCGAGATTCTGTTCTCATCTCCTCCCCCAGCCCAACCCTCCATACTGACATCCTCTCCCGTCTCCCCATCACCCGTTTTGGTCCCAATGCCTCCCTTACCCCTGCTCCTTCTCCATCTCCTACCCGCCAACCCCAACCCCCGCGTCGCCCGCTGACCCTCACCGCCGTGATCACGCGGCTCAGTCCGTCGATCACGGAGGAGGAGGTGTTGGCGGAGCTCCAGGCCCATCCCACGCTGGAGGTGCGGGCGGTCCGCCGCATTTTCAACTCGGCCGGCCCCACCCGCCTTATGCGGGTTTTCTCTGAAGACGCCCCCTCCATTGACCGTCTCCTGAAGGAGGGTGCCCTCCTCTTCCACCAGCGGCACAAGGTCGACCCTTCCCGTTCCCCTCCTCAATCCCTGCGCTGCCAGAGGTGTCTGCGCTATAATGCGCACCCCACAGCTGAGTGCCGCGAGGCCCCCACCTGCCCGCATTGTCGGCAGGCGCACTTCCTCCGGCAGTGCCCTAACCTCCAATCCCCTCCCTCCTGTAATACCTGCAATCTCCCTCATCCCACCTACTCCCAAAAGTGTAAAGCCCGACCCCCTCCAACCACTCCTGAACTCACCATACCTGTCCGTCCTCTGGACGCCCCCACCCCTCCTGGCAATTCCCTTCATCCCCCACCCACCGCTGAGGACATCATCAGGTTCCTCACCATCGTCCTCCAGAATGTTCATCCCTTTCAGCGCCCTCACACCCTCCAGCAGATCTCCCTTGCTGCCCGTTCCATCTTCCAACTCAAGATGTACGCCACCTACTCCAACAACCAGGCCCATTTCACCTTCTCCCGTCTTGACACCCTCGTTTAAATCCCAGTCATGGCGCGACAGCAACGTATCCTTTTCAACAACATCCGCTCCCTTCCCGCCAACAAAAACCTGTTCCTGCACACCCTTGCCACCCACCGCGTGGATGCCTTCCTCCTCAATGAAACCTTCCTGCAACCCCACCACACAGTCCACACTTCGCCCTACCTCCTCCACCGCTCCGATAATCCCCTCCCGATTGCGCGTGGCGGAGTTGCCATTGGTCACCACCGCCAGATCCCCGTTCGGCTCCAACCTCTCCTTCCCGACCCCACCGAACACCTGATCCTTAGTCTCTTCTTCCCCGGCCTTACTGTTACCTGCGCCACCATCTATGTCCGCCCCAACGCTCCTATTCCCTTCGACTTCCTCTCCCACGTCGATCGTACCTTTTCCTCCTACGTGATCGCCGCCGACCTCAACATCCATAGTCGTTCCGCTGCCCAGTTACGGCGATGGCATCGGTTCCTCTCCACCCTTCAAGGTGACCTCGTCCCCATCCCCCGGCATACCCATCCTGAATCCAACTCCACTCCTGATGTTATCCTCTCCTCCCCCAACCTCCTTGGCCGCATAACGGTGGATGTTTTGGAGCCTATTGGTAGCGACCATCTCCCTGTCCTCCTCACCGTTTCAGACGGTCGTCGCCCTCGCCCCGACCCTCGTACTGACCCTCCATCTAAGTATGTCCACGACTATTCCCGAGCCGACTGGAATGCCTACCGGGATACCCTTTCCACCCAGGTCGATAGCCACCCTCTCACCTACCACCACCCTGACGATGTCACCCATGCCGCCTCCTTTCTCCAGCGGACCTTGTCTGAGGCCGTGGAGGCCCATGTTCCTACTGTCGCCATCCACCCCCACCGTCCTACCTTACCCCCACAGGCCGTTCTCCTCCTCCGTGAATCCCATCATCTCTACCGTGCCTTCCTCCGCACGCGTGACCCGGACACACTACGACGCCACCGGCAACTCCAGCGACACGTTCGTAATTTGCTCGCGGCTAAGAAACGCCGGGACTGGCGACAGACCTGCACCCGTTTAAATGCAACCCTACCAATCAACTCGTCCAAGTTCTGGTCAGCCTTCCGTCGCCTTACCGGAACTAAACCCTCCCCCTATTATCCTCTTCTCCATGATGATCACCCTTTCCCTGACTCCCTTAGTAAGGCCAATCACTTTGCCTCCTACCTCTCCGATGTATTTTCCGTCCCCGATGATCCCCAGTTCGATTACTCCCTCTTCCCAGATATCCGCGATCGAACTGACACCTCTTCCCCTCCCCTCGCTCCTGGCTTCCAGTACTTGGACAACATTACACACACGGAACTCAATGCCCCTATCACTACACAGGATCTCATTGCTACACTCCGCACAAAACGCAACACCGCTCCTGGTCACGATCGTGCCCCCTACCGTCACCTTCGTGAAGCTCCTGTCTCTTTCCTCTCCACCCTGGCCAGGCTCTACAATGTAGTCCTGTCCACCGGTTACTACCCCGACCTGCAGAAAACCTCCCGTATCCTCATGTTCCTTAAACCTGGCAAACCGCCGTCCGCCGTCTCCTCCTACCGTCCCATCAGCCTTACCTCGGTCTTCAGCAAGGTCCTAGAATCTATCCTCACCCGCCGCATCCACCAGCATCTCCGCCAGCACCGCCTCCTTCCCGTCACCCAGTGTGGCTTTCGGCCATCCTTCTCTTCCGACGATCTTCTCCTTCACCTCACTCATCTCCTTTCCGAACAGCTTAATTCCCGTCGCTCCGCCATCTTCCTCTCACTTGACCTCGAACGCGCTTATGACCGCGTCTGGCATTCCGGTCTCCTCTTCAAGCTCCAAACCTTTGCCCTTCCCATTAACTACGTCCGTCTGATCGGTTCCTTTCTCTCCCGCCGTCCTTCCTATGTCACCATCCATAACACCGATTCCTACACCTTTTTCCCCTCCGCCGGTGTGCCCCAAGGCTCCGTCCTCTCCCCCCTTCTGTACCTTTTGTACACGGCGGACATGCCGCCGCCGTCGCCCCCCGTCCACCTCCTCCAGTTTGCCGATGACACCGCCTTCCTCGCCCTTGCCCCCACCCTGCAACGCTCCCAACGCCTTCTCCAATCCCATCTTGACCGGTTCACCGCTTGGTGCCACCAGTGGTTGCTCAAGGTCAATCCCTCCAAAACCCAGGCGATCATTGTAGGCAAAACCACCCCTTCCTTCCGCCTCCTTGATTTCTATCTCACCGTCTATGGCCGTCCTATCGCCCTCACTCCCACCCTTAAGTACCTTGGCGTCACTCTCGACCGTCGCCTCTCCTGGACTCCCCATCTCCAGACAATCCAAGCCAAGGCACGTTCCCGACTCCGTCTCCTCAAGCTCCTTTCCGGCCGCACGTGGGGTCTGGACCCCTCCACAATCCTCCACACCTATAAATCCCTCGTCCGCCCTATCCTTTGTTACGCCCATCCAGCCTGGATCTCCGCCCCCCCTACCTTCTATAAATCCCTCCAAATCCTTGAACGCCATGCTCTCCGCCTTGCCTGTCGCATCCGTCTCCCCTCCCCCACGCGGATCCTGTATGATCTCATCCCCTTCCCCCACCTCCTCCTTTTCCTTGAAAGGATACGTATCCTGTACACCTCACGTAAACTTGATCCTCCTCACCCGCTCATTTCCCCGATCCTCTCCCACCCCCGCCCGCTGCCGCGCCTGTATTCTCACGTCCCACCCGGTCTCCATCTCTCCACCCTCCATACCCTCTCCCAAGGTGGCTTCCGCCAGCTCCCTCTCCCTGATGATGTCCTCGTCCCCTCCATCTACCCCTCCTATCAACTTTGACCCTGCCCCGCCCCCCACTTCCCGTGTCCTTTCCTTTCGGCACCCTCCCTCCCTTCTCTTCTCTTCCCTTCTTTTTCCATCTCCCTGTCCCCTCCCTTCCCCCTCTTCCCCCGGGCTTCCTCTCCCCCTTCCTCCCTCCCCCCTATCTCCCCTGCCCGTGGCATCTCTGCTCTCCCCTCTCGCTCTCCCACTCCCCTTCCTCCTCCTCCTCTCTTGGCAGGTCCCCGGACTCGCACACGTATAGTGAACATTCGCGCGCCGGAGATCGTCGCCTTTTGTGTCTCGTGTGTGTGACGTCGTATAGTGTTTTTGGTGTCCGCCTTCCCACTCCTACGTTCACTTGTGCCGTCGGACTCATCAGTGTTTTGTGCGCCGTGCCGACGTGTTTTCAGTGTTGTTATCGTCACATGTGAACGACTCCGTGTTTTTTATGTCTCTGTGACCTCTCTCTTTTGCCCGTCACTTTGCTCATTGTCATTCACCATGTTTTATACTCTTGTAAAACGCTATGGCTGAAGAGCGGCGTAGTGTGCCGCTGCCAGCCTACCTGAGTTGTACAGGTTTTAAAATAACAATAAAGTAAAAAAAAAAGGACAGACACCATGGATTTATACAATTGATTCGGCTCGATGGCCGGTGAACCCACAACCTTCAGAGCGGGTGCACATTTACGTTTGTCCTCCAGTGAGAATCTAAAATTAGCGAGCATGAGGACATGGATGGGACTGCAGATAGGTGGCCCAGGGAGGGAGTGTCAGTCGACCAGGGAGCGTGTCAAGATAGACAGCGCATTTACGTTAACACGGTGCCGGCGGCGCAGTGCATAACGGAATTCTCTAGTTAGCTGGATGTCCTAGGTTCGTGTCTCAGTCCGGCAGACATTTTCGCTCGTTGCTGCTGATTCCTCATAAAGTCCTGACGAACCTGATGTCAACAATTCCTTTCCTTACCTTTCCTTTCTCCCCCCCCCCCCCCCCCGCCCCAACTCACCATTAGATTACATAAGAACAAACATTGCATTCTTCCTTTGCTCTGTGTGTTGTAATATGCCAGTCAGTGACTTTGATCATCTTGTGAGAGCTGTGGTAGATCTATATTTACGCGCACATACTCTGCAAGTCGATGTACAGTGCACGGCACAGGATACTTTAAATGAATACCTGTGTGTGTGTGTATGTGTGTGTGTGTGTGTGTGTGTGTGTGTGTGTGTGTGTGTGTGTGTGTGTGTTGTATCTATACATATGTAAATTAAATACCATCACAGTGCTTTCTGTTACTACGTTTACGCTAACCTCAGGAACCAACGTAACGATTGTGATATGATTTTTGCTAGTAGATAAACTTGTTCAGGAGGAAGATTAGTGTGTATGATTTATAAATGTATCAAGTAAAATGAGCTATGCTGAATTAAAGTCCCTCACCTCTCTGAAAACAGTGACAGTGCCATACAGCAGTGAATGGCATAACTCCTTTGAATGCTTAAGGCCAGTCGACAGCAGTGCTAAGTCGGCACGAGTTACTGTTAGCATTATGCCATCTCTAACTGCTGACGATTTTCTATGGTCTGCGCAAGAAAATGCCAGAAACGTTCACTCAGAAAATGTTTGAATTTTAATTGTAACTGTATGTAGTGGCCTGTAAACAAAATTACTGAAATGCCAGACAAGTCGTACAGCCCTAAATGCTTAAAGCACGAAGCTGGGTCCCTCGACCTAGAGAAAGAATATGACTGTGTACAACATATTAACAGTGTCAATTCCCATATCTTCATAACCACTGCCGATATGCCCCAAGGCTCCATCTTCTCTCCTTTACTTCATCTCCTCTATACTCCCAGTATGCTCAAACGACCTCCACCAGTCCACCTCTTTCACATTCCTGATGTAACCTCCTTCCTCATGCTTACTCTACCGCCTGGTGTAACAAATGGCTTCTCAAGATCAGCACTCTCAAAACCCAGCCAATAATTGCAGCTCCCTTGTTCCACCTCCATAACTTCTATATTACCATTTACCTGTCCAGTCAACTAATGCACTGAAATACAGTGGATTAAGCACCATCCAACAGAAAGCTCACAACAGACTAAAACTACTGAATGTCCAAACTGCCCAAACTTCGGTATTGCACCCCTTCACTGTCCTCCACACCTAAAAAACCTTGATTCGATCCAACCTCACCTATCAGTCCCTCCACATTCTTGAACCTAATGCACTCTGCCTCATTTTCCGTATCCGTTTACTCCCAGCCCCCCCCCTCCCCCACCCCACCCCCAAATGGATCCTTTACCATTTCATTTCTCCTCATCCGCTTTCAACATGTTCGAAGGACCTACACCATCCTCAAACTCTACTCCAATAATCATATTTTGCACCCTCTGATTTCCGACATTAGTACGCTGCCGCGCATCCACCGACACGTCCCACCAGCCCTACATCTGCATAACCTCGACATCCTCTCCTAACGAAATCTCAACCAGCTCTTCTTCCAGACCCCAAATTCTGAACCAACGTTTCTCCACCCCATTATCTATAAAATCAACCCACCCAGTCCTCCTCATCAGTGCTCCATTCACTTGCCTCCCCATATTTTGCTATCCCTTTTCTCCTTTTCCCTTTCTATTCCTACTCCGTTTTTCCTCAACTACTTCCCCCTTCCTGTCTACCAACAACCACTCTCATTCCATCAATACTGCACAACAGATCTCCATTCTTATAGGCCTACCCTTTTTCCCTCGTCTCCTCCTCAACACCCAATCTTTTTCCCCTCCAACAATCGTAGCCAGGACAGATTCATCCAGTTTTAATGACAGTGAAGTGCTTGTTTTTAAAGTCAGTGTAGGAAATAGTGCTTTAAATGTGCTCTTATTGTTTCTCGTTTTACGTTGTAACTATTCCTTTTCTTACATTATCAACGAAGGAAGTCAGTTATCTTATAAACAAAACGTTTCATTAATTTCACCTGTAAATCTTTGTAATCTGCCTGCAAATATCTCATCTTTATGTTAGTGTTCTTTCTTCGTGGTCAGTACTACACGTCCCTTGGCTGAAGAACACGTTGGATGTACCGCTGCCACCCTCCACCCCCCCCCCTCCCAAAATAACTGTAAGGTGGCTATAATTTTGCACCTTACAAACACCCATCCACATACTTTGCCGTGATTTACAAACACAATGAGGTATCATGTGATAGGTTGTACATCGTATATGTGAATATATAAAGGAGACTGAGATTGTCACATACGCCTTGTAAATAACTGTTAACGCTTATTGCATGAAAGGTGACAGAGTGTCTTTATTATCATACTAGTAGAGGTTGGAACGACAGTGGAAATGAAACGGCAGGCAGAACTCAAGCTCTGGGTGGAAGGCCCACACAGGTGTTGGTCCTGCTTAAACACAGGAGGCAGCAAGACAGACGTCATGGCTCCTGAGTTCTAGAGCACAATAAGGTGACGGCCTGCCGCTATTGTAGCCAGACGGGAAGCATAACCGGATAATAGTTCCAAACTTTGCAAATCTTGGACGTAGGTGAGAGGAACGAAGATGCGGCACCTCGGAAACCACACAGGCTGGACTGTTTCCAAGAATTTTTACAAAGAAGCGTACCATTTGAAACGTCCCCTTTGAACAATTATACATGACTGTGCTTAAACTGACACACAATATTTTGTTAGCGCAACGCAATCTGACTTTCAAAATTCCCTACAAAAGAATGGCCCTGACTAACATTAAACTATACCTTTCACAAATCACTTACCTCACAAAAATCTTCGCTGCTCAAGCTACTGCAATACAGCAAGCGCCACTACTGCCAGCTAAATAAAAGATTCAAACTATGGAAGGCAATAACTACTGATAGGGATAGTTAGCAAATGAAAGATATTAATAGAGAACAAACAATGTATTTACCTTGATATCATCATATATAAATATAGCAGTTCATGACAAATTTCAAAACTCCGCCATCTCTCTCCCCACATCCACCACTGCTGGCGGCTCACCTCCAACTGCGTAACGCTACGCGCTGTTCACATCCAGCTGCCTAACACTACAATGGCGAGTATTACAACAATGCAAAGCAGCCACAGACTGCACACAGCACAGCCAGTGATTTTCATACAGAGGTGGCGTTACCAATAAAAAAAACCTAAACAGCCTACTTACATAGCCCCCATGCTCCCCACAAAAAATTTTACAAATTGGATTGGGCAATGGCCAATACAGATTTGAAAAAAAAATTTCATAATTACAATAACAAAGAAATCAAATGCACACACTTATTGATACAATGTTGGTCAAAAGCTAAAAATTTCTCACAGTCCATAAAGACAGTCCAGATTGTTCATCACAGTAAAAATGCAGAGTTTTTCTCAAAGTCTGAGCAGTAAAAGAAAATGCACACAGAAGTAGTGGATTTCCATGCAGTCTTGAAGAAGTAGTGTTGTCCTTCCAACGGAAAGACAGTGCTGGCTCTTGACATGCATAAAGGTAATGGGCCACAACAGAGCAATCCCACAGCAGAGTCAGTCGAAATTTTGAAGAGTATTGGTAGGTAGGTCATCACAGAGCAGACCCACTGTAGTCCTGGTAGATATTACGGTATTGATGGGCCACCAGAGGTGCAGACCCACTGCAATCCTTGTAGAAATAATGGTATTAATGGATCATCAAAGGTGTAGACCCACTGTAGTCCTTGTAGAGGTAGCCAGCAGCCATCTGTTGTGACTGTGCAGATGCACAATCACCATTGAAGAGTCTTGTGGATAATATAGCAAGTCCATAAACCACCACTTGTGCAGTCACAAAGTTTTCGGAACTGTCCTTAGAACCAACAATGCTGTTATCCAGTCCCTTGCTGAATTATTAACACACGTGCAAACACTAACAGTCCCTACTTCTCACATATTGTCCATATACTATGACCAACAGAAACGTGTGCAGTGAAATGTAACTTACAAGTTAATAATAAGATGAACTGGTGTCAATTACAATTTTATAACATGAGAATACAATTACAAAGGTACAAAATACACCATTAAAGAACATAACAATACAGATAACATTTGTAGTAAAACAGGCGTTACAAAAGAATAGAAATAGACATATACGTCAGTGTTACAGGAATTACGACATGAGTACATACATAAAAGATCAGAATAACTTTCGAAACATCAACTTCACACATGAGCATTAACACAGAACAGAATAAATAATGTCTAAACAACTTTACAAAGTAAATAACACATTATTAATGCCAATTGTATTTGAGGATAACAGTATTCCTCATCATAGTGAATGTAACTTAGTATTAGAAGAGAAAAAAGTTCTATGAAACAGTACACAGAGACAGGAAGAAAACAAATACACAAGGGTACACAAACATATAGTGGGATAACACAAAAGGGAAAGGACAGGGTTTGTTTTACTGCAGTATTTTGCATGGAGATCTCCCTTTGTTCATCATTATTCCCAAAAAGTCCTATCTAAGCCTGCGTTCTGTATTCTGTTCATATTTCTTTCAAAATAATTATTTCTGATTGTACAATACTCATTTGGGCCCAAATCTTTTTCATATAACTTCGCAATGCATTCTTTACCTATTCTCCATAGTCAGTTTCTTATATAGTCTACCCCCTCTTAAGCTAACTTAAATGTACTGAGCTCAGATGCTAAACTAAGGGACGAGGCAATGCAGCAGCACATAAAACAATTAATATAAACAGCAATAAAAAAAATGGAAAATCGCAAAGCAAGCTACAGTAAATCTAAATTACCAAGCAATTCAACATTACAACTAATATGAGGCAATGCGCAGCAAACAAAAAAATAAATCTGGCTTAGCAGAGTAACACAAATTAAAATTCAGTAGCACTATGCCTGGCAAGCAGCAGCAGAAAATGAAATACCTAAACATGACATAGCTCAAGCAGAAAAAATAGTACACTAAAGATAACAATGCAGATAAGGGAAATGTATAATCACATCTTAATGTCTAAGTAATTAAAGTGGTGCACCACAACAACTTATTGTAAAAGAAATATTACCATGTACTTGAAAAGAATATTATGTATGCAGTTACTGTTACTAGTCCCTTCTTATTATTCTTTCCTTTCCAAGTGCTCCTTTTTTGAAGAATGTGGATCACAAAATTATTATTTAATAGATCTGTTTACAGAAAGTGTTCACATTAGCAAATGCATTTAATTTTATTTTATGAAACCAATGCTGCAACACAGCTGGAAAACAGATGTCAAATGAAATAAGCAATTACGCAAACCAAAGCATAAAAACATCATTCAATAGCTATGTGGCATTTCGTAAGTCAGTAGCTCTCAACTCTCGTAGAAAGACACTTGTCATTATCAGGTTTGCAGATGTAAGAATATTTCCCATCAATTCATAAGCATTTCAGTAAATATCATAAATTAAGAGCTCCACAGTGTAATCATATGTTTTCAAGTTCGACCGTGTCGTTTTTGCGATGCTTTCTACAAAGGAACGTCAATAGCGAGGATAATGGCCTCCCCTTTTTTTTTTCTACCTGTGCCGCTGAAAGGCTAATGGCTTTTTTCCGGGCGGCTGTCGCCCAGGTGGGTGCCCGCGACGCATTACGTGCAGGTGGTCACTTAACTTTCTTACGGAAATATTTACGGCAGCAGTTTCCGCTACAGTGACAGTCTCACATAAAAATATTTTACAGGTCAAGAATTAGCGTTGCAAATCTGTAGAAAGAAAATCCTATAAATATAAGTGTCCAAATAAAATATTCGTCAGCATTGTGATACAGTCACGCATTTACGCACATTTCATAACTCTTAAAGTACGATTCTTGGTTTCCAACATACTTCTTATTCCTCATATACGGTAGCATCATCTTATTGATCATAAACATATCTCAACAGCATAGTACACATTGTTGTCGTAATAATAACATCATAACACCTCAGTCAAATCTCAAAAACGTCGTAGCTTTCTGCAATAATTTCAAAACCTAAAAAAATTCTCTGCTCATTTCAATAGTGTCATCTACCTCAAACGTACTTTAAAATCATGCTCCCTTACCAAATACATCATTCAACGCTCTCATAGTATCACAATGATTCCGAAAAAATATGAACAGTTTACAAAGTACAGACAAAATACAGTTTCATAAGTGTGAAGTTACCCAACTGTGTATTGCGTAAACATGTGTCACTGATGTAATAAAAAAAATGTTTATCTCTCAGTTAAATGATCAGATAGCTGTGTAATTTGTGTGTTAGAGAAATATGGTATCGATGTGTAGAGTTGTATAAGCAAATACCATATTAGCTAGGGTTCCTTGTGGTTGCCACACACATGGTACACAAAGTAAGCGTGTACCCCCATGAGGATTAATGTAATTATACCCTCAGGTGTTACAGATTACAGCAATGGAATGAAATGTATCACGGAAAACTTTCTTTGTAATTCAAAAATCTTTAAAAATAAATGTTTTAAGTACAAAATTAATCACTCAAATACGTGTACTGTAGCGCTAAATGTGCGTCTTGTTGCAACATAATCTGTGTGGAAGTGTCGTAGTTATCGTCCTCCGAAAGCTAAGTTCTGCAGAATCCAATGTACGTACCTCATGATAAACAAAAGTGAAATGCTTTGCGTAGAGATATCTTAGTTATTACGCTTATTGTTGTGATGATGAAAGTACTGTGCTGTAACGTATTGTTGTGCTATGGAAAAAGCTGTCTCCTTGTAGCTATACCACAAAAGTTACTAATAAAACATGTTTTGCTTTCCAGAAGAATTCAGAAAAACTGTGCAGATATAAAACAGATATAGCGCAAAAGCAATAATATAAATTGTGTCACTCATTAGTAGCGTCGTGATATAATCATGTAGCTGTCAAATAAACTAACCACTGTGTCATATGGTATCTCTCAGAAAGTACTTTAAATCCAGAATGTATTTTCAAGTAAACCAAAATTTTGCATTATAAACTCATTAGCAGTACCCGTATGTGTCCTAAGTATGTAAGCCTGATAGTCGTTACGTAATTGTGCAACTAACAAGCAAGCATGTACAAATACAACACTGTGTCGTCTGTTCACTATAACAATGCATTCGTAATTTCTATTTAAAAATGTTCCCTGGGTTCTAGACTGGATATTTAACTTCAAACATTGTTGCATGTTAACAGTTTCTTAAGTCTGACAAAGCAGACTAGAAATGTGAAGTGAAAAGTTATATGGCAAAGACAAAGTTAAAAAGCAGATTATCTTTTAATAAACGGTTTTACATGTGAAATCTGGTGTAAACCTTTACTCTTCATAGTACTCAGAGTTTGAACTTGAATGCAATTGTCATGCGGTATACGTCGGTAAAGAATACTGGAATTTTTCTCAAGGTTAGCGTCTATGTTATTTTTCTCTGAGCCAGCCGGCGCACGTGGGTGCCTGCAGCGCGAGTCATTGTCTGTCTCTTTGTTGGCGCGCGTTGTTATTGGGATTAGGAGACCTAACTTCTACAAATTCACGTTGTCGAAAGGGCCCTGCTCTGTTTGAATCCCGCCAGTTCTGATGCAATTCAGGTCTGTCGTTACGAATATATCGTCTGTCGTCATGTCGGTAGATTCCGTAGTTTCTTCCTTGTCTGTCACGTGGTGGAGAGTTTCTCCCTGAATCGTAACTGTGCCCTGAACTGTTGCGTCTGAAGTTATTCTGCCTCCCTTGATAATAATTGTTTTGGTTCCCATATTGTCTGTTTCTCTGACTGTCTCTGTGATAGTCATTACTACGGAAATGCGATCTTTCTCTGTAACTATTATTACTCTGCCAGCGGTTGTCATATGGGTGGTGTCTGTTTTGGTCACGATTTGCATTGTAAGAATAGCCTTTTCGTGTCCAGTTATTGTTTCTGTCATCACGGAATTGTGACGTATGTGACCTGTGGTGATTGTTTTCCTGTTTTCGCATCCGGCGACTGTCTGTGTCAATTTCTAATTCTTGTAGGAGTCCCTGAAAAGCTTCAATGTCGTCTTTGCAACGTCCTGCCAAAATAATATGTCGTAAATGTTCAGGTAATTTGATTAAGCAAATGCGGATGAGTTCTGAGGGGCTGTATGGGTTTGTCAGGTACTGATTCTTGTGCAACATGTCTTCAAAATATTTGAGAAGACTGGAAAATTCAGATTGTTCAAAGTGTTTCATCATCATGATGCTATGTTTTACTCGGTCTTGTGTAGCTTGTGACCAATATGCTGAGAGGAACGCATGGTAAAATTCTCCTTCACTGTGACAATCGTGAATTACCGATCGCATTCTTACAGCTGGTTCATTCTCCAAGTAGCCACACATAAATTCTAATCTGTGTTCTAACGACCAGTTGGGAGGAAAACAATGCGAGAATTGATGGAGCTATGCTTGTGGATGAATGTCGTTGCCAGAATTCTTAAATGTTTTGAATTTACGTGTAGTAATGAACAGCTTATAGTGAAAATCATCATGTCGGCGAGTCGCATATCGGTCATTGTTACGTCGTGTCGGTCGTTCCATCTCAAAATTCGGTGCACATTGCCAATTTCTTTCATAATTTCCGAAATGCGCTGTGTTATTATTTTGTGGCTGTTCCGTATTTCTATGTCCCTCTTCCCGTATTGGGGTGCGAGTGTCCTCTGAAATACGTAATTCTTGTACTACTTGTGCCAACTGATCTTGCACTTCCCGGATTTCTCTTTTGTACTGTGTATTGATTTGATTTTGATTTTGTTTGAATTTTCTAATTTCTACATACTCTTCAGTGTCAGTGAAGGCTACAGGTGTTGTGTCATTCAGATCATCATCTACCTTTGTAGATAAGTTAGTGAACTGATCTGAAAGTTCGGATACTTTATCCGATAGTGAAATTATTTCCTCTGTATGTTTTTCTGAACCAAGTTTCAGAGTATCTACTGTGTCCTTTAAGTTTTCCTGAGTTTTAGCAAATTGCGTAACCGAATCGGTAGATGCAACTGAGTCAATTTTAGCTTGCAAGGTGTCGTGATTTTCATGAACAATGGTTTGCAGTTCTTTTATGGCTGCTCCGTGATTCTGTAATACATTTTCAAGCCGCGAAAAAATGGGTTGAAAATGCTCACAAATTTGTGTTTTTACGTCATTACAGACTTTTTGACACTTCGATTCAATGTTATGTAACTCACTAGTTAAATCTTCACGTGTTTGTTCAAGTGTGGTGTCTAACTTTTGAAGATTTTGTCCCATTGCGTCTAACTGTTGCTGTGTTTGTCTCTGGTGTTGTTCCATTGTGTCTAACTTTTTAAGATTTTGTTCCACTGTGTCTAACTTTTTAAGATTTTGTCCCATTTGTATCTGATTTTGTTCCATTTGTTGCATTAATTGCAATAATAATGTATTAGTGTCTGGAATCTGTTTCTCTACGCTTTTCGGCAGTGCATTTGCACCGGCAACATTCACATTTTGACAAGCAGAAAATGTGTCTTGACTTATTTGAGAAAACGGTGATGACCCAAAACCTGAATCTACAGTATTTGCGAAATTGTGTCCTGTCATTTCGGATTCCTGAGGCGAGCTGTTGCCGACCGGTCGATCGATAATGCTTCCCTGTTCACTAATTGTTTCACTGCCTACACCATTATTTGCAGCCCGCTCCATTTCCCTATGCACACTTACCAAATTACTATTTTGAACATTAGTTAATTCATTACTCGGTGGCGCTAACACACTGCTTTCGTCTTCACTGTCATTTCTCAGTTTACTTTGGAGCCTAGTATTACGTTTTTCACACGCCATTATTGTCACAATATTTCACACGATAACACAGAAAAACACAATTTGAAGAGCAAAAATAGGGGAACACATTAACATAGCACTGAAAATAATATCTAGTTAATTGCAGCTGCGAAATACTTGGTGCAAATCTACATGCATGCCACAACTGTTTTACTGTACAACAATGAAAGACTGCAACTACAAAGGAGATTTTCTCTAGAATTACGCGCTAACAATAAACAATAGCTACACTAATTACACAAACCTACAAGAAAAAATCAGAAGATTCCAGTGAGGTATCCTCGGCTAAGGGTCGACATATGAAACGTCCCCTTTGAACAATTATACATGACTGTGCTTAAACTGACACACAATATTTTGTTAGCGCAACGCAATCTGACTTTCAAAATTCCCTACAAAAGAATGGCCCTGACTAACATTAAACTATACCTTTCACAAATCACTTACCTCACAAAAATCTTCGCTGCTCAAGCTACTGCAATACAGCAAGCGCCACTACTGCCAGCTAAATAAAAGATTCAAACTATGGAAGGCAATAACTACTGATAGGGATAGTTAGCAAATGAAAGATATTAATAGAGAACAAACAATGTATTTACCTTGATATCATCATATATAAATATAGCAGTTCATGACAAATTTCAAAACTCCGCCATCTCTCTCCCCACATCCACAACTGCTGGCGGCTCACCTCCAACTGCGCAACGCTACGCGCTGTTCACATCCAGCTGCCTAACACTACAATGGCGAGTATTACAACAATGCAAAGCAGCCACAGACTGCACACAGCACAGCCAGTGATTTTCATACAGAGGTGGCGTTACCAATAAAAAAACCTAAACAGCCTACTTACACATTGTACGAGTATAGCTTTTTCCTCGCAAATTTTCTGCGTTGGACGACAAAAAACTAAAGTATGGTTGGTCGGCATTCGTAAGAATCTGTGGAGAGGGAGAATATACCGTGGTTTCGGGAATATTATTCATTTTCGGAATTACCATGGTGGGGAGCTGGGCCTTGCTGGGAAGCAGCGTTGGAGAGACGTGGTCTTCCGTTGTGTGAGCCAGTGTGTGACGGCAGCTCGATATCAGCTTTGTTGGTAGAGACGGACTTGCTGTCTTTGCTCTCAGGAGAGTTTATAGTTAGAACAGTTAGTCACTGTACTGTTGCGTACCTATACGATTCTGGACTTCACCTCTGCGTAGGAAGTCGTCGTTGAGTACGCAGCGTTCAGTAATTGAGAGCACTTCGTCTGCCTATACTTACGTTGAGATGTTATCTGAACTCCGTCCTTGTGGCTGCGAGTTCGCATTTCTCGTCTGTAGAACACAGACAAGAGGAGGCAGTACTAGAGCATATAAGTCAGAGGACCGCCTTCTGCTGACCTGGTGTTTGAAAGAGTTTATTTGTGGCTGGAGTTCTTCCATCGTCGCAGACGAGTATGAGAACCGTCACTTCGACGCACTGGACGCAGTACATACGGTGATAACGCAAATTGCTTCGGCTTATTACGGCTATGAAATCTAAACAGATGTGATCACGTTAGTTTACTTACACTAAGGTTCCACACCACGGTAGGTCATCTTTGAAAGTAGTGTCTTCTAGTGTTTGGTACATAGATGATGTCAGTCATTTCGCTTTACTGATATTAGATTGCGCAGTCATAATAAGGGGCACAATTGGGCATTTGATTAGTAAATTTGCTTAAGAAATATAAACTTTGTAATATAAAGGATTTTTTTGATCTACAATAAATATATAAGCACGACCAACGTTTATCATCTAGTGGGATTAGTTGTCTTAATCATTCATTTATGTTTAGGTTGTAATTTATATGTTAAAGTCCATTAATAGATCCTAAGATTTTACCGTTGCGCACATTCACTTTACACCCACCAGGAGTAACATCTTGGATAACAATAAAGAGACAACTCTACTGCGGAAAAAGCCATTATTTAGTGATAAACGACTCTCCCTACGTCTCTATAAGCGTCCTATTCTCATTTGTGTGACTCTAATTCCAAAGAATTACAGTGTGGCAGCAGAAGTGTCACGCTCTCTTTCTTGACCGTTGATAAAAATTTACCCAACATATTTTCGCGAAAACTAATGCACAATTCTTTCAAAGATTCCTATTTTCATCCCCCAAGTATCTCTGTACAGCCCTATTAGTATCCTAAGTGCGCTTTTCACGGTTAATTCATTGTTTGTGTCGTGCCTATCAGCCAAACATTCCAAATTCTGTGAAAGTAGAATTGCATTCGCTGGCGTCTCGTGTGCAGTTTCAACTGCAGATGCGCTACACCTTCTGAGGGCCGTTACAAAAAATCTGTATTCCGTTCGCTCTCCCTAATACTAATTTTAAATGTTCGTCACATTCTCTATAACTGTCATCACGCTCTCGTACGCGATTTCCAAAGCAGGTGCGCTGCACCTTCCGGAAACCCTTTTAAATAATCTATCTTTCGTCGGCCATCTCCAATACTGATTTTAACAGTTCACCCATTTCCTAGCAATATGATCGTCTTGCAGGAAAATTGCATCTTCCTCACACCGTACGAACGGCAACAGAATCGGCTGGATGGCGTTCTACGTGTACTAATTTGTATGCACTTGTGACAGAAATGAGTATATGTGGTACCAGACGCAGAAGTAAACCCCTTTGTGATTCATTTTCTTTATAACATTTTTCATGAGTTGTATGAAAGTCATTTTGCATTAAAACATAATGAAAATCTACAGTCTCTGCCACCTACAGTACTAACTGAAGGATAGGTGCTGAACTAATACGACGGGAATGTTGAGTAATATTTTTATTAAGGGAATAGAAGTTTTTGAAATGAAAGAGTGCTGAGGATTAGGTAAGTAGATCAAGCAACTAATGAGGAACTGTTGAACGGAATTGAGGAGGCAAGTAGTTTGCGGCACAATTTGAGTAAAAGTAGGGATAAGTTAATAGGACAGATTCTGAGACACCAAGCGATCACCAGTTTAGTATTGGAGGGAAGTTTGATTTGGGGGAGGGGGGGGGGGGGGGGCTGGCTGGCTCTGAGCACTATGGGACTTAACATCTATGGTCATCAGTCCCCTAGAACTTAGAACTACTTAAACCTAACTAACCTAAGGACAGCACACAACACCCAGTCATCACGAGGCAGAGAAAATCCCTGACCCCGCCGGGAATCGAACCCGGGAACCCGGGCGCGGGAAGCGAGAACGCTACCGCACGACCACGAGCTGCGGACAAGGGGGGGGGGGGGGGGGAGGGGAGAGATGGTGATGAAAATCTTAGAGGGAGCCAGGGGATAATGCAGTAAGCATATTCAAAGGGATGTAGGTCGCAGTAATTGTTCGCAGACGAAGAGGCTTGCGCAGGAGTGCTTCATCAAAACAGTCCTCCCACTCAAGACCACAACAATAACATACGAGTATAGTGTTTTGTACTTGTCATACATAACAGTTATAGCAACGTTGGCGATACACTGAGGGGAGAAAAGTCCGTCGATGGCGATATACATATATACAGATGGAGGTAGTGTCACGCACACAAGATACACAATGACAGTGGATTGGTGAAGGTGCCATTTGTACTCAGGTGATTCATGTGAGAAGGTTTGCGACGTGGTTATGGCCGCACGACGAGAGTGAGCAGACTTTGAACGCGGAATGGAGCTAGACGCATGGGACATTCCATTTCGGAAATCGTTAGCGAATTCAGCATCCCGAGATCCACAGTCTCAAGAGTGTGCCGAGAACACCAAACTTCAGTCATTGCCTCTCACCGCGGGCAACACTGTGTAACGTGCGCGTGGGGCACACGATACTCATTAAAGCCTGTACTATGATAAGTGAATGGGGTTCACCTTACAAGACAGGATTTTTGTACAGATATTGACCGCGTGTACCTGAATGGTGGCAAGCCCGCATCTCGTGGTCGTGTGGTAGCGTTCTCGCTTCCCACGCCCGGGTTCCCGGGTTCGATTCCCGGCGGGGTCAGGGATTTTCTCTGCCTCGTGATGGCTGGGTGTTGTATGCTGTCCTTAGGTTAGTTAGGTTTAAGTAGTTCTAAGTTCTAGGGGACTTATGACCACAGCAGTTGAGTCCCATAGTGCTCAGAGCCATTTGAACCATTTTTTTTGAATGGTGGCAGATCAAACTTACACTCACTCTGTAATAACAATGATCCGTCAAGTAAGTTCAAAATTCAATTACACGTCAGTATGGAACAAAAGTAACACTGAAGATGCTACCAATTTGATAATAATACGGTCGCCAGCCTAATTAGCCATTAACTGAGTTCCTTCCCTGTACAAGTTGGTGTATATTCATGCAAACCAACACGTAGTAACACTGCATAATATAGTAAATTTTAGAACCAGAAAATCTATTGAACTGATAGTTTCACGTTCTGTACTGATATGGAAAAACCATAAATACATAACACTACACTATAATGTATACTACAAAACTTCGTACTGTCTATTGATCTGATTAAAATCGGGCATAGGTTACTCTAGAAACAGCACTTTCGACTCACACACACAATGTCAATTTTGATAAAGATGAAACACTGATAAATTTTGGCTTTTGAATTGACTTTAACTTTTGCTGGTCAAATCAATTTAGAACACTTCAGAATTCAAATGAATAAAGAAAAGGGGGGGTTTCTGAAACTGTATAAAAAATGATTACTGATTTTATTATGCCTTCAAGATTTCCAGTATATGAGTTACTACTCCTTTTATCTTATTTGCTGCTTATTTAAATACCTTTATATCTGTCTCGAAATAATTAAACTTCATTACTAAATGAATATTAAAGTTATCTTCCAACTTTGTCAGACCTTCGTTATTCATTTACTGGTTCATTAACAAAACCGTTCTTAAGCACCATTCTAACTGTTGTGCACTGACAAGACAGCCAGTCCACAGTGACGGGTAACCGAAAGGCACGCACTTAAACTCACGCAGGCGGGCGTGAGGTCTGAAACAGGATACGTAATGAATGCTATAAAGAAAAGTACGTAGCTGCTGTAATACTTAACTTTAATCCACAATTGGTGAACATTGGTCTTGTTACTGTACATGCTTCATTAGATACATAGCAAAGGATAAATGGCGCCTTGCTAGGTCGTAGCCATTGACTTAGCTGAAGGCTATTCTAACTATCTTCTCTGCAAATAAACGAGGCTTCGTCAGTGTTGCATCGCTAGCTAAGTCGTCCGTACAACTGGGGCGAGTGCTAGTAAGTCTCTCTAGACCTGCCGTGTGGCGGCGCTCGGTCTGCTGTCACTGATAGTGGCGACACGCGGGTCCGACGTATACTAATGGACCGCGGCCGATTTAAAGCTACCACCTAGTAAGTGTGGTGTCTGGCGGTGACACCACACTAACATAGCTAGGTCTGCAGGTAATTATTACTAACACAAACTTTAATTTTTCATCTCGGGACACTCGGATTGCACAACATTTGGAAAGGACCCTGTCTAGGTTAGTTGTGAGGATAATTAAATGATAGGAAAGTTTTGGTGAAATTTAAGTTGTTATTAAGTTGTTATTGAACAGTATGGAACAAAAGTAACACTGGTCCATACGAATACAGTACTAAAAGTTTCACCCTGTTCGTATCGATGCGGCGGTTGGCGGGCGGCGAGATGGCGAGGCACAGAGCACACATACAACCACAGCTATGGCTCTTGACGTATCGGCACTTAAATTCTTCTTAGCGTCGCAATACTTTTCCGTTTAGTGCCTATGGAATTTTGCCATGATGTATAGGCGCTGGAGCCTGCATCTCGTGGTCGTGCGGTAGCGTTCTCGCTTCCCACGCCCGGGTTCCCGGGTTCGATTCCCGGCGGGGTCAGGGATTTTCTCTGCCTCGTGATGGCTGGGTGTTGTGTGCTGTCCTTAGGTTAGTTAGGTTTAAGTAGTTCTAAGTTCTAGGGGACTTATGACCACAGCAGTTGAGTCCCATAGTGCTCAGAGCCATTTGAACCATATTTTTAGGCGCTGGAACGGCATACCCGAGGCTCAATGAAACTACGTCTTCCAGGAGAGCCTCCTCGCTCCAGAACGTGTTGCTCAAACCAATGCCAAACTCCAACTACTACTGCTGAGCCCGTTGTGCCGTGCAGCGCCCGTGCTCATTTTCCCGCGCTCGCCTGCCATCCACCTTTTACTGCTCCCTTACAGAGAGGGTATTCACCCGAGGTTTTGTATTCTACATATCCTAATACATTGCCTACGTATGGATCAGACGCACAGTTACAATTTTAAACATCTTACAATAGTCTCAACATTTGTTACATTTCAATTCTATTACAATATTGTTTGACATTTGACATAAACATTAATATTCACATTGAAAATTGTTTACAGTTTTCTTAACAAACAAGAAAACAAATGAATTCAGAACATCAATTACTCAAGTTTAACGAAAAATCAGATGGAAAAAAAAAAATTATTTATATGTTGTACGGTTGTTGCTTTTATTTTGCTATGAAAGCGGTACTGATAGGCAATAAAAGCGGGTTAAAAGCTGTGAGCTGTCTGGGGAAGTTAACCGTGCATAACTGCGCAACTGTTTCACCAGGTATCTAGTCTAGGTTTACCAAATTCCCAAACAGACTAACATTAATTATAATCTTTTAATAGTCATACAACAATCGGTAAATATATATATATATATATATATATATATATATATATATATATATAAAAGAGAATTTAAATAAAAAGAAAGAAATCAGTTTATATTTGGAGATTTATTTTAAGATTGATCCTTGAAATTTCAGCATATTAAACTCGATTCATAACTAAGCTGGTGCCTTTATTTAGGATTGTGAAAATGTGAGATTGTAATCTTACGGAACACATCAAATATGGAGCCAAGATTGGGAGACTGCATACAACACTGCATTCATAAAATAACACACGAAGAACGTTGAAAAATATACAAGAGGAAATTAACCACAACCAACCGATTCAATTTTCACCCAAAGAAATTATGTTCGTAGCACAATCCTGTCCGTCATGTAATTACCACACACTGGTATACCAAATTCATATTAACTCTTTGTGAAATCTTCCCAAAAAGAATAGCTGAGGGCTACTTTCATGATTACACCACATGCTTCACGTGGTCAACTTGGTTTACACAAAGCGTATAACTCCACAATAATTTTGATAATTAAAGTGAATTAGATCGAAAAGCAGTTTACAAAAGAAAAACCTCGAGCTGGTTACTAACGTCTTACTATTAACCTGATGGGTCAAACAGTTATATAAGCACGTGGTACTGGTCTCGCAAAGTACACCTCACGTGGGTTGAACATAAAGAAAAGTTGCTATATTGAAAAATATTGTCAAGACGAGACGTTATAATCACACAAGCATTCGCATTTAAGATTGATCTTAGTTAGAGTTACTGATCAACACGTGGTTCCACTTTACTCACGAAGTAGTGACAAAGCAACTACCGGAAAATAATCTTAACTTCACACGAGAATTACACTGCGCTGCAATTTAAGATAACATTAGATATTTTAGAGCTAAACCTGAAATAAAGGTGATTAAATTTTCAGTTAGGCTGAACTTAAGAAATCCATTGTCCTACGGACTTAGCAGACACGCGCTTAGCCGGAGATCTTACCACTTCAGACGCTCGCCACGGGCAGACTGACTGGTCCCTTCCTGAGGGGTGGCTCACAAATACAAACGGAAGTGGCCAGAGGGGCAGCTTCCTATACCAACATGACAAGGGACAGACAGGACCATACTAAGAATGGAAACCTCTCTGCTTTTAGAAAGCGTAGCTACCTGTTCCGACGTTGGTCCTACTGTTCTCTAGCAGACAGGCTTGTCTGCTACCCTCAAGCATGCAAGTAGAAATACATTTGCTCATTCATCCTCTCACACAGAAGGGAAGGGGGATGACAGTATCTTATCATATACAGTATATAAAAGAAAGCGGATGTAGTTTCCGTATGAGACTGTGTAAATGAATTACATATAAACTGTGTTTTAAAGTGTAGTAGTGTGACAGATCGTTCTTGTTTATGTGTAAAAGTAACACGTTCCACTACTCAGTCTCCTCCCAGATAGTCACAAACGCCACAGTAAATTTAGAAGAGGAATTTATGCCGTAAATGACAACAGATTTAAGAAATTAAACATGAAAGGAATCCAACAGAGACCTTTCAATGTACAATAGTACAGCGTTGTTGTTGTTGTTACAACTGTGACCAATGGCGTTCACTTAACGGCCGAGAGCAGCGGAGTTTGCGTGGATTTGCCAGCGCTAACAGACCAGCAACAATGCTTGTAAGCACAGAAATCAAAGTGGGGCGTACGACGAATGTATCAGTTGGGACAGTGCAGCGAAATATGGCGTTAATGGGCTGTGACAGCATGTGAGCGAGTCGAGTGCCCTTGCTAACAGCACGACTTAGCCTCCAGTGCCTCCAGTGCCTCTCCTGGGCTCGTGACAATTTCGGCTGGATCCTTGGTGGCCTGGAAACCATGGCCTGAGATGAGTCCCGATTTCAGTTGGTAAGAGCTGGTAGTGGGACTCGAGTGTGGCGCTGATCCCACCAAGTAATGGACCCAAGTTGTTAACAAGGCACTGGGGAAGCTGGAGGTGACGCCATAATGGTGTGGGCTGTATTTACAACTAATGGTCCGACTGAACCGATCATTGACTGGAAATGGCTATTTTCGGCTACCTGGAGACCATTTGCAGTCATTCATCGCTTCGTGAACCCAAGATACAATTTTTATGGATGACAGTGCATCATATCACCAAGCCACAAATGTTTGCGACTTGTTTCAGGAACATTCTGGACAATTTGAGCCACTGATCTGGGCACCCAGATCACCCAACATGAATCTCATCGAACAGTTTGGGACATAATTGAGAGCTCAGTTGGTGCACAAAATCCTGTACCGGCGACACTTTCACAATTATGAATGGGTACAGGGGCAGCGTGGCTCCTTATTTCTTCAGGGGCTTCCAGCGATTTGTTGAGTACATGCCACGTCGAGATTTTTCACCACGCCGGAGAACAGGTGGTCCAACACAATTTTATGAGGTATCCAGTGACTTTTGTCACTTAATTGTAATTTTTTTCTATTTTTCTATATAAAACAAAAATCAAAGCTATTTATGACTCTTCTATGTGAATGAGTAAGAATTACATACTAGCTACTGGCAAGTTACATTTTCGCAGTTGTACCGTGCAATAATTCAAAAATGGCTCTGAGCACTATGGGACTTAACAGCTGTGGTCATCAGTCCCCTAGAACTTAGAACTACTTAAACCTAACTAACCTAAAGACATCACACACATCCATGCCCGAGGCAGGATTCGAACCTGCGACCGTAGCAGTCGCGCGGTTCCGGACTGCGCGCCTAGAACCGCGAGACCACCGCGGCCGGCGTGCAATAATTGTTTAACATAAGTGTGTTATCATACAATGTAAGCTTTCACGGCCGGTATTGTCTTCACTTAAAACTTCCGGGCTGATAGGCCGTGGCCGAAGTATAAAACTCTCTCCTGACGTTTCGTCTCCGACTGCGGGAGACATCCTCGGAGGTAAAGCGGAGAACTGCGAAGAGAACTCGACGAAGCGCTGATTATATAGGCAGTACAGAGGGCGCCAGAGTCGATCACGTGGCGTCGGCTATGAGATTGTCTCTGGTAATGCCAACATTCTCGATTGAAAGTGATCGATCGTCACGCTTGCGGTGCAACGCTGTTGAACGTAGGAGGAATTGCCGCCTGGGTCACACGGATTAATCGGCCGTAGCGGAACATGTTTACCAGGAAGGTGATCATGAAATAAAATTCAGCGAGACGAGCGTCATATCAAAAGCCTCACATTATTATGCACGCTTGTATAGAGAGGCTATCGAGATTGATAAACATCGTAATAATTTTAACAGGAAAGACGAAGGTGTTAAACTGGATAAAATTTGGATATCAGCGTTGCACCGCAAGCGTGACGATCGATCAAGGCTTCAATCTCATAGCCGACGCCACGTGATCGACTGTGGCGCCCTCTGTACTGCCTATATAATCAGCGCTTCGTCGAGTTCTCTTCGCAGTTCGCCGCTTTACCTCCGAGGATGTCTCCCGCAGTCGGAGACGAAACGTCAGGAGAGAGTTTTATACTTCGACCACGGCCTATCAGCCCGGAAGTTTTAAGTGAAGATAAGTGTGTTACTCTACTACAGGTGTATTGTTATAAGTCACAGCAACCGAACGCTATATTGTGGTGTGGTATTCGATACTTAAGACATGCAGTTTACACTGGTCTTACTACAGAGGAAGCGCGTCGAAGTAAATTTCTACGTAATAAATTCCTCCTTTCACGTCGTTGGTACTACCTGCACCTTGCCAGTCCATAAACTCAGAAGCCTTGAATAATGTTTGCATGGTAGGAGTGCTGAGAGGACTAAGGTATTTGGAGAAGTAATAAATATTCAGCAAGGTGACGAGATTTTAGCTAACGACACACCAGCGCAAGCCGTCTCGGCTCAGTCCCGTGCTAATGAGCTTGTCGCTGCAGCGGGTACACGCAACTCGCACGTGACGTACAGCTGCATCGCAGGTGTTAATTCCACTCGCAAGCGATCTCGAGGCACCTCGACGGCAGCTGTCCTAGTAGCGTCCCGGCTGCGGGCGGCGCCCGGACCATTAATTCCAGCGCGCTGGCCTCAGGGCAGCCTGTTCCAGGCGTCGAGAGCATGATCTCGCAGCTCGTGTCAGCAACGGGTCGGGTGGTTCATCTGATTTACACAGCAGGCTACTTGTTGGCAGTGGTAACTGCTGCGCAGCCGTCAACAGCCGTGACGGAACTGGCTGCCCCGGCATAGGAGGAAAGGCCACCCGCCTACGTGGAGCGCCCGCTGTCGCACGCCTGTACGCTGGCGCTCGACGAGGAAGCAGCGGGTTCGAATCTTGGTGGTGACATATGGCTGACTAGTGGAGGCGAGGTGGTGGCGTGAAGTTCCTGATCACCAGGATAGACCGTACCGTGTTAGATACACGTCGCAAAAAAATGGAAACATTAAAAAATAATAAATGTAGAGTAATGAAATTGCGGGAATACATTTTTCTAGATATATTTAAATGATTAACATTGCAAGTTCACAGATTAATGTAAGCGCGAATGAAGCTGTTGTAAATGGGAAATACTGCTACATTAATAATCGAGCGTGCATTCATTGTGCTGTACTGGTGCCGGATTTATTTATTTACTTATTTATTGCCAAATTATAGACCTGTTACCTGATGTTTAAAACAGGTCGTACATCTTACAATTTTCGTCTTTCATCATTTTACAGTTTTATTTCCTTTTGTTTTATCTACAACATTTACAAAGAATGATTCAAAATAACAATAATTTGAGGTTTAAATATAAATAAAATTTTGTTGTTTTTAAGAAGAATATAAAACGAAGATAGGATAGATGAGAGATTTGTTAGTACCATCACCGAGTGTGACTGACGGTGAATACCTCGGAATGGTTTCATCGAGCCGTTGACCGCCTGTCACACACACGTACACACACAAATGGTTATTAGTAGAGAAATAATGTTTATTATCCCATTTGTTACTAATCCTATGTATTAACTACATTAGGTGCGCATCCATGTACAGCATTTGGTGTTTTCTTGGCTAGATTGCCAGCAATTTGCTTATTTACTGTCACATCTCAGCTGTGGGTATCGCTGTCCATCCTCTGGAGATTTCTGTTACGCTGCACATAGGCATGTCTGTGGTGTAGTGTCCGCATATACTCTTCGTGTGTTGTTTTTGAAATACTGTTTGTCAGTGCGTTTAATTGTGCCCATTGTTCTTCGTCTCTTATTTCTGTGTATATATCTATGTCTGTATCTGTGTAATATAAGTGTAGTGTATGTCTATTGTTCGCGTATTGCCCGCAGAAAAAGACAGTGTGTTCTGGGGAACCTTCTTCCCCGCATGTGCCTGTAGCTGTCTGCCTCAGACTCACGCGGTTTAAGTGCGTGGGATAAGGTCCGTGCCAGGTTAAGAAATGTACCATACCGCGGCTGGGATCGATATGTCTCATTCTCAACCGCTCCCTTACGTCAGGAAGGAAGTCGTGCAGTCTACGTCCCTTATCACTAACATCCCACTCACCTTGCCATGTATCCAAACGCCAACTTTTAAGGTGACGTATCGTCTCTATGGGCACACCGGTTATTGTGTGTACCTTATCTAGTCTCCCCACCTTTAACCAGTACCTTGCAGCTCTGTATTTGATCGTGATATCTATGGGGCATATTCCGAGCACCACACACAGTGCATCCGCTGAGGTGGTACCGAAGGCTCCAGATAGCCTAAGTAGGACACTTCTCTGCCCTCGTCTGACGGATGCTTTGTTGGTGACCACGTTCAGTCTATGTGCCCCACGTGCTAGCTGCAAAGCTGAGTACTGATTCGAAGAGCGCACAGTGGTATGTACGTATGACTGGTAGAGGTAGTCTGTATTGGTTTGAATTTAGCCTCACCAGTTTGTGGAGTATTTTTTCTGCTTTGTCTGTTGTTAGCCTTATGTGTTCGTGGAAATTCAATTTTTCATCTATGTGTACCCCAAGATAGCGCGTAATGCGTGCTCGTTTGATGTTTGTGTCCCCAATTTTAACCGAAGGATTCCTTTGGAGTGATCCTTTCAGTAAAGTATATGTTGTTTTGTTTTCGGCTATCCTGAGTTTGTTGTTGTGACACCACTGAGTAATTGTTTGTAGTAATCCACTGGCTTTCTCTTCTAACTGGGATCTGTTGTTTGCAGTGACTACAACTAATAGGTCATTTGCGTAGGCGACAATTCCGTCTGACCTGTCATCCCTATCCAGAATTTGTAGGAGGGGTTCGATTGTTATGTCCCAGAAGATGGGACCGCAGATCGACCCTTGAGGACAGCCTTTGGTAATTCTTTTAATTACTTTCCGGCTGTCCATCTGCCATTCGACTACTCGGTCTTTACAGTAGTCCAGAAAACTGTTGTACAGTGATTGCGGTAACTCCAGATGTCTTAGCCTCTGAAACAGTGCTGGCCACCAAAGATTATCAAATGCTCCGGCAATGTCAATCATTATTGCCATGGCGTATTTCTGTTTAGTGGTGTTAACTATGTGCAGGGCCTGGTTGATGGCATCATCTACTGATCTGCCAGATCTGAAGCCGAACTGGTGTTGGCTCATACCCCTTAGAGCTCTGTGTGTTTGCAGGCTCTTACACCGTAGCTTCTCCTGAATCTTTGCTAGGGTGTTTATTGGACATATTGGTCTGTAAGTTTTTGGATCTGAAGGATCCCTGTCCGCTGATTTCTTAATAATGACTGCTTTGGAGGTTTTCCATACTGTAGGTACCCTGCCCAGCCGTAAGGCATCGTTCAGTAACGTTGTTAGGAACGGGGTGATCTGCGGTGCTAGTTTTTTCAGTGTTTCCGAGTGGATACCGTCTGGTCAAGGTGCTTTTTTGTTTTTGAGCTCTGAGATTGCTAGCGCAACCTCTTCTTGCGCAAAAGGACAGGTGACAGTTGCAGTGTTGTATGGTATGTGTAGGTTTTCTCTTAGTGTTGCATGATATTGTGTGTCTGTATCGATAACGTCGTCAGGGAGCAGTTTATACAGCAGAAACTCCGCTGTATTCCTCCATCCCCTCGTCATCGTGCCGTCATCCTGCCTTAGCGTTCCCAGAACTAGTGGGGTTTTTATCTTCTCTGTCAATATTTTGTATGGTTCCCCCCATATATTTTGCTCTGTTTGTGTTGTTACAAATAGCTCCCATTGTTGACTACGCGTGTTGTATAGGGTCTGTCTGTATCTGCCTTGTGCATGCCTATATGCTTCAAGTCTTATTCGTCGGTCCCTATCTGCTATCGCCCTTTGATATAATTTTCGTTTGCGTCTTGCGTCTTGTTTGAGTCTCGTAAGTTCGTTGGTCCATGGTACTGGTGACCAATTTGTGTTCTTTGTTGTCGGTATTGATGTGTTTTGTGCATGTTGTATCACCTGTGTTAACTTGTGTGCTCTATAATCGATACTTCCATTGATGTTTTCTAGATCGTGTCGTTGGATAATTTCCATTAATTTGTTCCAGTCTGCTTTGTGCAACAGCAAGTGTCTGGTGTGTGATTTGGTCATTGTGTTCTGAGTGTGAGTTAGTGTGTATGTTATGACATTATGATCACTACTGGTTATGTTGTCGTGTACAGTCCAGTTTGTTACGTATGTCATTGCTGTATTATTTGCTAGCGTGAAGTCCATATTACTGCGCGTACCATCGAACCCTGCGTATGTTGGTATAGGTCCTTCGGTATTCATTACATGTAATTGTGTTTCTTGTATTAAATCGGTGATTATGCATCCTCTGTCATCTGTTCTGTCTGAGTTCCAGAGGGTCAATCTGGAATTAATGTCAGCACTTATCACTAATTTTTTGCCTCTGGCATACATTACTAGGTCTCTGATGTAGTCTGCATACGGCTGTATTTGATGGCTGTTTTGGACGTACATGGATGCAATAACCCATGTGACGTTCCCGTTAGCTATCTCTATGGTAACCAAGTGTTGATTGCATAACTGTGTTACCTTAACTATGTTATAAGTTCTATTTAGAATTGCTATTGCAGCCTTAGAGTCATTGCTGCCTGTTATTGTGGTAGCATGTTTTGGTAGACATATCAGTTACCCGTTTCTGTTATAGGGTTCTTGTAAGCACATATGTCTGCCTGCAAGTCTTGTGCTACAGGAAACGACGCGTTTCGGTCTTTTGGGGCGTCATCAGATTAGTCTAGGGGTGTAAAATGACAATATGAGACGGCCGGTGTGGCCGAGCGGTTCTAGGCGCTTCAGTCTGGAACCGCGCATCCGCTACGGTCGCAGGTTCGAATCTTGCCTCGGGCGTGGATGTGTGTGATGTCATTAGATTAGTTAGGTATAAGCAGATCTAAGTTCTAGGGGACTGATGACCTCAGATGTTATGCCCCAAAGCACTCAGTCATTTGAACCACTTTTATATATATATATATATATATATATATATATATATATATATATATATATATATATATATATATATGAGGCATACGCAGGTTAAAATGGGGAAATATAGTTAATATAAACACACAAATGAGGCAAAGTTTCAGACTGTGGAGCCATCTCTATAGTTGACCGTAACTGTGAACGTACGTAAAAAATTTATGTGGAAAACCAACATTCGCCCACTAATAAGCACATACGGCATTAAGACAAAATTTTATAAGGAAACATCGACCTATCGTCATGAGATGAATAATATCATTACGGAAGCTGGAACCGGGAATATAATGCCAAATATAACTACAGTGTCTACTGTACATGAAAACTATGACAAACAAAGGAAAATATAAGAAATCTTACGTAACACAGAGCCAACCGCATTCCGGCGTACACAGCATGGAGTGTTGCATACAGCTGAGAAATAGCAGATAATGCGGTGGAGAAGAGGATATACGCCAGCTCTCCAAGGCGACCACACAAACGTAGAGCTGTAGAGACGAGATTATACGACCGTACGGGCAGACGTTAAAGGTAGAGGGAGTTGGCTAACCAAGGTGCTTACAAAAAGCGATTGTATAACTGAATTACATATGCAGATGATAAATTAGGTAGAACAGTGAATTATTAAATTGGATTTTAGTGTAAGAATGTTAAGCAAATAGCTGCAGAAACACAAAATTATTGCGGGTAACAAGATATCTATAAAGAGCAAAATTTTTAAAACCTGTCAGGTAGTAAAAATTAAAACGATGCTAAAGCATTAGTCAGGCCGAGAAAACTAGTTAAAAGATGAGGGAGAAAAATGTAGCGTCGCATTCATAATAAAAGCTATAGGTGGATTGGAATGGTGGGTACCATAATACTCTATCATAATAAGACTAGCTTCTGCTAACCTATTGATCGTTCAATAAAATACATTTTTCTCTTCCGGAGGGTTTCAGAATTTCAGTTTCTATATTTTCAATGAACTATGTCCGGCCTGATCACCAGACTTTGCGCCAGCCTTCTGTATTAAATTCCAAGCCTCTCCACGGTGTCTCTTGTAGTGAGGGCATGCCATGTTACTGATACTCTTCTACAATGATAAGGTACGTGCTGGCGCCGAGATCCATCCTCTAGCCTTCACTCTCATCGCCACATAACATAAACACATCACTAAAATTTCACAAGCACGCATCACAACCACGATACTTGCGAGGTGCCAGGGCTAGCAGTGTATTTAACACTAAATTCTTCTAGAATCTTCAAATGGAAATGATGCTCTAAGCCACCCGTTTCTAACTCCGACTTTTGCTGTTGCACATGGATTAAGAAGAAACGCGAACTGACTCTAATCGACCCTGCAGGTGGAGTACAAAAGAGTCTGGCACCATCAATAATTTAATTTGATGTCAATTAATTTGATAAATAAGTTTCATTAACGTGGTGAGAAATGAGAGGGTTGCTCTACCGATCTACAGAATGAAAGTTCTGTACAAAATAACAATTTGACTTGTTATGACTAAGCTCAAAATAATAAACACAATACATGAAACATTTACAATATGTCAAATTGGATACTCAAATAAATGCTGTGAAGGTGAGGTTGTCCATAAACTAGATTGTGCCAATTCCTTGCAACTCAAATCCTGAGAGAAACACCCAGCCAACCCAACATTAGTTCCTGCTACAGTAGTGAGAACCCAGAGAATGATCACCCAAGACAGAACTAAGTTAGAAAAGACGAACAGGCGCGCTCTGCTGAGTTCTGATTATCACCTAGCAAAAATTCCCTAATCTGGCGGTGCTGTGGACATACATTACCAAGCTGTCTTCTTAACTGCAAGGACACGATCTGGCGCACCAGAGGCGATGGTTGGTTCTTCGACGTCCCGTCATGGTGGTGATAATGTCGCGAGTATAGCCCGAAACAAATTATCCTGGTCTGGTTGTTCCAGACTGAAGACTTCCTAGCAATACAAATGTGCCTCTGAGGGAGACGAAGAAACGCCCGCCACACAATCACTGACGGTACAGTGATTGATTTTAACAAGCGAAGTCACACAGTGATTCTGATACAGCCAACTTTAACCAAAACTTCTCAATTGCCAACTGTACTCAGAAAGTTACGTTGAAGTCGAAACTTCAGCAACTCCATCAAACAGTTACAATTAAATGAATGTATATTAGACAGCCAACGGATAGCAGGCTGTCCAGAGCAGCGAGAGCTCAGTCCTGTAACCTACTCCGACCGAAATGCGAGAGCCGACTCTCTCAAGAGTACCCGTACAAGCCGAACATAGAACATTGTCGCCCCCACGACAGTGGCTGTGCTTAAACGTTCCAATCAGCAACTTGAAAACCGGCGGAAAACTCCACTCTATTGCCGACGCAGTACTATTCCACCAATGGAGATACTTGGCGCCAATGTCTGCGCCGATTTTGCTATGTCACGGAGGTATTCCCTGGGCAAGCCAATCACAGTTATGATATTGCAGGAAACGCGGGAATTTGCCTGCCAAAACTGCCTGGGAACACAAGTCATTCCCCACGCCTCGCTGGTAGGCCGCCAGAAAGTGTTTTCACTAAGTTTCTGCAAAGTTACGAAATCTCTAGCCCAGCCACTTCGTCAGGACCCTGTGGGCGTGTAGCCCCTGCTCTTATGACAATATTGGCATCTGGAAAGCATGCACTCGACTCCCTCACACCCGTCGGCTTAACCCTCTCAAGATCAGAAGACCCCGCCTGTCACCGGACTACCCGGGTGACGAGAGACGCTGCGTGGGAAGTCCGCGTGTGAAGGAATAGCGACTTTTCACCGCATGCTATTAGAGAGGAAAATCGTAAGATAGAAATATGAGAGGGGGCTCACTCCACCTCTCACATTCAGCAGTTGCACGTAAGACTCCACTCTCACACTTCACGAAGAAATGGTACCGATATATCTGAAAGCAGAATACATTTGCTGTTTATTATCTGAAACTATCCATTGTGGCTCTCCGACCAAAAATACTTTCTGTTTGCTGAAGACTTCGAAGGAACACAGCATATATACATGAAGTCAACTGCCATGATAGAGGGATAATTGACAGACCACTCTCAGCCAGACACGGCAGAGCGAACGCGCAGCCGTTGGCCCATCTCTTGGCAGCAGGAGTATGCAAGTGGCAGGTCCCACCACATCGCTCAAGAAACCGGCGAGGTGTCCCTAAGGAGTAGGCAGAATGGCCAGCGAAGGGGGGAACTGCTGAATCTAAAACGAAACAAACATTCTACTGCTACTCATAATGCATTTTAATTATAGTGTTGACTACTGACATATACAATGGACAGTGGTTCTAGAGCAACAGTAGTAGTAGACATAGTTAGATGTCATAGTGGGTGTAATTTAAATATCAGAAAAAGATTTGGTAGCTACAATTAGCATTCTTCCAGCTTTCGTAGATTCGTTAGTTGCCAACAGACAATGATGAGCCGAAACATGAAGATCTCCTCTGTAATAGTGTATTAGTCCACCTTTGGGCCACGGAGAACCTGCTTGGAAGTTAAGGGTCACCAGATTTTTTATTCCTGTAAATTACTTGTTTGTGGTTTGTGAAAGCGACAGTGTTGTCCTATAGCGTCACAGATGTGCTACATGATGTTCATGCCAGGTAAAGCCAGCAGCCAAGGCATCAACCGAGGTTCTCTATCGTGCTCCTCAAGCAACTGTTGCACGATTCTGGGATTGCACCACCGACGTTATCTTGCTGGAAGATGCCATCGCCGTCGTGGAAGACATCAGTTATAAAGATATGGTGCCTTAGATTACTATCGTAGGCCCCCTGGACGCCCAGATGATTGTCCAACATAGCATATACTGCCCCACCGGTCTGTGTCCGTCGCGCGGTGCATGTTCCGTACAGATGTTCGTCTGGGTGACGGCGTATCCGTTGACGACCGTTGAACTAATTGTAAGTAGGCTGTTTATGTTTTCTCTGTGTAAGTAGGCTGTTTATGTTTTCTTATTGGCAATGTTACGTAGCGCTCAATATGAAAATCACTGGCTGTTCTGTGTGCAGTCTGTGGCTGCTTTGCATTGTTGTAATACTCGCCATTGTAGTGTTAGGCAGCTGGCTGTGAACAGCGCGTAGCGTTGCGCAGTTGGAGGTGAGCTGCCAGCAGTGGTGGATGTGGGGAGAGAGATGGCGGAGATTTGTAATTTGTCATGAACTGCTATATTTATATATGATGATATCAAGGTAAATACATTGTTTGTTCTCTATTAATATCTTTCATTTGCTAACTATCCCTATCAGTAGTTAGTGCCTTCCATAGTTTGAATCTTTTATTTAGCTGGCAGTAGTGGTGCTCGCTGTATTGCAGTAGCTTGAGCAGCGAAGATTTTTGTGAGGTAAGTGATTTGTGAAAGGTATAGTTTAATGTTAGTCAGGGCCATTCTTTTGTAGGGAATTTTGAAAGTCAGATTGCGTTGCGCTAACAAAATATTGTGTGTCAGTTTAAGGACAGTCATGTAAAATTGTTCAAAGGGGACGTTTCATATGGCGACCCTGCCAGGATACCTCACTGGAATCTTCTGATTTTTCTTGTAGTTTGTGTAATTAGTGTAGATTTTGTTTATTGCTAGTGCGTAATTGTAGAGAGAATCTCCTTTGTAGTTGTAGCCTTTCATTGTTGTACAGTAAAACAGTTGTGGCATGCATGTAGATTTGCACCAAGTATTTCGCAGCTGCAGTTAACTAGATATTATTTTCAGTGCTATGTTAATGTGTGCTCTTATTTTTGATCTTCAAATTGTGTTTTTCTGTGTTGTCGTGTGAAATACTGTGACAATAATGGCGTGTGAAAAACGTAATACTAGGCTCCAAAGTAAACTGAGAAATGACAGTGAAAATGAAAGCAGTGTGTTAGCGCCGCAGAGTAATGAATTAACTAATGTTCAAAGTAGTAATTTGGTAATTGCGCATAGGGAAATGGAGCGGGCGGCAAACAATGGTGTAGACAGTGAAACAGGTAGTGAACAGGGAAGCGTTATCGATCGATTGGTCGGCAACAGCTCGCCTCAGGAATCGCGAATGACAGAACACAATATCGCAAATACTGTAGATTCAGGTTTTGGGTCATCACCGTTTTCTCAAATAAGTCAAGACACACTTTCTGCTTGTCAAAATGTGAATGTTGTCGGTGCAAATGCACTGCCGAAAAGCGTAGAGAAACAGATTCCAGACACTAATACATTATTATTGCAATTAATGCAACAAATGGAACAAAATCAGAGACAAATGGGACAAAATCTTAAAAAGTTAGACACAATGGAACAACACCAGAGACAAACACAGCAACAGTTAGACGCAATGGAACAAAATCTTCACACCACGCTTGAACAAACACGTGAAGATTTAACTACTGAGTTACATAACATTGAATCGAAATGTCAAAAAGTCTGTAATGACGTAAAAACACAAATTTGTGAGCATTTTCAACCTATTTTTTCGCGGCATGAAAATGTATTACAGAATCACGAAGCAGCCATAAAAGAACTGCAAACCATTGTTCATGAAAATCACGACACCTTGCAAGCTAAAATTGACTCAGTTGCATCTACCGATTCGGTTACCCAACTTGCAAAAACTCAGGAAAACTTAAAGGACGCAGTAGATACTCTGAAACTTGGTTCAGAAAAACATACAGAGGAAATAATTTCACTATCGGATAAAGTAGCTGAACTTTCAGATCAGTTCACTAACTTATCTACAAAGGTAGATGATGATCTGAATGACACAAGACCTGTAGCCTTCACTGACACTGAAGAGTGCGAACAAATTAGGAAATTCAAACAAAATCAGAATCAGATTAATACGCAACACCAAAGAGAAATCCGGGAAGTACAAGATCAGCTGACACAGTTAATACAAGAATTACGTATTTCAGAGGATACTCGCGCCCCAATACGGGAAGAGGGACACAGAAATACGGAACAGCCACAAAATAATAACACAGGGCATTTCGGAAGTTATGAAAGAAATTGGCAATGTGCACCGAATTTTGAGATGGAACGGCCGACACGACCTAACAATGACCGATATGCGACTCGACGACATGATGATTTTGACTATAAGCTGTTCATTACTACACGTAAATTCAAAACATTTAAGAATTCTGGCAACGACATTCATCCACAAGCATGGCTCCATCAATTCTCTCATTGTTTTCCTCCCAACTGGTCATTGGAGCACAGATTAGAATTTATGTGTGGCTACTTAGAGAATGAACCAGCTGTAAGAATGCGATCGGTCATTCACGATTGCCACAGTGAAGGAGAATTTTACCATGCCTTCCTCTCAGCATATTGGTCTCAAGCCACACAAGACCGCGTAAAACATGGCATCATAATGATTAAACATTTCGAACAATCTGAATTCTCCAGTCTTGTGAAATATTTTGAAGACATGTTGCACAAGAATCAGTACCTGTCAAACCCATACAGCCCCTCAGAACTCATCCGCATTTGCTTAATCAAATTACCTGAACATTTACGGCATATTATTTTAGCAGGACGTTGCAAAGACGACATTGAAGCTTTTCAGGGACTGTTACAAGAACTAGAAATTGACACTGATAATCGTGGAACGCGAAAACAAGGACACAACAATTACAGGTCACATCCGTCACAATTCCGTGACGACAGAAACAATAACCGGACACGACTGGTCTATTCTTACAACGCAAATAGTGACCAAAATAGACACCACCCGTACGACAACCGTTGGCAGAGTAATAATAGTTACAGAGAAAGATCGCATTTCCGTAGTAATGACTATCACAGAGACAATCAGAGAAACAGACAATATGGGAACCAAAACAAGTATTATCAAGGGAGGCAGAATAACTTCAGACGCAACAGTTCGGCGCAGAGCTACGATTCAGGGAGAAATTCTCCACCACATGACCGACAAACAAGAAACTATGTGAACTACCGACAAAACGACAGACGTGAATTTCATCAGAACTGGCGGGATTCTAACAGAGCTGGGCCCTCTCGGCAAGGCGAATTTGTAGAAGTTAGGTCTCCTAATCCCAATAACAACGCGCGCCAACAAAGAGACAGACAATGACTCGCGCCGCAGGCTCCCACGTGCGCCGGCTGGCTCAGAGAAAAATAACATTGACGCTAACCCTGTGAAAAATTCCAGTATTCTTTACCGACGTATACTGCATGATAATTGCGTTCAAGCTGAAATTCTGAGTACTTTGAAGAGTAAAAGATTGTACCACATTTCACATGTAAAACCGATTATTGAAAGATAATCTGCTTTTTAACTTTGTCTTTGTCATAAAATTTTTCGCTTCACATTACTAATATGCTTTGTCAGACTTAGAATCTGTTAACATACAACAATGTTTGAAGTTAAATATCCAATCAAGAACCAAGAGAACTTATTTAAACAGAAATGACGAATGCATTGTTATAGTGAACAGACGTCACATTGTTATTGTGTGTGTACATTCTTGCTTGTTTGTTGCACGATTACATAACGACTATAAGGCTCACATACTTAGAACATTTACCAGTACTGCCAATGAGATTTTAATGCAACATTTTGGTTTATTTGAAAATACATTCTGGGTTTAAAGTACTTTCTGTGAGATACCAGAGGACACAGTGGTTAGTTTATGTGACAGCTACACGATGTTATCACGACGCTACTAATGAGTGACAATTTACAATGTTGCTTTTGCAGTGTATCTGTTTTATATCTGCACAGTTTTCTGAATTCTTCTAGGAAGAAAAACAGGTTTTAGTAGTAACTTTTGTGGCATAGCTACAATAAGATTGCCTTTTCCATAGCACAACAATACGTTACAGCACAGTACTTTCTTCATCATGGCAATAAGCGTAATAACTAAGATATCTATACGCAAAGCATTTCTATTTTGTGTATTATGAGGTAAGTACATTGACTTATGCAGAACTTAGCTTTCGGAGGACGATAACTACGACACTTCCACACAGATTATGTTGCAACAAGACGCACATTTAGCGGTACAGTACACGTATTTGAGTGATTAATTTTGTACTTAAAACATTTATTTTTAAAGATTTTTGAATTACAAAGAAAGTTTTCCGTGATACATTTCATTGCATTGCTGTAATCTGTAACACCTGAGGGTATAATTACATTAATCCTCAGGGGGGTACACGCTTGCTTTGTGTACCATGTGTTTGGCAAGCACAAGGAGCCCTAGCTAATATGGTATTTGCTTATACAACTTTACACATCGGTACCATATTTCTCTAACACAGAATTACACAGCTATCTGATTATTTGACAGAGAAACAAACATTCTTTTTACTATGTCAGTGACACATGTTTACGCAATTACACAGTTGGATAACTTCACACTTATGAAATTGTATTTTGTCTGTACTTTGTGAAATGCTCATATTTTTTCGGAACCATTGTGATACTATGAGAGCTTTGAATGATGTATTTGGTATGGGATCATGATTTTTAAAGTACGTTTGAGGCAGATGACACTTTTGACATGAGCAGAGAATTTTTTTAGGTTTTGAAATTATTGCAGAAAGCTACGACGTTTTTGAGATTTGACTGAGGTGTTATGATATTTTTTACGACGACGATGTGTATTATGCTGCTGAGGTATGTTTATGATTAATAAGCTGATGCTATATAAGGAATTTGGTTATGCTATGTATTTATTATGATGAAATATTGAAGTGTCGTCGCAAGGTTGACGTGTCGACGAATATAAATATATGTAATAAGGTAAGGAGTAATGAATAGTGATTAGGGACTCTGACTTATGGAAAAGGATGTTGGAAACCAAGAATCGTACATTAGAATTATGAAATGTGTGTACATGTGTGAATCATGTGTGAATGTATCACAATGCCACTGAAAATTTTTTTGGACACTGTTATATTCATAGGATTTTGTTTCTACACATTTGCAAAGTAAATTTTCGACCTGTGAAATCTTGTATATATGACTGTCACTGTAGCGGAAACTGCTGTTGTAAATATTTCTGTACGACAGTTAAGTGACCACCTGCACATAATGCGTCGTGGGCACCCAGGTGTGTCAGACGCCTGGAGAACAAGCCATTAGTGTGAGTGCCTTGTCAGAAGCACAGGTAGAAAAAAAAAGAAAGGGAAGGCCATTGTCCGCGCTACTGACATTTCCTTGTTGAAAGCATACTGTGGAGCTCGTAATTTATGATATTTACTGAAATGCCTAATGAAACGATGAGAAACATTTCACAGCTATTGCCTTGCTAGTTAAGAAAAATGCCATATGGCTTGCTTTATGTATTTATTTACACATTTTGTTTAATATCAAGTTTCTAGCTGCACTGCAGCATTGGTTAAAATAAAATTTTATAGATGTACTAATATAAATATTTTCTGTCTACAGATCGAGTATATAATAATTTTTTTCAAAAAAATGAGGGAGCACAAAGCGACATTTACCTTCACAGGAACTGCATTCATAATTTTCTTTTCAAGTACTTGGTAATTTCTTTTGTAGAATAAATTGTGATGCATCACTCTAATGTTAAGATGTGACATAGGTATTAGACATGGCCATTTTAGTGTAATATTTTTTCTGCTTGCGCTATGTCATGTTTAGGTATAAGTTGCTGCTGTTTGCCAGGCATAGTGTTATTGAATTTGACTTTTGCTAATTTATACTGTAGCTTGCTTTGCAATTTTCCATTTTTTTCATTGCTGTTTATAATAATTGTTTTACGTGCTGCTGCATTGCCTCGTCCCTTAGTTTAGCATCTGAGCTCAGTAGATTTAAGTTAGCTTAAGAGGGGGTAGACTATATGAGAAACTGACTATGGAGAATAGGTAAAGAATGCATTGCGAAGTTATATAAAAAGGATTTCGGCCCAAATGAGTATTGTACAATCAGAAATAATTATTTTGAAAGAAATATGAACAGAATACAGAAAGCATGCTTGGATAAGATTTTTTTGGTGGAAGCAAAGGTTGAAATAAGACGAAAGATCTATGGAATGAAGTTTTGGGATGGACTGCAGTACCAAATGTTACACTGAAAACGAACCCTGTCCTTTCCTTTTGTGTTATCCCAGTATGTGTTTGTGTACCCTTGTGTATTTGTTTTCTTCCTGTCTCTGTGTAGTTTCATAGAATTTTTTTCTCTTTTAATATTAAGCTACATTCACTATGATGAGGAATACTGTTATCCTCAAATATAGTTGGCATTAATAATATGTTATTTACTTTGTAAAGATGTTAGAAATTATTCATTCTGTTTAAGTGCTCATGTATAAAGTTGATGTTCCAAAAGTTATTCTGCTATTTTATGTATCTACTTATGTCATAATTCCTGTAACACAGATGTATATGTCTATTTCTATTCTTTTGTAAAGCCTGTTTTGCTACAAATGTTATCTGTATTGTTATGTTCTTTAATGATGTATTCTGTACCTTTGTTATTGTATTCTCATGTTATAAAATTGTAATTGACACCAGTTTATCAAACTAAGTAACATGTAAGCATTCATTTCACTGCACACATTTCCGTTGGTCATAGTATATGGACAATATGTGAGAAGTAGGGACTGTTAGTGTTTGCACGTGTGTTAGTAACTCAGCAAGGGACTGGATAACAGCACTGCTGGTTCTAAGGACAATTTCAAAAACTTTGTGAGTGCACAAGTGGTGGTTATGGACTTGCTACATTATCCGCAAGACTCTTCAATGGTGATTGTGCACCTGCACAGTCACAACAGATGGCTGCTGACCATCTCTACAAGGACTGCAGTGGGTCTGCATCTTTGATGACCCACCAGTACCATTATCTCTACAAGGACTACAGTGGGTCTACATCTTTGATGATCCATCGATACCATTATTTCTACAAGGACTGCAGTGGGTCTGCACCTCTGGTGGCCCACCAATATCGTAATCTCTACCAGGACTACGGTGGGTCTGCTCTGTGATGACCTACCTACCAATATTCATCAAAACTTCGACTGACTCTGCAGTGGGTTTGCTCTGTTGTGACCCAATACTTGTCTGCATGTCGAGAGTCAGCACTGTCTTTCCGTTGGAAGGACAACACTACTTCTTCAAGACAGCATGGAAATCCACTACTTCTGTGTGCATTTGCTTTTACTGCTCAGACTTTGAGAAAAACACTGCTATTCTACTGTAATGAATGATCAGGACTATCTTTATGGACTGTGAGAAAATTTTAGCTTTTGATCAACATTGTATCAATAAGTGTGTGCATTTGATTTCTTTGTTATTGTAATTATGAAAAATTTTATCAAATCATTATTGGCCACTGCCCAAAAAAAATTTTGTAAAATTTTTTGTGGGGAGCATGGGGGCTATGTAAGTAGGCTGTTTATGTTTTCTCTATGTAAGTAGGCTGTTTATGTTTTCTTATTGGCAATGTTACGTAGCGCTCAATATGAAAATCACTGGCTGTGCTGTGTGCAGTCTGTGGCTGCTTTGCATTGTTGTAATACTCGCCATTGTAGTGTTAGGCAGCTGGCTGTGAACAGCGCGTAGCGTTGCGCAGTTGGAGGTGAGCCGCCAGCAGTGGTGGATGTGGGGAGAGAGATGGCGGAGATTTGTAATTTGTCATGAACTGCTATATTTATATATGATGATATCAAGGTAAATACATTGTTTGTTCTCTATTAATATCTTTCATTTGCTAACTGTCCCTATCAGTAGTTAGTGCCTTCCATAGTTTGAATCTTTTATTTAGCTGGCAGTAGTGGCGCCTTCTGTATTGCAGTAGCTTGAGCAGCGAAGATTTTTGTGAGGTAAGTGATTTGTGAAAGGTATAGTTTAATGTTAGTCAGGGCCATTCTTTTGTAGGGAATTTTGAAAGTCAGATTGCGTTGCGCTAACAAAATATTGTGTGTCAGTTTAAGGACAGTCATGTAAAATTGTTCAAAGGGGACGTTTCATAATGTAATAAAAAACATGGCCTCTGATTCGTCTCCAATGATCCACAGTCCAGTGTCGATGCTCTGTGTCCACTACTATCGTAATCGACGATGTCGTCGGATTCTGCCGTGCTATTGTAGTCCCACTACAACTTGCTCATGAAGCCGTTAACACATTCAAAACGTATTTGAAAGTCGAAAAACTGGATATGTCACCCAACTATGACAGAATATGTGCGGTTGTGTTCTGAAATACAGGGAGTAACGTGTGTAAGTGCTGACATTTCTATTGGTGACTAAGGACTGTGTCCTGAACAACATTACGCACTTATTTACGTCATTTGCAGACTAATAATTGTAACTATGTCAAGTCGTATGATTTTAGGTTGGGTAGTACCTGCAAGTATAATATATGTGGCAAGAACAAGCCATTAATGTGTTGAAATGTTGAAGCGTAGACGCAAAATGGTTCGCCTATACTGACATGGGCGGTCCACTTAGTGGTGCAGTTACGACCATGTAGAAAACATCAGGTCGTAAAATTTATGATGTGTCTGTGTGAAGACTGTTTGACACAGGGAAATAACAACCAACACGCTGATCTGCGTAAGTATTAAGATACTACATTTAAAAATATCTGCACTTATGCCGGTTACTCCCTGTAGATTAAAAAACCCAGAACTGTGAAGAATAAAGTTCATCAAGGAAAAAGAAAAGCAAACAGTGAGTGCAACGTAGCTGACGTTTTAGTAGGTGTAACACACTGCTCCACATGTCATTATATGGCAGCTTGAACATGCAAGTCAAAGGAGTTTTCTGGAATACTACATTCCAACGAATTTCACCCATTCGACATTTCTCTCGATCAACGGTTTGATGACAACGACTTTCGGAATCGTGACGCGGCGTTTCTGCGCAGTATTCTGTTTACAGATGAAGTATCGTTTATAAGTCATGAGCGAATCAAACTATACACAACTGGTCAGATGAAAACGGACTCTGGTCCAGGGAAGTGGGTAAACAACGACCTTGGTCTTTCAGTTTAATGTGGCAGGCTCAACAATAAACCCACCAATCGTCTCTGAGTTGCGTGTTCATCTACATTTGGTACAGCATTACATAAGTTGGCGGCAGATGTGCTCCTGACAGCGGCTCAGGGGTTGTGACGTTCTCTCGTTAGCAGTTTGTCAAGTTCCACACATGTTAACGCCATCGTACTGCTTTTCGAAGGTTCTTTCCGATAGTACAGAAATTTACACATAACTCCATTAAAATGAATGGATCTCTTTGTCTGATACGATGTATGTTAAAAATAAGCTCATCAGAAAGTTCGCCATATTGTCCACTCTAATTTAACGAAAACTACACCTCTGGAAACTTCCCGATAGTGGATATATTTTGTGTGATCCATCTAAACTGTCTGGCCCTATTTTTTGCTACACTTGAACGGCAGTGTGCGTGTGGTTCGAAGATCTCTCGACCTGTCACGTCTCACTTGACAGTGGGGCACGTCAGTTCATATCTCTCACCGGGAGAAAATATGGAGGAACCCACTCTGAACATGTGCATTTGTGTTTCTTCACTAAAGGCTCCCACTAGGCTACCTGTGGAAACACAGACTACCACATCATCACTCAGGAATCGTTTCACAGTGTGTTGTCTCGTCCTCTCAGCATCCACGGCGTCGCTCGAAGCGACCCGCGGCAACTGCCGGAAACCATAAGAGTCGCCAGCCACATTTTGACTCACGAATCAGAGTTGTCTCTACTCGCATAGAGGCCACAGATAAACTATAGCGGTACCACACAATTGGAAACAATAACATTAAGACCCACAGGAGTAGACCCTAGGAGAATCTACCCAAACCTAGAATTCGCTATGCAGCTTTCCCGCCTGGAGCAGCCGGCCATCGTCACTACAGCACTTCGGCACGTCGTGCGCGTAGGGCATAAATACGGAAGAGGGGTCACTTTCTCCACAATGGAGGCTGTAGACAGAATACAGCTGAGGTCAATGAACCTTCCCACTGATTTCGGAGCCCTGCGTGACTTACTTAAAAAAGTGTTTGAAAGGAGAGGGGAAAAATTCGTGCTAGACGAAATATACGCACAGTCTGTCCTGGCCAATGGGCGGATAGCATCAAACTGGAACAAACCTTGGCCCGAATGTAATTTTCATACATATTTCCCATAATGCCACCGAAAGTTGTAATCGGACAAATTAACACCCACAATAGTCGCCTTGTCATGCAGGAGCTGCGAAGAATAGTGGAGGAGCTGAGACTGGACGTAATCTGTCTACAGGAGCCATACTCTCGAGCTGGGCAAATCCCCTTCATGTCAGCCTCCTGGCAAGTCATTTCCAACGGGGAAGAACCCCAAGCAGTAGTATTCATCACAAATAAAGGGCTAAGAGCAACAACAATAACACAGTTGTCAAACAGCCACTGTAATGTGGTGGAATTACAAACGCCTCTCGGCCTGGTCTTCATAGTAAATATGTACTTCAAGTACGGTGGGAACTTTGAGGACCACCTAGATCATCTTGCGGAAACTACCACGGTATTACAAGGCAAAAGGGTCATTATCACGGCAGATATGAATGCTAAATCCCCCCTATGGTACAGCGGCACCAGAGACGCAAATGGCGGAAAGGCTGAGGAGTTTACCATGGCCCAGCAGCTTGTTGTGGCCAACAAACCAGGAAATCCCCCCACCTATACAGGTGGAGGCGGTTTAGGGACCAACATCGACGTCACCCTGGCCACATCCAACATCAGCAGTAACATACATAATTGGAGAGTTAAGGACCAAGTCACCACAAGTGACCACAATTTAATTGTTTTTCAACTCAGCCAAGAAGAGTGCCGCTGGGATCTGGGGTGGGAAATACAATACAACTATAATAAAACCAACTGGGAACGTCTGGCTCGAGAGTGTAGTATTCCTCCATTGCCCGAGGGTGACCTGGACGTGGATAGGTACGCCGAGGAACTGGTGGGATCAGTGGTTAGGGCGGTAAAAGCTGCTGTTCCAACTAGGAGAAGGGCCGTAGCGGCCTCTCCATCCCCATGGACTGCTGACCTCGAACGTCTGCGCCAGTCTGTCTGACGGGCGAGGAGGTATTACTAGCGATGTGCCATCTGGCCCGAAAAACAATACTGGTTGCAGCAATATAGAGAAGCAAAGGAAGCATTCCAGAAGGAATTAAAACAGGTTAGAATGAGTAGCTGGGAGGATTATGTACTTAAACAACTCGAAACTGACCCGTGGGGAATTCCCTACAAGTTGGTCAGGGAGAAGATAAGGTCCCCGGCGGTCCTCTCCACTCTCAGAGAGGCTGGAAGAACTACAGAGTCCTGGCGGGAGACCGCTGAGGTCCTCCTGAGGACTCTGCTTCCAGATGATGAGGAAGACGGAGAAACAGAGACCCAGCAGCAAATCCGTAGGGCAGACCAGCAGGAGTACACCAACAACACCCGGGTGTACCCTTTCTCTGAAGAAGAAATTGCTGTACAAATAAAATCGCTAAAAAAGGGGAAAGCACCAGGGCCAGATGGTATAGTAGCGGAGGTGGTACAGTTCCTCGCCCCACAGCTGATAGCACCTCTTACAGGGTTATACAATGAATGTCTCAGGACAGGTAAATTCCCAAAGATCTGGAAAAGGGCAAATATGGTCATTATTAAGAAGGGCAAGGACAAAGATCCTATGGAGCCAAAGTCCTATAGACCGATATGTCTCCTAGACATCATGGGGAAACTGTTAGAGAAGCTGTTGGCTGACAGGCTGACTGCACACAGAACTTTGTGCGGGATGAGCGATAGGCAATTCGGCTTTCGGCCGGGGCGATCGGCGTCTGACGCAATCGCCCTGGCGGCTGAGGTCTGTGGCTCTGCCCCGCACAAATACGTGGTTGGCATCATGGTGGACATCAGTGGCGCCTTTGACAACCTGTGGTGGCCCTCGCTCTTCTCCCGCCTGCGTGAGAAGGAGTGCCCAGGGCCCCTCTACGGTTGTCTCAGGAGCTATTGCATGGACAGGGAGGTCTGGTTATCATCGCCTAGCGACAAAATAAGCAAGACCATTACGAAGGGGTGTCCCCAGGGCTCCGTACTGGGGCCACTCTTTTGGGACGTAAATGTAGAGCCATTGTTAGAAAACCTACAACTCTGCGAGGACGTGCTAGACGTGATAGCCTACGCGGACGACCTCCTCCTGTTCGTCGGCGGCCGTAGCCGAGAAGAACTTGAACCAAAAGTAGAAAGGGCAATCAACATACTTGCTGAATGGTGTCAACAAGCCAAAATGAAAGTTGCACCAAATAAGTCAACATACCTTCTCTTAAAAGGCAGCCTGGTTAGGAATCCCACAGTAAGAATTGATGGAATTCCAGTTCTTCGGCGTCGCGAAGCGCGATACCTTGGAGTAATAATTGATGAAAAATGGAACTACACATCTCATATCGAAACCATTACACTACGAGCAATAGAAACCTTAAACAACCTCATCAATATTGGTCATAAAAGATTCCACCTGCCACCAGCTCTCATCAAATTATATCATAACAGCATCCTTTCATCAATAGTAGGTTATGCGTGTGGGGTCTGGGCCCACAGGCTCACGAGGGTGATGCCGGCCATGGACGTGAGAAGGGTGCAAAGAAACATGATAATGCGGTCTGTAGGTGCCTACAGAACGACACCTGGAGGGGGCCTATTGGTGTTAATGGGATTATGCCCGTTAGACATAAAAATAAGGGAACAGGCCGCATGGTACTGGGTGACTAAGGGTAAAATAGATAAGACAAGGGACATATTAGGGGTTCAGGTAGGAAACAAACCTGCCATAAAAATAAGAGGGGAAGAGTTATGGCAAATATCTTGGGAGAACGAAGAAGCTGGCAGGAGGGTCTTTCAGTTGCTGCCAAACATCAAGGAACGACTTGGGATGACCTACTTCGAGCCAAGCAGGGGACTATTTCACTTTCTCACGGGACATGGACCATATCCGACATACTTATGTCGGTTTGGAAAAAGAGCTACACCAGCGTGTGACTGTGGCGTTCAGGATGGAACACCGGAACACATCATATATAACTGCCCGTTATATGATGATGTGGCGCATGACCTGCGATCGCAATTACCAGATCACGACACTTATGCCCTGATACGACGTGCCGATACCTTTAGTATCCTTAATAAATTGGCAAACGAGGGATCACATAAGGTTTTGCGAGAATTCCTAAGAAATCAAGAAAGATGATATCGACCCGGATTAGACTGAGATGTACTCGCCATACCGCCGGGTGCGGAGCGGGCCAGTCTCCCTTGACTGGAATCCGCCGCACTACTGGACCGGGCCAGCGAGTGCATCTCCCACCAGGCTACGACAATTGCACTCAACTTAGACATAGAACCAATATCATTAGTAGGAGTAGTAAACTTAGAACACTAACAACACTAACAAATAGGGACTGCAGCGAAAAAACAGACTTGGCCAGCCCAGTGCCAGGGGCACGCTCACATGGGTTTAGCTCAGTGAGCAGGCCTTACAATAGTAGGTTTGTAACACCAACTGGCACACCTGTAATCGCTGCAGAATATAACAGAATAGTAGGATAGTCTAACAGATTAACCTTGTCCATAAGTTAGCCAGTTAGAATACTAAAAAAGTAGAACTTGCTGTATTAGAAGTAGTATAATACACTCCTGGAAATGGAAAAAAGAACACATTGACACCGGTGTGTCAGACCCACCATACTTGCTCCGGACACTGCGAGAGGCCTGTACAAGCAATGATCACACGCACGGCACAGCGGACACACCAGGAACCGCGGTGTTGGCCGTCGAATGGCGCTAGCTACGCAGCATTTGTGCACCGCCGCCGTCAGTGTCAGCCAGTTTGCCGTGGCATACGGAGCTCCATCGCAGTCTTTAACACTGGTAGCATGCCGCGACAGCGTGGACTTGAACCGTATGTGCAGTTGACGGACTTTGAGCGAGGGCGTATAGTGGGCATGCGGGAGGCCGGGTGGACGTACCGCCGAATTGCTCAACACGTGGGGCGTGAGGTCTCCACAGTACATCGATGTTGTCGCCAGTGGTCGGCGGAAGGTGCACGTGCCCGTCGACCTGGGACCGGACCGCAGCGACGCACGGATGCACGCCAAGACCGTAGGATCCTACGCAGTGCCGTAGGGGACCGCACCGCCACTTCCCAGCAAATTAGGGACACTGTTGCTCCTGGGGTATCGGCGAGGACCATTCGCAACCGTCTCCATGAAGCTGGGCTACGGTCCCGCACACCGTTAGGCCGTCTTCCGCTCACGCCCCAACATCGTGCAGCCCGCCTCCAGTGGTGTCGCGACAGGCGTGAATGGAGGGACGAATGGAGACGTGTCGTCTTCAGCGATGAGAGTCGCTTCTGCCTTGGTGCCAATGATGGTCGTATGCGTGTTTGGCGCCGTGCAGGTGAGCGCCACAATCAGGACTGCATACGACCGAGGCACACAGGGCCAACATCCGGCATCATGGTGTGGGGAGCGATCTCCTACACTGGCCGTACACAACTGGTGATCGTCGAGGGGACACTGAATAGTGCACGGTACATCCAAACCGTCATCGAACCCATCGTTCTACCATTCCTAGACCGGCAAGGGAACTTGCTGTTCCAACAGGACAATGCACGTCCGCATGTATCCCGTGCCACCCAACGTGCTCTAGAAGGTGTAAGTCAACTACCCTGGCCAGCAAGATCTCCGGATCTGTCCCCCATTGAGCATGTTTGGGACTGGATGAAGCGTCGTCTCACGCGGTCTGCACGTCCAGCACGAACGCTGGTCCAACTGAGGCGCCAGGTGGAAATGGCATGGCAAGCCGTTCCACAGGACTACATCCAGCATCTCTACGATCGTCTCCATGGGAGAATAGCAGCCTGCATTGCTGCGAAAGGTGGATATACACTGTACTAGTGCCGACATAGTGCATGCTCTGTTGCCTGTGTCTATGTGCCTGTGGTTCTGTCAGTGTGATCATGTGATGTATCTGACCCCAGGAATGTGTCAATAAAGTTTCCCCTTCCTGGGACAATGAATTCACGGTGTTCTTATTTCAATTTCCAGGAGTGTACATAGACCCACTAATTATTAAGGTGGTGGGATATCTTTTGTATTCTCATAGAGTTTAAAAAAAAAAAACTATAGCGGTCAAACAAGTTTCAGAACACAAAATCAGCAACATTGGCGATCTTTCATAGAAGCTAGAAATTTGACGCTGACTTCCATGCGAGATGCTTATAATAGTTTCCACAACGAAACTTTGTGTCGAAACCTGACAGATAATCCGAAGAGATTCTAGTGGAATGTAAGGTATGCTAGCGGCAAGACACAATCATTGCCTTCTCTGCGCGATAACAATGGAAATGCTATCGACGACAGGAGAGTTACTAAACACAACCTTCCGAAATTCCTTCACCAGAGTAGACGAAGTAAATATTCCAGAATTCGAATCAAAACCGCTGCCAACACGAGTAACTAAGAGCTAGATGTCCTCTTAGTAGTGAAGCAACTTAAATCACATAATAAAAGAAGGTATTCCGGGGTCATTACGGTCTGGGACATGTTTTCGTGACACAATGGATCAACACAAGTAGACATGTAACCATTGGGACCATGTCCACCTCTACAAGCAGTCTGATTTTTCCTCGGGACGACAGCAACTACCAGCAGGTCTTTGCAAGGTGTCACACTCCTCTCAGTGTACGTGCGTGATTCAGAGAGCACCAGGATAAGTTTGCCGTTCTGGATACCGAAGTCCCAGGACTGAAATCCAATCGAGAATCTGAGGTACTACCTCGATCGGACTATTTGCAGCATAGATCCTGAGCCGAGAAATCTATTACAGCTGACATGGCACTGGAGTCGGCATGCCTCCACATGCCCGTCCAGAACCTGACTGATACTCTTTCTGCACGTCTCGCAGCAGTCCTTGGTGCAGAAGGTGGTTATTCAGGCTTTTAACAGGTGGTCACATTAATGTCATAGGACAGTATACGATTATACGATTGCAGGACATTCACTGGAAGCTGTTTCACCATAAAATGCCTGGCAGTGTGTGCACGGACCGATTGAAAATGGAATGAGCACATGCAACGAGGCACGGGTAACGCCGATGCCAGGTTGAGGTTAATCGGAAGAATCCTTAGGAAATGTGGTGTACCCACGAAAGAGACAGATTACAATACCATTGAAACTTCCTGGCAGATTAAAACTGTGCGCCGGACCGAGACTCGAACTCGGGACCTTTGCCTTCGCGGACAAGTGCTCTACCAACTGAGCTACCCAACACGACTCACGCCCCGCCCTCACATCTCGTCTCCTACCTTCCACACTTCACAGAAGCTGTTCTGCGGACCTTGCAGAACTAGCACTCCTTTCTTCCAGAGTGCTATTTCAGCAAGATTCGCAGAAGAGGTTCTGTGAAGTTTGGAAGGTAGGAGACGAGATGCTGGCAGAATTGATGCTGTGAGGATGGGTCGTGAGTGGTGCTTGGGTAGCTCAGTTAGTAGAGCGCTTGCTCGCGAAAGGCAAAGGTCCCGAGTTCGAGTCTCGGTCCGGCACACAGTTTTCATCTGCCAGGAAGTTTCAAATCAGCGCACACTCCGCGGCAGAGTGAAAATCTCATTCTGGATACAGTACCATTGTTCGGCTAATAGTTGAGTATTGCTCGTCAATCTGAGATTCGTACCAGATAGGACTGACAGAGAAAATAGAGAAGATCCGAAGAAGAGCAGCATGTTTCGTTAAAGGTCCATTTAGCAAGAGCGATAGCGTCCCGTTCATGTTCCGCCAACTGCAGTTCAAGAGAGGCTTTCTACATCTCGCTGCGCGGGATTAGCCGAGCGGTCTGGGGCGCTGCAGTTATGGACTGTGCGGCTGGTCCTGGCGGAGGTTCGAGTCCTCCCTCTGGCATGGATGTGTGTGTTCGTCCTTAGGATAATTTAGGTTAAGTAGTGTGTAAGCTTAGGGACTGATGACCGTAGCAGTTAAGTCCCATAATATTTCAAACACATTTTTTCTATGCCTACTGAATATGTTTGCTACACGTGTTCCTATGAAAACAAATATTAATAATCATTTCTTCCTTACCGTACCAACACCACCTTTTTTTTTTGTTAGTTCACTTTCCTTGATACCCCTTGTAATGGTACTTGAATTACGCAACCATTACGGCACCTCACCTCAACCTCTCGATACCAGCAATATTCTACTGTGTTTCTGTAAAGTAGTTAACATATTTCTGAGACAACATTCAGATTTGATTTCATTAATGTAGAGGTACTTTGGTACGTCGATATGTTTATATTGTAATGATATTATTCTTAAGTGTATTCTTTCTTTTGTTACTGTAATCTTTGACGTACTTGTAACTCTGATTTTTGGGCGCGTAAGCAGTTATTAGAAAGTCAAGTCTTGGTCGTCAAGTTGAAAAGACGCAAATTGTAGTCAGTTTATGAAATGTGAACTTTAACAGTGAGGAAGATATTTTCAAGTATGTTTTATATTGTGAAGTGATATTGCAACAAAAGTAATAAAATAGAAGTGTCACTTAAATTCGGAGTGCTGATTACTTTTTTTACATCACCATTGTCTTAACTTGCAAAAGTTTAATCATCAAGAATGGTTTGTGAAACACATCTATAAAACTTTTGAATATCGCAGAATAACACCTAGACCTTTTTGCATCCGAGCTTGGAATCATCACTATAGAGCCATGAATTCACAACGAGACCAAAGTGGGAAACACGAAAAGATGAGTGCCTAGTTTATCCATTATTTCATGAAATGACTTTATTAACTGTGCTCTAATGACACCAGCCACATAATATAACTTTGTTGTTGCCCGAAAATGCAATATTTAGCAGCGTGAGCAACACTTCAAATCATAATTAATTTTTAACCTTTGTTGTGGTAGGGTTGTTAGAAGCTGTTTCAGCATAAAATACCTAGCAGTATGTGTACGGACAGATTTAAAGTTGAATGACCACATGCAATGAGACAAAGGTAACGCCGATGCCAGACTGAGGTTAATCGGCAGAATCCTTAGGAAATGCAGTCTACCCACAAAAGAGACAGATTACATTTAAACTTCCTTTCAGATTAAAACAGTGCGCCGGACCGAGACTCGAAATCGGGACCTTTGCCTTTCGCGGGCAAGTGCTCCACCAACTGAGCTACCCAAGCACGATTCACGACCCATCCTCACAGCTTCAATTCGGCCAGTACCTTGTCTCTTACCTTCCAAACTTCACAGAAGCTCTTCTGCGAACCTTGCAGAGCTAGCACTCCTTTCTTCGTGGAGTTGGTAGAGCACTTGCTCGCGAAAGGCAAAAGTCCCGAGTTCGAGTCGCTGTCCGGCACAGAGTTTTAATCTGCCAGGAAGTTTCATATCAGCGCACACTCCGCTGTAGAGTGAAAATCTCATGCTGGATACAGTACCATTGTTCGGCTAATAGTTGAGTATTGCTCGTCAGTCTGAGATCCGTACCAGATAGGACTGGCACAGAATATAGAGAAGATCCAAATAAGAGCAGCATATTTCGTTCAAGGTTCATTCAGCAAGAGCGCTGCGTCCCGTAGATGTTCCGCCAATTACAGTGCAAGAGAGGCTTTCTTCACCTCAGAGTTGTTTATAGATAAAGTTCCAAAAAAAAAAAAAAAATGGTTCAGAAGGCTCTGAGCACTATGGGATTTAACTGCTGAGGTCATCAGTCCCCTAGAACTTAGAACTACTTAAACCTAACTACCCTAAGGACATCACACACATCCAAGCCCGTGGCAGGATTCGAACCTGCGAGCGTAGCGGTAGCGCAGTTCCAGACTGTAGGGCCTAGAATCGCTCGGCCACTCCGACCGGCTGTTAAAGTTCCGAGAGTGTACGTTTGTAGAAGAGTGAACCACATATTGCTTCCTATTACGTATAGAAGTCGAAAACGACCATGAAGATAAAATAGAGACTAGAACAGGAAATGGGAAGGTCGTGACGTTGGTACACAAATTGCCTTTTGTCACAGACCGTAAGGTGGATTTCAGAGTATAGATGTAAATGTGGGCCAACTCTGTGCGTACTGAATATGTTTGCTGCAGGTGTTCCCATGAAAACAAAGATTAATAATAATTTTTTCCTTAGCGTACCAACACCACTTTTTTTTTGGTTCACTTTGCTTTGATACCCCTGAAAACGAAATAAGAGTTCAAATTTCAAGCACAGTGGTGGTGTTAGTTTGCAGGGAAGTCTGCTGTAAATACTGACATTAACAACACTCTTTTTGTTGTGACGCCATATCGCTACGCCCTTTGAGGCATATGTTGAACGAAGTTGTTGCCTGCGGAGCAGACACGCCGTCACACGAGTTGATACAGCTTACGACAGCCGGTGGGCCCCGGGAATCGGTCGTAACTGTCGTAGAGGGGAGAGATACCGGAGAAGATATAAAGGAGGCAAATAAGAAGCAGGTTGCCCACGGGAGGCATAAACAATTAAGCTCGCCGGCGGCCAGAGAGGTTTAATTTTAGCCGGGATCCAGGACCGGCCGCCTTTATCTTTATAGAGTGGCGGCCCGGGCCCCGCTATCGCTGCCGGGAGAGCGACGTCGCCCGGTTTATTGTCCATTGTGCGCGGGCGGGCGCGCGCGCTGCCCCACGCCACCACGACCGCATTCCTGCGGCGCCGCGTGGCGCCAGCGGCTGGCGACTGGCGACTGGCGCGCCATTACGTTTTACGGCGCTACGCTGCGCTGCGGTGCGACGCCCGGGGGACGCTTATCGATAGCTCGCTCGCCGCGGCGGGCTCGATACGGCCGGCGAGTGGCTCTGGCCGAGGCTGAGATTACCTAATGGGGGTGAAGTACCGATGTGAGCTCTCGCCCGTGAGCGCAGGCGGAGGAGGGAAGAGTGACGCGTCTGGAGAAACACGCGGGGAGGGCCTCCTCCAGAACGCTGCTTGGTCTCGTAAAAACACTCCCGACCACCGTGGCTCTTGTCGTGGGAGGCAAGGAGGTAGTCTTGGCCAAGGATTCGAGTGATGCAGGAGCCGCTACTAAGGTCGCTACAAGGGGGGCGTCCATTCATTACGTGGACTCGAAATGGGAGGAAGGTGTCCGGAAAAATCCCACCAGTTCTCATTTGAAGGGGGGGCAGTGAAAATCTGACGTGTAATATTAGCAATTTTCGCCTCACAAACATTAATATACGCTCAATAGTAAACGCCTGATGGTCTTAAGTTATCGAACAATTGTAAAGTAAAAGAAATTTATTCTTTATCTTTGCCGTTCTTGCGCGGTGCCTGTAAATCTCTACGTACATGTATCGATTAATGATATAAAAAGGAATTCTGTTGTTTCAAGACAAATGAAGCTTTGGGCGCCTCACCTTTTACTATTTGTATTCCATGAAAGGCGGACGCGGACTTGCTGCGTTCCGCATCGGTATTTTATATTTTATGTGAAAATATTCAGTTAATATGCTAATTGTTATTTTTCCAATCAGAAAACATTTAGTTTCTTGTAACTGATTACTAACAGACAGCATCAAGAGGACGTTTTTACTGTTATGTGTAAAGTATGTAACCACAATGGTCGTCTATTGTAATTTAATGTGAAAAGGTACGTAGCATTAAAAAAAACGTGTGTGGAAGATAAGTGTGCTTATTTTAGTAAATTAACCTTGATGATTTCCATCTCCTTATTTACTTGAATGATAATTATTTTGTGTTAGTTCATCACCAGAAATTACGACCACGCTGATGGGCCGAACGCAGCATGAGGCAGAAGGAACACTATCGTTTTCCTATTACTTCTGAATCAACACTTTTTTTTAATTGTGTAGTGTTGCATTTTTTTTTTAAGTCTATAAATCTTCTGGTCTCTTAGTGTTGTTCCGGGTATGACTACATCGCGACTATAAAAATGCACAGAAATGATAATGTTTCTTCCGAATGATCTCAAATTAATCAATCTGCTGCTCTTATTCAGGTATTTAATGATCAACTTATGTTATTAAAATAGTGTAATCAATCCCTGATTCTGTTGCCAAAATATTCACTTTTTCGACGTTTTTTTCAAAAAAAAAAAACATTCTTTTTCTTTTCTCCCTCTAAGAGCAACGCTACAGACGTCAACTTACTAGTTCAGAAAAGATACGAGGCCTGTTCAGAAAGTAAGCTCCGATTGATTGCCAAATTGAAACCACAGTGAACATAAGAAATGTTTTACTTGTAACAATTAGCTACACCTTTCAGCTACTTCTCTACGTAGTCGCCGTTCTGACTTAGACTTTTGTCATAGCGTTGTACCAACTTTTCAATAGCCTCATCATAGAAGGCAGCCGCCAGTGCTTTCCGCCAATTCTCCACGCTGGCCTACACCTCGTTGTCTGTGTCAAAATGTTGTCTTCAAAGACAGCGGTTCACGTGACCAGAGATGAAACTCAGGGGGAGACAATTGCGGACTGTATTGCGGGTAATCTCACATTCCCATTTGAAAACGATGCAGGATCATCTTCATTGCCCCTGCAGAATGCGGCTGAGAATTGTCTTGAAGAAGAAACAGCACGACAGTTATGTAATGTTAGCTGCATTGCTTCAGGCGAAATTTCTCACCAGGCCCTCGTACTTGGCGGCAGGTACTATTTTCTAGACATCTTTACGCACTCACTGCGAGCTCAGAAATGAGAAGAGCGACGTGATGCTAACTGGGGTTATACTAGAGACACTACCCAACACATCTGTGCAAAGCTTTATCGGATTTTCATAGTCGTTTCCATTTCGCGACCGATCGGAGCTTACTTTCTGAACGCCCCTCGTACATTATTATGAAGGATAACATTTTGTCTTATATTAGTAATGCAAAGCGTAGACAAAATTTATCTGCCCACAAGTCCGTATGGGCGCTCTGCACTGAACTGAATGCTTCACACTTGTAGACGCCCGGCATTCACCAATTTGAAACAAGTGCCTCACAAATAGCAGATTTCATTCGGGTAGTTAGTTCCCTGCCGTCGAAATCAGTCAGTGAGTCAGTCGTGACATTCCGCGACGCATATAAAACCGATATTATTGAGTTCGGCATTAATTTTTACCAAAAGGTTTACAGTGCATTGTTAAACGGCAAACCGAAGATTCGAAACACATATGCGAGCAAGACATTAATCGTTTGTGGGTGCGTGTTCCTAACCTGCCCAATAATCCTACCGCGGATGCAGCGCGGAATCCCAATCACGTGTCGTGTCTGGTGTATGTGCTCGTCACTGTGAGGTGTGGCCTATGTTAAAGGCAGACGGAAAACTGAGTTGCTCGACCGGAGTCCATTCCACTACAGTAGCTATGGAATTGCTTTTAATTGCTTATGCTCTCGCATGAGCTTGCTATACTTGTTCATCAGATCAGAAAGCATCGGACAACGGAGTCCAAACTGATGTCATGACACCCAGAAAGCTATCGATAACGTTACTCAGCGTTTCACAGTAAACAGAATGCGTGCATAACGGGTATCCGAACAGATACGTAATTGCATTGAAGAGTTCCAAGCAAACAGAAAGGACGCATATGAGAAAATGTACCACCACAGCTTGTAATGGTACTTGAATTACGTAGCCATTACGGTTCCTCACCTGAACCTCCCGATACCAGTAATATTCTACTGTATTTCTGTTAACTACTTAACATATTTCTGAGATAACATTCAGATTTGATTTCACGTTTGATACATCGATATGTTTATATTGCAATGATATTATTCTTATGTATATTCTTTCTTTTGTCACTATGATCTTTGACGTACTTGTAACTCTGATTTTTGGGCGCGTAAGCGACAGTCAGTTAGTAGTTGAGTTGTTAGAGAGTTGGACCTTGAAAAAGTCAAGTCTTGGACGTCATGTTGGAAAGGTGCATATTGTCGTTGGCTTATAAAATGTGAGGAAGATGTTTTAAAGTATGTTTTTTATTGTGAAGTGATGTTTTGTGTGTCACGTGATATTGCAATAAAAGCAATTAAAAGGAAGTGTAACTTAAATTCGGAGTGCTGATTATTTTTTTACATCACCATTGTGCTAACTTTGAAAGGCTTAATCTTGAAGAATGTTCTGTGAAGCGCATCTACAAAACTTTTGAATATAGCGGAATAAAACCTAGGCCTCTTTGCATCCGAGCTTGGAATCATAACCACCTAGATTTTCAACGATTGAGCCATGATTTTACGACGAGACCAGCGTGGGAAACACAAAAGATGAGTGCCTAGATTTTTGATTATTACATGAAATGAGTTTATTAACTGTGCTCTAATGACACCTGCCACATAATATGACTGTTGGTGCCCGAAAATGCAGTATTTAGCAGCGTGAGCAACACCACAATCGTTATTAAATGCTGACCTTTGTTGTGGTAGGGCTGTTAGAAGCTGTATCTGGAGAACGCCTATATTCTATCACTCGATTAGTTTTCCGCCATCCTCACGCCCCAGTACGGTCAAACATTATTTGATTTCCTTGGCGCATTAACTGTGGGTCGGTGTCAATTATCAACTCATGGTGAAAGCTACCCCACGTGTGCTAGTAACAAGGATCCCACAGTAAATGAGCCAAGGAAATCAAGTACTCTTTTGGCAGTGGTTGCGCCTGAGGATGGCGGCAATGTACTTGTCTTGCGATAGAATAAAGCCGTTCTGAAGATACAACTGTGGTGCTACCTTTTCTCTTATATATCATCTTCGGAAGTCCCTCGTCCATGCAGTAAGATGGGTATCCCTGAATAGAAAGTTTGTAGTTCTTAAGAGGTATCGCCAGAAGTGAAACGTGTAGGCATAAATGAAGCGAAACCTCAGTGTTGTGTAACAGGTCGGCTACCACTTGTGCTATCTCGCAGTTACGTAGCACTCAACTCTGATAGCGTCATGAGGACGTTTGTGGACGACTGCTTCATACACAGGGAGTTGAAGTGAATAGGGAATTTTTACGAAATACAGAGAGGCTTGCAAATAGTGGTGTAAAGACTGACTACTGCCGTCCATGTAAAAGTACACTGATTTATTATTATTATCGTATTCGTCAATTACAGTAATACACATTTAGCAAAATAAAGAAATATATATATATATAAATAAACATGTGAAACCATATACACTACACAAGTTTTAAAATGGCTCAGACTACACTCGGATGTTGATGGACTTGATCCAGCGGAGTGCCTCGTGGGATGCTTGATGGAGCTTCTCAGTGCCACCAGGGAGGCGTCTGATTGGACATTCATTCACAATGTGGCTCATTGTTTGGGTGTCACCACAGTCACACACACTGTCACTTGAAAAGCTCCACTTGTGCATGTTGTATTTGCACATAACCTCTTCAGTCCGATATCTGTTTAACTGCACCCACACCTCCCTCGGTTGGTGGAAGCCTGGAACTGGAACTGTTGGGTTGTCTACAAGTTCTTGGTTTCGGGTTCTTGTAGCTTGCCACTCACGTTTCCACTCTGCGTCCCGGTCGAATCCTGTGGATAGCATTTGGACTCCCATTTCATATGCTGGTCTTCTAGATTTGAGGCGTTTCCTGGGCTGTGATAGCAAATCGCCATGAAGAGGGATCGAGTTGTTTTCAGAAAATTGCTGTCAGAGGTTGTAAAGAGCAGCCTTTCGACGGAGGTCTGGTGGACAGATGTTTGAAAACACTGGTAGCCAGCAGGTAGTTGTAGACCTGACTGTACCACTAATTACTCTCATAACTGAGTTCAGCTGGACGTCTACTTTCACTTCGTGGGCGCTTCGGAGCCAAACTGGTGCACAGTATTCTGCTGCAGAGTATAGCAGTGCAAGGGATGCTCCTCGGAGGACTGATGTGGTTGCTCCCCATGTACTGCCTGCCAGCTTTCTCACACAAGGTTCACTCGTGTTTGTAACTTCTTGGCCAAGCTGGAAAGGTGTTTTTTGTATGTTAAAGTTCTGTCCAGAGTGACTCCCAGGTATTTTGGGCTTTCGTTGTATCTGACTGTGCCAAGTGGGCCGAACTGTGGACTGATCTTTGCTGATGAAAGGTGATTAGAGAGGAAGAACAGGCTTACCTCGGTTCTAGAAAAATTTGGTTTCAGTCGCCATGTCTCAAAATACTCATTAAGTTCAGTAAGGCTGTTCGTTAGGTGTTCTTCACATTCAGAAAGAAAATCGCCTGGTCATCTGCATATTGAAATTTTCGGCAGGTCAGCTGCATAGAGGTTGAATAGCACTGGAGCAAGAACGGAACCCTGAGGTAATCTGCCATTGAGTGCATGCCATCTGCTTTTCCCTTCTCCTTGATGTACTTTAAACCGCCTATTGATTAGCATGTTGGTTAAGAGGTTGCCTAGAGTTTTGCAAGGTATTGCTCTCAAAAATTTCAATAATAGGCCCTCGTGCCACACCGTGTCATAAGCTGCTGTCAGGTCAATGAACACTACTCCAGTTTGTAGTGTAATAAATATGTAATGTACTGAATCGACTGTGAGAAAGCTAAGTGGCAAAGACGTTATCTGAGAGACTCTATGATAATTATATCGTTGACTCGGAATATTACTCTCTCTGTGGTTTACTCGTAACTAAGGGTAACTAGAGTTTTCTGTTCCCTTCTTTTGATGTTATGTGGAGAATTGTGCAAGAGACACAATAAACCGTCATTATTTCATGAGAACGAAGGTGAGCGTTACGACCTTTATTAGGCGTACAGTCTTGAACCGCGCTACCGCTACGGTCACATTTTCGAATCCTGCCTCGGGCGTGGGTGTGTGTGATGTCCTTAGGTTAGTTAGGCTTAAGTAGTTTTAAGTTCTAGTGGACTGATGACCACTGAAGTTAAGTCCCATAGTGATCAGAGCCATTTGAACCATTTTTGACCTTTATTAGTATTTTTGGGAGTATTGAAATAGCAGAATTGTTTCAGACTGAACGCGACGTGTACGGGAAGAGACGTGGACAACAGCACTCGGACCTGCAATCTCATGTATGCATAGTTGCTAAAATATCCAGCCGTCTCTCCGAAGACTCTTCATACGCGCAACACACAGTAATTCTTTTAACAGCACTATCAGAGACAATTTTATCACGTTGTTACGACCTTTTACTACGAGCATAATACATCGACAACAGACAAACAAAAAATAGACAAACACATAAAAGAATCTATCACAAGTTTTAAGTTTCTTTTGGTATCCAGATACTATGTGAGTAGTCAAGGAGAGCACTTGTTCACAGCAGCTTCTCTAAGGTCTGAATCCAGCTTGTTCAGGCGGTATCATAGCATTAATTTGATCTTGTATTCGCTTTGAATCATTCTTTCCAATAGCTTGCAAGCACAGCTAAGTAGAGATATTGGACGGAAGTGTTCTGTAGCTGTTTCCTTTTTCCCTGGCTTTTTGATAGCGATAATTTTTGCTCTTCAAAATTTTTGTGTAATGCTGCTGTGCAAAGAATTTCGTTAAAAAGGCTAACCAGCCAATTTTCTACATTTTTTGTGCTTAATGGCTGTCTCCAGTTCAGATGATGAGCCAAAATTAATATCCTGCTGGACGACGCCATCGCCGCCGACGAGGCGAGCTTCAAGCATAAAGAGAAGCAGGTGGTTCGCAATGATTTGGTTAGTAGTCTACAGGTGCCACGGCGCCTTCGATTACTACCACAGATCCCATGGAATTCCACATCATAATACTCCTCCCTAGACCCTCCTCCCCCTCCCCATCCCACCACGACCTGCGTCCACGGCGAGGGTCATGTTTCACGTTTCGATCAACCGTTTGCCTGGATGATGACACATCAGGACATGACCATCCATCCGCTGCAACAAGAAACGCGATTTATCCCACCAGGTGACACATTTGCACTGATCGACGGTCCAGTCTCGACGATGTCGTGTTCGTTGCAATTGTAATAAATGATGTCACTGCGACACGTGAAAACTCACAGGGAACTGGTCTTCTGCTGCAACATACTCTCTGTTCAATAACGTGCGCTAAACGGTGTGCTCTGAAACATATGTGTCTGTGCCAGCATTGTAATCTGTAGTCAGATCAGCCTGCTTCACAGAAGGGGGAAGCATCCGACTTCCAAGTTCTGTGACGGGTCTTGAAGGTCCAACACCTGCTCGCCTATTCGTGCTTTCAGAGTCCTTCAACCACTTTCCACATATACTCACTACCACAGCGCGCCTACAGCAGACCAGCGTCGCCGTTTCCGAGATTTAAGCTCCCAGACGCCAGGTCACAACAACCTGCCCTTTGTCAATGTCACTTGTCGTCTTCAGTCCAGAACACATACTAAAATTACTAATGATCTACCAGTGTGTTAACAGCATTGTGTCAATGCGCGTTAACTATTAACATGATGAATGAAACTCAAAGAACTTTTTGAGACAATGGGGGAATCATATATTATACCTCAGGACTTACGCAGGACAATTAAGTACACAAATCCTCAACATCAGTTTGCTGTATTTAAAAAATCATATATATTACACGTATTCTTCTTATTTGCTGCACATTTCAAGATATTTCAAAATACACTCTTGCTATCTGCACTTTCTACGGTTGTAAGTAAATAATTAAAGATATTTAAACAAAATTACAATTCCAAAATTTTTAAAAAATGGAATACATATGCTGATATTGTAGACGTAGACTCAAAGAAAACTTCTGACAATGTTGGCTGGAATACTCTCTTTCAAATTCTGAAGGTGGCAGGGACAAAATTCAGGGAGCGAAAGGCTATTTACAATTTGTGCAGAAACCAGATGGCAGTTATTAGAGTCGAGGGGCATGAAAGGGAAGCAGTGGTTGGGAAGGGAGTGAGACAGGGTTGTAGCCTGTCCCCGACGTTACTTAATCTGTATATTGAGCAAGCAGTAAAGGAAACAATAGAAAAATTCGGAGTAGGAATTAAAATCCATAGAGAAGAAATAAAAACTTTGAGGTTCACGGATGACATTGTAATTCTGTCAGAGACAACAAAAGACGTGGAAGAGCAGCTGAACGGAATGGACAGTGTCTTGAAAGGAGGATATAAGATGAATATCAACAAAAGCAAACCGAGGATAATGGAATGTAGTCGAATTAAATCAGGTGATGGTATTAGATTAGGAAATGAGACACTTAAAGTAGTAAATGAGTTTTGCTATTTGGGGAGCAAAATAACTTATGATTGTTGAAGTAGAGAGGATATAAAATGTAGACTGGCAATGGCAAGGAAAGCGTTTCTGAAGAAGAGTAATTTGTTTACATCAAGTATAGATTTAAGTGTCAGGAAGTCGCTTCTGAAAGTATTTGTATGGAGTGTGGCCATGTATGGAAGTGAAACGTGGATGATAAATAGTTTGGACACGAAGAGAATACAAGTTTTCGAAATGTGGTGCTACAGAAAAATACTTAAGATTAGATGGGTAGATCACATAACTAATGAGGAGATATTGAATAGAATTAGGGAGAAGAGAAATTTGTGGCACACCGTGAATAGAAGAAGGGATCAGTTGGTAGGACATGTACTGAAGCATCAAGGGATCACCAATGTAGTATTGGAGGGCAGCGTGGAGGGTAAAAATCGTAGAGGGAGACCAAGAGATGAATACACTAAACAGATTCAGAAGGATGTAGGTTGCAGTAGGTACTGGGAGATGAAGCAGCTTGCACAGAATAGAGTAACATGGAGAGCTGCATCAAACCAGTCTCAGGACTGAAGACCACAACAACAACAACAACATGCTGATATTGCTGTTGCTAGATTAGCCAACTTTCAGAGGTGGTAGTATGGACCAAAACAAGAAAAAATGTCCAGTAAACATTCCTACCTTAAGAGCTGTGAGCAATTATTTAATAGAGAGATGTGTTTCACAGTAGCGAAGATGAACTGTGAGCAGTTAATTAATAGAAGAGATGTGTTTCACAGTAGTGAAGATGAAGAAGTCGTCGTTCTTCCTCAGGTATGCAATTTAGAGCCCATATCTACTGGATATTTTTTCCTTGTTTTGGACCATACTGCCACCTCTGAAGGTTGGATACCCTACAATCAGTGTCAGAGGGGTCAGAACGGTTTTCGCTTATTTATTTCGACTCGTCTGTTACCTTTACAGGGATCCTTGGCTCATATTGATACATTTATCCGTCTCCATCATCCATCATCACGAAGCCACTCTGTATATACACCCATTTCCAGGCTCCAGTGCCTATAACTTTGACGCTCTGCAGCATCATTGGATGACGTTTCCGGACATGGGTTCCTGTGTAAAACTTGATCTACTAACTTCTCTCTACAGCCTCTAGAAGTTTGTAACTTGAATTGCGGAACACCCTTTAAATCCGTTATAACGTTAATTTATAGTTAACTATTACTTGAGGAATGTCTGTACATCTGTAATAAGTTATTAAGTCACTTGTAATTTGAGAAAGGTATGCGTTTACCGTTACTTCGCTGAAACATGCTGTGCATTTGCAGAAGCAGAAGTTTGAAATCAGTGCTTCCACTTCCTGGTTCTAGGCAGAAAGACGAACAAGTGAGCTGTGGCAAAGACGTTGTGTATTGTAGATAATACCACGGCTCATAAAACGTTCAACGGTGTTCGCACCTGAGCAAATAATAAAATCTTGAAGTAGCATGTATGATACATCAGGACTGAAGAGGACGTCAGAGGATTTCCCAATTTGTGGCCATAATCGTCGCTTTAAAGATTTCCCATACGCCTCTGCTTCGCTTAAATACATATCCTGACAAAATGTGTGTCGTCCACAAGGGGAGGACGAAACGGAACGAAACTTCACGGACTGACGGGTATGTGATGTAATTTCAGTGTCTACAATATCCAATAAATTTACAAAGAAATTGATAGTATGAGTCCACGTATCAGTCTGATGTTGCACTCTATCAGGCTTTGACAAGCGCGCTGATTCAGCATGTCGTAAGGCTGTTGTGCTCTCTCCAGCTCAGCTGCACAGTACACCTGTCCTGTTTGTTATGTCAACATATGCCAGACAGGTGGATATTGCCCTAAACGACACATGCAGACTTATAACAGACTGAGGTCAACTGCAGTCGAATGGTTCTACCACCTCGCAGGAACTGCACCACCTACGGTTCGAAGAGAAATAGCAGCATACAGGGAAAGAACGAAACTGGAGCAGGGAAAAACGCATCCAATGCATAGGAAAGAACCCTACCCACAACGACTGAGGTCTAGGGAAAGTTTCCTCACAACATCGAAGTAACTAAGAGCCACTGATGAAGAAGACAGGCTGCAACATCCCATCCTCCTGGTTGGAAAAGCTTTTCAGAACCGTTACTCCCTGGTCATGAGGAGAATTAGCCGGACTGGAAGTCCTTGAAGAGGCTGACATCAGGAGCGGGCAGATCGCGGGTTAACCTGGTAAAACGGGGTTACAACGAAGAGACCAGCTTGGACTGTCGCAGTACCAATGTCTAGCATATCAAGGACTACTTACAAAAGTTGTGGGCCAGCTTGCTTAAGGAGAGAAACCCAGTGTGACTGTGACGAAGACCAGACTGTTCAGCTCACGCTTCAGTGCCAATTGTGTCCAGGCACCTGCACAGGACTTCAACAGGCAACGGAAAATGCACTGCAAGTGGCCCAGTTTTGGTCAAAGATGATAGAAACTGTGTGGATTTGTCAAAAATTGTGTGAACTGTATTTTATGTACACTGCTGGCCACCGTAAATGCAACACCCTGAAGGAAGCATCCGAATCAAGTGAAATTTACAGCATGGGTTTGCAGCGATGAGATATGCAACTGATTAGAATTTCAGCGCAGACGCACATCACGCGCGCCTGTGGCGCCATCTCATAGCGCCATTTAAGGCTTGGCGATTTCGACGAGTGTACGTTCGGCACGTGTGTTTACCTTGTGGTTGTTTCACAATACGATCAGTTATGCCTCGTAGACAACAGCGAACATCGTTTGATCAAGTATCCGAGTTCGACAGAGGAAGGATAGTGGCTTACCGAGATTGTGCATTATCATACAGAGAAATCGCTAGTCATGTTGGACGAAACCAAACAACTGTAATGCGGATATGTGACAAAAAAATGGTTCAAATGGCTCTGAGCACTATGGGACTTAACATCTATGGTCATCAGTCCCCTAGAACTTAGAACTACTTAAACCTAACTAACCTAAGGACATCACACACATCCATGCCCGAGGCAGGATTCGAACCTGCGACCGTAGCAGTCGCACGGCACCGGACTGAGCGCCTAGAACTGCTAGACCACCGCGGCCGGCCGGGATATGTGACAGTTGGATGCAGGAGGGTACGACGGACCGACGTGGTCGATCGCATTCACCTCGGTGCACCACTGCACGTGCTGATAGGCAAATTGTGCGCATGGCAGTGACGGATCGCTCAGTGACATCCCGAACCATAGCACAGCACATTTCGTCTGTAACGCATCATCCAGTGTCTGCGCGTACCATTCGACGCCGTTTACAGCAGAGTGGTCTGTCCGCAAGACGTCCATTGCTTCGTCTAGCATTGACGCAGAACCACAGACATCTCCGTCGCCAATGGTGTGATGACAGACGGATGTGGACGGTAGAATGGAATGACGTTGTCTTTACTGACGAGGCACGCTTCTGTCTGCAGCACCACGATGGTCGGATTCGAGTGTGGAGACACCGTGGAGAGAGGATGCTGGACAGCTGCATTATGCACCGCCACACTGGTATTGCACCGGATATTATGGTATGGGGCGGTATTGGATATTACTCTCGCACGCCTCTAGTACGCATTGCCGGTACTTTAAATAGCCGGCACTACATATCCGAGGTGCTGGAGCCAGTTGTCCTTCCTTACCTTCAGGGCTCGACCACAGCCATATTTCAACAGGATAATGCGCGACCACACGTGGCACGCATTCTCCAAAGGTTCTTCGTCAATAACCAGATTGAATTGCTTCCCTGGCCGGCTCGCTCTCCGGATCTTTCGCCAATAGAAAACATGTGGTCCATGGTTGCTCAACGAGTGACCCAGATTACATCCCCAGCTGCCACACCAGATGATCTTTGGCAACGTGTGGAAGCTGCTTGGGCTGCTGTACCCCAGGAACACATCCAACGTCTCTTTGACTCAATGCCGAGACGTGTGGCAGCGGTGATCTCCAACAATGACGGCTACTCTGGCTAGCGATTCTGGCAGGAACCACATGTCACAGACGTCTGTAAACGTAATCATTTGATACTTGGTCAACATGTTATCTACAAAATAAATTTTGTTGTGCTATCTCTTGTCTTTCTCGGTGTTGCATTTACGGTGGCCAGCAGTGTATGTTTCTGACACGAGACTAATAATAATTCTCTCCTTAAGCAAGCTGGCCCACAAATTTTGCAAGTCGTCCTTGATATCCCAGACATTGGTACTGCGAGAGTCCAAGTTGCTCCCACCGATGTTCTATCGGGCACGGATTTGGAGTTCATATTAGTCTCTGTAGTAACTCAACATCACGCGAGAAGTTCGTAGAGGCAAGTGCGATATTAGGACGTGCAATGGCAACATGATACTGTTGCGTGAGAGGCAATGCATGATAGTGCATGACATCCTTTCCATGCAGTTGTGCCGTCAGAGTTCCCTCAGTCACTACCACCCGTGACCTGAAGCCACTACAATCGATTGCTCCTAACACCATGAGGCCAGGCGTAACCGCACAGTTCTTCTCCAAAACGTTGAAAACCTCTGCTCGGGTCGCCGACATACCCGCCGACAATCGTTTTGTGGCGTATTATGCAGAACCACGATTCCTCGCTGAACTCAATGCGAGTCAGTTCATCAGCAGGTTATGCATTTCCGGTCACGGCACCGTTCCAAACGGAGTTGCGGTGTTAACAGCAGCCTACGAGCAGGCCACAGTAATCTCCTAGTCCTGCTGCTGCTGGTCTCCTACCAATGGTGCAGGGGACACAAGAACGTTGTAGGGTGCATATCACATGATCTCACATGTCAGGTGCACAAGTGAAGAGGTTACGACGTACTTGGTGCACGCGAGGTTGACACTCTAAGGTGAACCTGTAACGCAACTGGTCTTCCCTCTCGTGTTTCAAGTGAAATTTTATTGTTACCTTTGTAACGTATTACTATTCTTAAGACGTTTCTCATCGAGCCATATACGTTATCTCGCATTTCTAGTTGCTTCTCTAACACAAATAATGATAAAAATTTAAAAATTCAGGATCGCCACCAGCTCAAGCCCTTCCTAACCATTTACAGAAAAATGGAGCTGGAAAATTACTTTCATAATTACTTCAATAATTTAATTACAAGTATGCAAATTTCTTTAAGTAGTCAGATAAATAGCACTCCACGTCGTGCATGAAGCAGCTTGATTAATTAAGGACTGCAAATCGTAGTAAGTGGGTAAGATCAACACCACAGAATTTATCTTTCACGTAGATTATTTATTGTATCTAAGTATTTGGTTGCACATCCTAACTACACATAACTGGTGCCTGACTAGAAATATTTAAGTATGAATTACGTGAGAATGTAACAGAGCACAGTTTTACTAAAGTAAGAAGAAACACAGAAAGTTGGGGTTGGAGACAATGATACTATCATCTCCTTTGTATGCATACCATAAAAATATCTCAGTGAGATTAGCATTAAGATTCTACGCATGCACTATTCTGGACAGTGATTTAACCAATCCACGAGGTTGTGCGATAATTTTTCAACATACTAACTGCGTCTGCTGCTTGCAAACGGCCGAACTAGAGCACGTGGTGCATTCCGAATCAAACTGTTGTGATACTTTTAGAAAGCGCACGAAAGAATAGATATTCTTGCAGGAATTATAGCTCATTCAACAAGCGAACTGTTAAAATAAAGCCTATTGCGGTACCGTGGTGGACCAGAAGGGTCACTGATTAGCAAACACATGGCACAAAATCGACACACAAAGACAAAAGAAACTTCCACAAAATATAAGATTAAAAATCATTAAAATCATACTCGCTTCGACACAGCATTACACTCACGTACGGTTGAAGTGATCCTAACCAGCTTTTGCAAATCAGATTAACCGTTTGAAATTCTGCTTCATCGTTGTTCAAAATGAACAAATTAACTTCCACACTTTTAACTCAAACTCCCAAAAATCGCCTATTTAAAGCAATATAATTGTGGCACATTCGGAAAAATAACTCGCTTCACACGCTTCAGTTAAGCTGAAGTTCTTACGTATTTCAACAGTTAAACATAACGAAGTCCTAGCTCAACCTGCTTTCTATCACCTCAAACCCCCCTTAAGAGCTAGCCTTCACCGAAGAGTGCCCCTATCTCTTTCGAGATTACCTAGCTTCCCGTGCAGCGGAAGCTACCAGAGGGATAGTCCTCCGTCACCAACCTCACACACAAAAACAGCATCCGACACAGCCTTCGACTAAGATGGGTAAACCTCTCTGTTCAGGTACTGGAAACCTAAGTTGGTCATCCTGTGCTCTCCTTGGAACGAGAAGTAACATCGTCTGCTCCCAGCAGACGATGACCAACTCAGCGTTTCCCACAAAACAAAGCCGAAACCTCACATTAAAACACACATATAATATTCAATAGGCCTTATCTGAGTGCTCAGTCTATCTAGAAGAGTTCATGAATTGAGCTACTGTAACTAGTAACGCGGGTATCGGGAAGCTTTTGTCTAACAGGGTTACATGATCAAGTGTTTAGCATATCTACTTTTATTTTTATTCAGTATTTTATCCATCTTCAGAAACTGTAGTCGCATACAATGAAATAATGAACAACAGTCGCATAAAAGAAATATTTTTTATCGGTTTCCGAAACTTAGTGCCCTTCTTCATAAGATTATGCCTATTGCGTTATTCGCGAATTTTCATAATAAAGTGCATGTCCCCAAAAATGTATTTGCAGGAGCAATAAGTAATACAATATTTTGTGTTTTTGTAAATATGAAATCCAAACGCATCACCCACACATGTCAAACTTACCTAACTTACCCACAGGAGAAGTACCTGCACTCTGCTTCCCAGCCTGTTAATTGTGAAATCTATGTACTAAACTACTCCCAAACTAATATCCTAGGGAAGTGGTTACATTCACAAATAAACCACAGACAAAGCTGGTAAAACCTTGATGTATTGTCGATGCGCAGTGTCCTCCCACTCCGCAAATGTTCGTTCGTTACAGCACTGGTATAACGTAGCAGCTGCTGCTGTCAGAACTGATAATACAGTTACTTGCATCAAAAGCTTCGATAATAATCTCCCAATATTCTATTTTGTTTAAGACTGTACCTAGCACACTGAGTGATAGCACATGCCAACGACATAATTTTGGAAATGCTGGCACCTCCACATCGAACACAAAATGACTAAAATGTGGGACAGCACATAGTGGAACACTAAAGACAACTAATTCACTTACCACTGTGGTGGCAACGGCGACGCGACTGGCAATTGTCTGACATCGATTAAGTCTCTGAGCATGTCACAGAAAAAAAACACTTATAAGCACAGAATAAACCCACATCCTCCGCGGGCTGACATCGTCCTCTATGTAAGGTGCGCAGAGGCAAAGCTTACACTACTGGCGATTAAAATTGCTACACCACGAAGATGACATGCTACAGACGCGAAATTTAACCGGCAGGAAGAAGATGCTGTGATATGCAAATGATTAGCTTTTCAGAGCATTCACACAATGTTGGCGCCGGTGTCGACACCTACAACGTGCTGACATGAGGAAAGTTTCCAACCGATTACTCATACACAAACAGCAGTTGACCGGCGTTGCCTGGTGAAGCATTCTTGTGATGCCTCGTGTAAGAAGGAGAAATGCGAACCATCACGTTTCCGACTTTCATTGGAAGGGTACAGTACCACCCGACATTGAAAATAGGTACAACATACTTCATTATTTTTGTCAGAAGAACACATTTTTTTTGTAAAATAACTCAATTTCAATTAATACAGCGAAGCCGGATACCAGTGTGGGAAAGAATGACAATTTATTTATTTAATTGATCACATGTGCACTCCCACAAAGTAAATCCCTACATCCAGTTTGGTGAGATCTGTGAAATGAATGAATGTATGGTCGTCTGCTAACCGCAGATAGTGAATGTGAATATATGATCATCTTTGAGTCGATCCTTTGGCCACCTTTGGTGGGACCAAAGAGATGAAAATTACCAGAGCTTTGAGCGCCTGAAATGTGGCTGACCAAGACGATAGCAAGGTGCTTCCCCCACCTCGACAGAGATGGGAGAGAACCTCAGGAACGGCCATGTTTCAGCACTCTGCCGCTGGATCTTGTGCTGTTAAGACCTGTTTTAGTTGTGCTTCGTAATGATGAAAGAGTGGAGACATGGTATGCATGTGGAATATTTAAGAGTAGTTTGAAATATTAATTTCTCTATTTCAGGAACTTTTGTGGGGAGAATTAAATGTCAGGCAGGTAATATTAATGGTATTGTAGTAATCTTCAGAAGTGACCAACGGTCACAATGAAACCACGTGTAGGAATAAGTTGAAATACTTCCGTGTGCTTAAATTAAGCTGAATTACTAGCGTGTGTACAATAAGTTGAAATATTTAAGAAATAGCGTGTGTACCATAAGTTGAAATATTTAAGAAATGGCGTGTGCAGGACTTGAAATTAGAGACGAGTACTTCCACGTGGTGAGTACTGTGTGAGTCTCAATCTGTGTATGAGACAAAGGATAAAGAGAAGTACTCGTCCATGGTATCAGTTGAGGACTCGCGTGTGTGATGTTCTTAATGTTAAATTGTGTGATATGATTCCGTGTGACGCTAGATTTAAACTCTGAGAGAGAATCAAGGTGAGTCGGCCGTCTATCCAGCAACGCCACTTGGCTTGCATTGCACAGGAAGACGTGCATATATCTCCAGAGTTCACAGTAGGAAAGTAGAATTACGAAGTGGGGGAGTGTCGTGTGAAACTGGGATAAATATTAATTGAAGTGGGAAAGCTGAAAGTGATAATGTTGTGATTATTCTCTGTGTAGTATTTCATGTTGTAGTGTGGTGTATGTCATGTAATTTGGGTATGTGTGGTTTGCATGGTGGAGTAGCGAGGTAGTTTCAAAAGATTAGTGGGTTATGCTTGTTCCTTCGGTACCGCTCGGTCTGGAGGAAAGTTTAGTGATGATGATTGTGAGAGTCGAAGCGTGAGGTATAATAAAAGATCCACCATCCTATCCAGAAAGTGCACTGTAGCGTTAAAAGTAATTACGAGACCATAATATAGATATTCACTATTGTAAAGCCATGCCCACTGGGCGGAATTTCTTATGTGTTATTGTTGTAGGTTGTAGAATTTGTGTGTTTAGGTTAGAGAATTTATCGGAATAAATAAGATAGTGAAAAGAAAAAGATCGGTGGACTTTTACTTCGAATTGTATGTTGTCATAATGTCCCGAATTTATAATGTGTGTGGTGGCCACGTGTTGACAAAAGCCGTTAAATAAAAGACAAAAAAGAAAATGTGGTTTTGCCAGTGCTTAGTGTACAGTCAGAGTTCTGTAAATTATTGATAGTCAGATGCGTGTTTCCGTTGCGTATTAATCATATAGGAGGATAACTTGTAACTTAAATTGTGAGTACGAGAGTTCATGTTACTCGATAAAATTAAGAATGAATCCACTCGCTTGGCAGACCACTCATCTTGCAGGCCTGACTGCTTGATGCCACAGTATGAGCAAGGCATGTGGGTGCCTCTCATCATAAAGGTCGGTTTGTAGCCTATCGCGATTGCAGTTTATCGTATCGCAACATTTCTGCTCGCGTTGGTCGAGATCCAATGACAATTAGCAGAATATAGAATCGGTGGATTCAGGAGGGTAATACAGAACGCTGTGCTGGATCCCAACCGCCTCCTATCACTAGCAGTCGAGATGACAGGCATCTTATCCACATGGCTGTAACGGATCGTGCAGCCACGTCTCGAGTCCTGAGTCAACAGATGGGGACTTTTGCAAGACAACAACCATCTCCACGAACAGTTCGACGACGTTTGCAGCAGCATGGACTGTCAGCTCGGAGACCATGGCTGCGGTTGCCCTTGACGCTGCATCAGAGGCAGGAGCGCCTGCGATGGTGTACTCAGCGACGAACCTGGGTGAACGAATGGCAAAATGACATTCTTTCGGATGAATCCAGGTTCTGTTTACGGCATCATGATGGTCGCATCCGTGTTTGGCAACATCGCGGTGAACGCACATTGGAAGCGTGTATTCGTCATCGCCAAACTGGCGTAGCACCGAGAGTGATGGTATGTGGAGCCAATGGTTACACGTCTCGGTCACCTCTTGTTCGCATTGACGGCACTTTGAACAGTGCACGTAACATTTCAGATTTTTTACGACCCGTGGCTGTTCCATTCATTCGATCGCTGAGAAACCCTACATTTTACCAGGATAATGCACGACCGCATGTCGCAGGTTGTGTACGGGCCTTTCTGGATGCAGTTAATGTTCGACTGCTGCCCTGGCCAGCACATTCTCCAGATCTCTCACCAATTGAAAACGTCTGGTCAATGGTGGCCGAGCAACTGGCTCGTCACAATACGCCAGTCACTCCTCTTGATGAACTGTGATATCGTGTTGAAACCGCATGGGCAGCTGTACATGTACACGCCATCCAAGCTCTCTGTTTGACTCAATGCCCAGGCGTATCAAGGCCGTTATTACGGCCAGAGGTGGTTGTTCTGGTACTGATTTCTCAGGGTCTATGCACCCAAATTGCGTGAAAATGTAATCACATGTCAGTTCTAGTATAATATATTTGTCCAATGAATACCCGTTTATCATCTGCATTTCTTGTTGGTGTAGCAATTTTATTGGCCAGTAGTGTATTTAACCATAACTGGGAGCCATCTCACAATACGTTCGCCCCAGCTGCATTATCCTCGAACAGTGGTGTGTCCTCCTGTCTCCTGCCCCACCAGAGCCAAAATGACGTCACGCGATCCCCTTAAATAATTGTGAATGTTTTCGATAGTAGAATAACTTTCGTCATTACCTCCAAGCGAGACTCTCGCAGAATTGTGTCTGTGTGATTTTTGCGTCTCTCCTAACCAATACAATCTATAATGTTACTGTGGACTCATCCAACGTTTCGGAAAGAAGGGTTGTCTGCTGCTGCAAACAACGTAATATCATTCGTTTAGGATACATTCCGTGTCCATCTACAGCCTTCGAACTTACCAGAAGCGGCGAGTCGATGACACGTTTCTCGGCCAACGCGGCGCCACGTTGCGACGTAAGCTTCGCCCACTGGCTTCGCGCATTCGTGATTTACGATCGCCCAGCTTGCTTAAAACGTAAATATATCGTGAGCAGTTATCCTCGGATCACGTTGTAGTTTTTACCTGCATTAATTTAATAACATTTCTTTTGCAAATATATATTCTCTTAATATTATTTCTTTAATTACGTTTAATTAACCAGTGGTGGACGAGGACTAGTATGAGCTTGGAAGTGGATTCCTATACCCTGTCAAGGTTCAGAGTGTAACCTTGATGATAAATATGCATTCCCCCATGTTCCCATGAAGTCCAACACAAGACCACTGTCACATTGCAATGCCCCAAAAGTCTGGATATTGCGCAATCCGACCAGCCAGCAAATGGAGGCCCACAATGAGGCCCATTTCAGACAGTGTCAGGTGCTGATAACGTTGTCTGACATGAGTATGCGGCATCTTCGTGTCCTTTAGAGTGATCCCTCAACATCCGATGCTCCTCACGCCCATTCTATACGCTAGCAGGCCTGAGGACAACACTAAACACGAACAACACTAACGCCTGCTGGAGGCCGCTCTGTCTGTCAAAGGGAATTGCAACTCTTTCATTTACATACCTGCCAGCGGTCTGTACATAAGGTGATATTTTTCTACCGCATACAGACCGTAGGTACTGATCGATGACAGGTTGCGGAACTACTGGCCATTAAAATTGCTACACCAAGAAGAAATGCGGATGGTAAACGGGTATTCATTGGACAAATATATTATACTAGAACTGACACGTCATTACATTTTCACGCAATTTGGGTGAATAGATCCTGAGAATTCAGTACTGAGAACAACCACGTCTGACCGTAATAACTGCCTTGATACGCCTGGGCATTGAGTCAAACAGAGCTTGCATGGCGTGTACACGTACAGCTGCCCATGCAGCTTCAACACGATACCACAGTTCATCAAGAGTAGTGACGGGAGTATTGTGACGAGCCAGTTGCTCGGCCACCACTGGCCAGTCGTTTTCAATTGGTGAGAGATCTGGATAATGTACTGGCCAGGGTAGTAGTCAAAATTTTCTGTTTCCACAAAGACCCGTACAGGACCTGCAACATGCGGTCGTGCATTATCCTGCTGAAATGTAGGGTTTCGCAGGGATCGAATGAAGGGTAGAGCCACGGATCGTAACACATCTGAAATGTAGCGTCCACTGTTCAAAGTGTCGTCAGTGAGAACAAGAGGTGGCCGAGACGTGTACCAATGGCACCCCATACCATCACGCCGGGTGCTACGCCAGTTTGGCGATGACGAATACACGCTTCCAATGTGCGTTCACCGCGATGTCGCCAAATACAGATGCAACCATCATGATGCTGTAAACAGAACCTGGATTCATCCGAAAAAATGACGTTTTGCCATTCGTGCACCCAGGTTCGTCGTTGAGTACATCATCAAGGGCGCTCCTGTCTGTGATGCAGCGTCGAGGGTAACCGCAGACATGCTCTCGAAGCTGATAGTCCATGCTGCTGCAAACGTCGTCGAACTGTTCGTGGAGATGGTTGTTGTCTTGCAAACGTCCCCATCTGTTGACTCAGGAATCCAGACGTGGCTACACGATCCGTTACAGCCATGGAGATAAGATGCCTGTCATCTCGAACGCTAGTGATACGAGGCCGTTGGGATTCAGCACGGCGTTCCGTATTACCCTCCTGAACCCACCGATTCCATTTTCTGCTAACAGTCATTGCATCTCGACCAATGCGAGCAGCAATGTCGCGATGCGATAAACCGCAATCGGAAACGTAATGGTACGCATTTCTCCTCCTTTCACGAGGCATCACAACAACGTTTCACCAGGAAACGTCGAGCAAGTGCTGTTTGTGTATGAGAAATCAGTTGGAAACGTTCCTCATGTCAGGACGTTGTAGGTGTCTCCACCGGCGCCAACCTTGTGTGAATGCTGTGAAAAGCTAATCACTTGCAGATCACAGCATCTTCTTCCTGTCGGTTAAATTTCGCGTCTGTAGCACGCCATCTTCGTGGTGTAGCAATTTTAATGGCCAGTAGTGTATAGAGGTATAATGAACTTACGTCCGGAAATGTATGAGTTCCATGCTAGAGACCATTTATTCAATCATACTTTCTTACAGACACTGCGGCTCAATACGCGCTGTACCATGCAGCCACAGTTGCAATATGTGTTGAAAATGGTTTCCACGTGCGTCAACGCATGAGTGTATTTGCCGTAACATGTTTTCTCTCATACGTTCACATCGACAAGGCTGCATCCGAACAGTGTCAAAGGCAACATGAATACACTGCTCCACTGTCTCCACATCTGGAATGGGTTCTGCATACTCGACACTTTTGATATGGCCCTAACAACCAAAAATCGTACGGATTGAGATTAGCTGAACGAGCAGGCCACGCAATTGGACCCCCTCGTTCGATCCATGGACCAGGGAAGACACGATTGAGCTGTGTCCAGATGTTAACGGTGATGTAGGGCGGAGCAGCTACATAACCCTTCGAATCATCAATGACACTTCTTCCAGCAAGGGAGGCAAAGTCACCCTCAAGACACGCCAATAGTTCCGGCCTGTTAGGTGACGTAGAAGGAAGACTGGTCCCAAAATACAGTCGCGTTATCCCAGTCCGGCTGCACCGATGCTGATGATTCGCTGTCACCATACCACAGGGAATCTGAATACTATCCTACAAATGACTGTTATGAAAGATGAAGATACCACTCCGTGTAGAAAGGTGGCCTCATCTGCGAAAAGGATGTATGAGACAAATACCCGAATTGTAGTTGTCTGGTGAAGAAAACAGTGACGAAACTGCTCTCGATGTGGGAAGTTTGTCGCTAGTAAGCCGTGCACACACTATAAGACATAACAGTAGTAACAGTTGTCTACATCTACACCTACATCTACGTGATTACTGTGCTATTCAAAATATAGTGCCTGGCGGATAGTTCAATGAACCACCTTCAAGCTGTCTCTCTACCGTCCCACTCTCGAACGGCACGCGGGAAAAACGAGCACTTAAATTTTTCCGTGCGAGCCCTGATTTCTCATATTTTATCGTGATGATCATTTCTCCCTATGTAGGTCGATGCCAACAGAATGTTTTCACAAACGGAGGAGAAAACTGGTGATTGAAATTTCATGAGGAGATCCCGTCGCAACGAAAAACGCCTTTGTTTTAATGATTGCCACTCCAATTCACGTATAATGTATGTGACACTATCTCCCCTATTTCGCGATAATGCAAAACGAGCTGCCCTTCTTTGTGTTTTCTCGTTGTCATCTGTCAGTCCCACCTGATGTGGATCCTACACGGCACGGCAATACTCCAGAATAGGGCGGACAAGCGTGGCGTAAGCAGTCTCTTTGGTAGACCTGTTGCACCTTCTAAGTGTTCTGCCAGTGATTCACAGTCTTTGGTTTGCTCTACCCACAATATTATCTATGTGATCGTTCCAATCTAGGTTATCTGTAATTGTAGTCCCTAAGTATTTAGTCGAATTTACAGCCTTCAGATTTGTGTGACTTATCGCGTAATCGAAATTTAGCTGATTTCTTTTAGTACTCATGTGAATAACTTCACACCTTTACTTATTCAGGGTCAATTGCCACTTTTCGCACGATACAGATATCTTATCTAAATCATTTTGCAAGTCGTTAGATCATCTGATGACTTTACAAGTCGGCAAATGACAGCATCATCTGCAAACAATCTAAGACAGCTACTCAGGTTGTCTCCTATCTCAGAAACAATAGAGAGCGTATAACACTTCCTTGTGGAATGCCGCATATTACTTCTGTTTTACTTGATGACTTTTCGTCTATTACTACGAACTGTGACCTTTCTGACAGGAAATCACGAATCCAGTCGCACAACTGAGGCGATATTCCGTAGGCACGCAGTTTGGTTAGAAGACGTTTGTGAGAAACGGTGTCGAAAGCCTTCTGGAAATCTAAAAATATGTAATCAGTTTGACATCCCCTGTCGATAGCACTTATTACTTTATGAGTATAAAGAGCTAGTTGTGTTTCACAAGAACGATATTTTCTGTCGTGCAGAATGTTCTGCACGGTCGTCTGGCTTATCCTCTATTGGCGGGCCAACTGCCTGGTACTGACACCGCGGTCGCCTTCCTCAGTGTTAATCACATTATCCTCCAAGTCTGGTGTCCGATCATTTCGGGTCCGTCCTTCCAGATTTCCTTCTTCCTCAAACTACCCTGTCTCAGAAAAACGGCGAAACTCTGGTGCAGACATTGAATGCTGTGGTTGTTGAAGGCAGGGATAGGTTCCCGATACAACCTTGCTGCCCGCCGCCCGTCGCCACTTGATTTTCCGTAACAAAATACCACGTCGGCAAGCTCTCGATTCGAATAGGGAAGCAATGAGTGCAACGCTGTTTCCACTGCAAGGTGAGTCAGTAGCAAGTGAATCGGATAGAACATTACCAATTACTACGACAGGAGCTGGTGCCAAGGCATGACGCATGAGGAACAGTACCAGACTCTAGGAGGAAACCATGAATACTGGAACTGTGGCTGCATGGTACAACGCGTGTTAGACCGCAGTCTCTGTAACAGAATATAATAGATAGTGTCTTGCATGGAAACCGTCCATTCATGAATATTAGTTCCTTAGACCTTTTTTGTTCAAATGGTTCAAATGGCTCTGAGCACTATGGGACTCAACATCTTAGGTCATAAGTCCCCTAGAACTTAGAACTACTTAAACCTAACTAACCTAAGGACATCACACACACCCATGCCCGAGGCAGGATTCGAACCTGCGACCGTAGCAGTCCCGCGGTTCCGGACTGCAGCGCCAGAACCGCTAGACCCCGTTTTTGTTCTTTATCTTCTTATCGGGGAGCAAAATAACTAATGTTGGTCGAAGTAGAGAGGATATAAAATATAGACTGGCAATGGCAAGGAGAGCGTTTCTGAAGAAGAGTATAGATTTAAGTGTCAGGAAGTCTTTTCTGAAAGTATTTGTATGGAGTGTTATGTATGGAAGTGAAACGTGGACGATAAATAGTTTAGACAAAAAGAAAATAGAAGCTATCGAAATGTGGTGCTACAGAAAGATGCTCAAGATTAGATGGGTAGATCACATAACTAATGAGGAGGTATTGAATAGAATTGGGGAGAGGAGAAATTTGTGGCACAACTTGATTGGAATAAGGGATCGATTGGTAGGACATATTCTGAGGCATCAAGGAATCATCTGTTTAGTATTGGAGAGCAGCGAGGAGGGTAAAAATCATAGAGGGAGACCAAGAGATGAATACACTAAGCAGATTCAGAAGGACGTAGGTTGCAGGAGGTACTGCGAGATGAAGAAGCTTGAACAGGATAGAGTAGCATGGAGAGCTGCATCAAACCACTCTCTGGACTGAAGATCACAACAACAACATCCTCTTATCGATCAGTTCCTGGAAAAAATCACCTTGCATGTCCGAAGAAACGTTGACGAGCGACCATGTGTTCCAGGTGCTTCACCTATTTTGTTTCCTTAGCTCTCAAGTTGCCGTCTCCTTTTCCATTTTAAATAGCGAACACAACAACTTCACATGTACCCTTCTATGGTTACATGTAATTCTATATTAGGCCAGCTGCAATGTTTCACGATGTCCCTTCGATAGATTGTGAATTACAAGAATGTCTGCAACTCCTCAGTGTGGCTACGCCGATCAGTGGACGTGCATGATGGTGAGAAGCGCGCGCCTGCATTGGCAGCCAATTTAGCTGGCCGTTTGGTACGTGAGTCGGTGGATAGAGTAGTAAGCCATCCGCGTCCTTCTCAACTGACTCGCCCATTCGCTATGGTCGATAAAGTGCCGGCGCGTGTAGCCGCGTCGTCCCGGCTTCCACACGTGAGAGGTCCCGAGCTGCGATCATATTACACCTCTCCTGGCTCTTCGAAATCTTTACGGCAGGAAAATATCTGTTATTTTCTCAGTTACGGTACTGGTTGCATCCATCGTGGCAGTAAGACGTTTCTTACTCTAACGATGAAAATATTCCCGGTATGGACCTCACCGTGTTCATCGCAGATAGGAATAATGGACATTCTGGAATTTTCCATTACCGCTGCAACTAGTAGACCAATCGAAAATTAAAAAGTCACAAATCACAGGACATTCAATCAAGCCAATCAGCTTCTTGCAACAAAATGTGCTCATTTATCTGCAATACGTGAATTTCCACACTCACGCACCACATTTCCTTTACACGCGGCAGTACTAATTTCCCTCTTGACGATGTGAACAAGTGTTCCTGACTGTTATACATACGAGTTGCAATTGCAATTGTCATCGACCTAAAAATTGGTTTGAGCAACACTTAACCCCACTGAAAATGGTTTGCCGTAGTTTTCCTACTAACTTCTGACACACGGCCCTATTTGTCGCTGACTTACAACTTATGGGGCCCTCTCTTATACGAGTCTGGCGAGATGTTTTGTTTTCTGTCTTTACGACATCCCTTGTATCGAGAAAGCTACGTACTCTACGAGAAAACTGTCCTTCGAAAATTATTTGAGTTGCCGAAAATAGTGCTCAGTGAATAAAATCAAGGGTCACTACAAAGTAAATGCACACTATTTTTTTAAATCTATCTTTTATGCTACATGTTTGAAAGTTATACACTGTGTAGACACATCCTTTAGGAACAATATTTTCATTTCTCCACATAATTTCCATCCCTCGCAACTGCCTCACGCCATCTTGGAACCAGCGCCTGCATACCCGCACGGTAAAATTCTGAACCAACCTGTTGGAGCCACTGTTTGACAGCGTGCACAAGGGAGTCATCATCTTCAAACCTTGTTCCACAAGTAGAGTCTTTCAGTTTCCCAAAGAGATGATAGTCACATGGAGCCAGGTCAGGACTGTAAGGCGGGTGTTTCAGTGTTGTCCATCCGAGTTTTCTGATCGCTTCAATGATTTTTTAACTGACATGTTGCCGTGCATTGTCGTGCAACAGCAAAACATCCTGCTTTTGCCGATGTGGTCGAACACAACTCACTCGAGCTTGAAGTTTCTTCAGTGTCGTCACATATGCATCAAAATTGATGGTGGTTCCACTTGACATGATGTCCACAAACTAGAGTCCTTCGGAATCAAAAACACCGTAGGTGTGGTTTTGAATTTTCTTTCTTGGGTGAATTTGCATGATTCCACTCCACTGATTGCCTCTCGATGGAGCCATGTTTCATCACCTGTCACAATTCTTCCAAGAAATTCAACTCCACCTTTCTCGTACTGCTCGAAAAGTTCGCTGCATACAATTTTTCCTGTTACTTTGTGAGTCACTGTCAACATCTTGGGAACCCACCTGGCACAAACCTTTTTTAACGCCAACGATTTCAGTATTCTGCAAACACTTCCTTCCCCTATCCCAGCGTTGCGTGACAATTCGTTCACTGTGATGCGTCTGTCAGCAGTCACCAATTCTTTAACTCTCTGCACATTGTCTGGAGTGTGTGCAGTACGAGGCCTGCCGCTGCGAGGACAGTCCTCAACATTGCCGTGCCCGCTTTCATCACGTAACCCGCTTGCCCACCGACTAACTGTACTGCGATCGACAGCAGCATCTCCATACACCTTTTTCAACCTCTTTTGGATGTTTCCCACTGTCTCGTTTTCACAGCACAGTTATTCTATGGCAGTACGTTGCTTCTGACGAGCGTCAAGTGTAGCAGCCATCTTGAAGACATGCTGTGACGGCGCAGCTCACGGGAACAGGTTGAACTCAGTTTGAAAACAAGCGAGAAGGATGTATCTACATACTGTAAAATCTTCACATATGCAGAATGAAAACTGCATTTTTACAAAAATAGTGTGCATTTCTTTTGGAGTGACCCTCGTATTATACTGTAAAGTACTTGAATTTCACTTCAATGAGACTGTGTTTCGAGTAGCGATATCAAGAAGAAAACTTACATACTGTTTCAGATACGGTGTTTTCCTCTGTAGCTTACAAAATAATAACTAGAAGGAATATCTATTTGCGTCGGTAAATACAAGAAACCTTACTCTTTCTGCAGAGCTATGAACTTAAGTTTATCCAGTCTTATTCAAGACAGTTACAAGAACTAGTTAGAATTTTTTAAATAATTTTTTTCTGCCCAATAGATCGTATATGTGCAACCTTTAGTGAACCTTGGCTCTGATTCACATACTTTCTTAAGCTCGAGGAGCGCATGGTCACGTGACACGACAGCAGCCCACCTACCTCATAGAGTCAAAACTATAGCGTTACTGACGTTAAAGTTTATGCGGTAACGCATTGATAAGAATGGAAGAATGGCACCTCCTTCCTGACATGTGTCGCCAACAAATTAGTCCTCAAAACATGCTTTTTTTTTTTTTTTTTGAACACATCGAATTTATCTTTACCCCATCTTTAGATGTTTACATTAGTTACACTTCGCGATTATTGTTTCTTTGATTTCGATGTTTTACGAGGGTTGACTGAAAAGTAATGCCTCCACCTTCGTAAATCTTCAACAGTTGGCAGCATTGGTATGGGCAGGTACTGGTTTGTTCCGTAGCCTCTTCTCTACAGCTCCAGTTGGCTGGAAGCCTTAGCAGTCAACGGTTGCGTTGTTACAGTGCAAAGTACGGAACCCTGCGCAGACGGTCGGTCAGTGCGATTTAAGCAACGTGCAGTCATTGAATTCTTGACAGCAAAAGGTGTCACCCCAAAGGAGGTTCATCAGAGAATGAAAGCAGTTTACGGTGATTGTGTTGGTGTGTGTACTGTGCGTCGCTGGGCGAGTTAAGTTTAAAGATGTTGAGGCGGAAACATCTGACCTGGGTGACAAATGAAGAGTTGCAAGTCCTGTGACAGCAACCACCGAGTTTCACAAGCAAAATATTGACAGATTGGTTCAGGACGATCATCGTATCACTCAGAGAGAAACTGCAAGCACAATCGGCATTTCACAAGAACGTGCTGGTCACATTATCGCATTGCTTGGCTATCGGAAGATCTTTGCACGATGGGTACCCCGGATGCTGACTCATGAAATGAAAGCACAAAGACTTGAAATTTGCCAGAAAGTCCTCTCGTGTTACGAGAATGAAGGTGACGCCTTTCTCCATTCAGTTGTGACAGGAGACGAAACGTGGTACACAATTACGACCCGCAGAGGAAACCTCGGTCTATGGAATATCGACACAAAGACTCGCCTCAGACAAAGAAATTCCAGACGCAGCCCTCAGCTGGAAAAATCAGGGTCACAGTGTTCTGGGACGCTGATGATGTTACCCATGTTGATTTCCTTGATCGTGGAACAACAATAAATTCTGAGCGTTACATCAAAACGCTGAGCCGGCCGCGGTGGTCTAGCGGTTCAGGCGCTCAGTCCGGAACCGCGCGACTGCTGCGGTCGCAGGTTCGAATCCTGCCTCGGGCATGGATGTGTGTGATGTCCTTAGGTTAGTTAGGTTTAAGTAGTTCTAAGTTCTAGGGGACTGATGACCACCGATGTTAAGCCCCATAGTGCTCAGAGCCATTTGAACCATTTTCAAAACGCTGCTAACTCTAAAACGACAGCTAACAAGAGTCCTAAAGGAAAAGGGAAATGTTTTCCTGCAGCATGACAATGCCAAACCACACACTTCACGTGCCACCACAGCAGAACTTCAGAGACTGAATCTCACCACCGTACGGCATCCTCCATACAATCCAGATTTAGCACCGTCTGACTTCCATCTGTTCCCGATAATGAAATACGATCTGCGGAGACATCGTTATGCTTCTGCTGAAGACGTTGAGAGAACTGTGAGACTGTGGCTGCGGAAACAGAGTGTCAACTTCTTCCGTGACGGCTTCAGAAAACTTGTTCATCGTTGGCAGAAATGTATCCAATTGGCTGGTGATTATGTGGAAAAGCTAATATTGGTAATTATAGATAAAATTCTAAGGATTATTTCTGAGTTTGATTTATTAAAATATTCCCATCCAAACCATATTAACGAAGATGGAGTCATTACTTTTCATTCAACCCTCATACAACAGCTGTCGTAAAAACTTAGTTTGCAAATTTCTGCAACGCTGTTAGTAAAGACACAATGTTTTATGCGACACGTGAATGATGATGATGATGAGCGTTTGGCGTCATTGGCCGGGAGGCCCCTCGCGGGGCAGGTCCGGCCGCCATATCGCAGGTCTTATTACATTCGGCGCCACATTGGGCGACCTGCACGCCGGATGGGGATGAAATGATGATGAACACAACACAACACCCTGAGCGGAGAAAATCTCCGACCCAGCCGGGAATCGAACCCGGGCCCAGAGGACGGCAATCCGTCACGCTGACCACTCAGCTACTGGGGCGGACGACACGTGAATAAATGTAAACATCTGAAGGTTGCGTACCATACTTCTTGAAATGTTATCATGAAAAGTAAACACCTGTAAATGCCACTGGTTGCAGGTAATTCGCTCCAAATTACCCCCAGTTTGAACGCTTGCATTATTCTAATACGTCCACACCGGCGAAGAATTATTTACTAATTTTAAGACATTAAAGAATAGAAAAACAAGTTACGGTGACGAGATAAGTCGTTCAAGTCGATATTCAATTAGGAGTGACATTGCAATTTTCTGCTACAGGCAGCTCTTTCGAGTGTTTGAAATTTGGTGGGTAAGTATCCACAAAAAAATATTATCAAAAGTTCTAAAAATATTTGTCCAAATATACTTATGATGACATAGGATGGGTTGTTTCGCCAATACTAAATAAACACCGAGTGAGCGCCTCACTCTTTCTCCCACGAATTTTTTCCGCGAGCCGGACTGAAAGCAGTCGCTGGTCTAATCCGTTCCTCGCGCCGCTAGTAGCTCACCCGTGATGTAGATGATCTGTTTAATCCAACGGTATACAAATCGGTTTAATACAATAGTTTGGCGCGTAAATTCGTACTGTCTTTGTTTCGCATGTTGGTATTCCGGATGCTGCGTGTCCATTATCAATTGCCATTTTTTGTTTGGAGTTCACTGTCGGTATTTGAGTTTAAATATTGTCATTTTGTCATTTGAAGATTGTGAGCGGAGCTGTGGACGCTGGAAAAAGCAGCGTCAAATGGAAAAATCGAAACATTTCCGACACATTTTTCAGTTCGAGTTCAGTTGAGGGTTGACAACAGCGGAGGCAACCACAGGCATTTGCGCCATGTATGAGGTTAATGCCCAATTGACAAGAGTGCTGCAAAGAGATGGTTCTCTTATTTAAAAAACGATCATTTTAACGTTAGTTACTCTCAAAGTTCAGGAAGACCTTCGTGGTTTGATGAAGATATTTTAAACGATTAATTCAGAATCACCCACGTCACTGTAGTCAAGGACTGGCAAATGTGATGGAATATGATCATTCCACCATCGTGCTACATTTGCATACAATGGGGAAGATTCATAAACCGGTTGTATGGGTACCGGATGCCCTAAGCCAGAACCACAATAATCAGCAAATGGCAGTGTGCGCGTCTCTACTTGCTCGTCATCAACTGGCTTGTGCACAACATCGACCATTCTTATCCTGCATCTTTACCGGTGACGAGAAACGGTGTCTTTATGCTAACATAAGGCAAAGAAAGGGAAGGTTGAGGCCAAAGAGAGAGAGCACAAATTTTTCTGCAAAGACTTGCGCGTACCCACAAAAGATGATGTTGTGAATTTGGTGGAACTGCGACGGTGCGGTGTACTACTAAAAGCTTCCCCGAGGTTTAACTACCACTGCTGACTTGTACTGTAAACAACTGACACGTCTCGCAGACCTGATCCAAGAACAACGACTAGGAAGACTGCGTGAAGAGGTGCCGCTCCAAGGTAACGCCCGCCTACATTCTGGTAGATTGACAAAAAACAATGTACAGAAGTTGCCTTAGGTAGTCATTCCACACCCACCTTATACTTCTGATCTTGCACTCTCAGATTTTCACCTCTTCCATTCTCTATCACACAACCTTCAATTAACTTTCTTTCCAGAAGAAAATGCGCTCCGAAGATGGCTCGACGACTTCTTCGCCTCGAAATCACATGATTTAAACAGCTTCGGAATCTAAAAGCTACACAAGTGTTTGCAGACTTGTAAATAGTGAAGGAGAATATATTATTAATGACTTAAGCCTGTGTAAGCCAAAGGCCTTGTCGCAGTTGCAACACTGGTTCCCGTCAGATCACCGAAGTTAAGCGCTGTCGGGCTGGGACTGCACTTGGATGGGTGACCATCCGGTCTGCCGAGCGCTGCTGGCAAGCGGGCTGCACCCAGCCCTTGTGAGACAAACTGAGGAGCTACTTGATTGAGAAGTAGCGGCTCCGGTCTCGTAAACTCTCATACGGCCAGGAGAGCGGTGTGCTGACCAAATGCTCGTCCGTATGCGCATCCGGAGACGCCTAGAGGATGAGCACGACACGGCGGCCGGTTGATACCGTTGGGCCTTCATGGCCTGTTCGGGAGGAATTTATTTTTAAAGGGGGGTGTACCTGTTGTATTTCTTAAACTTGTAGAAAAACGTTAAGAACTAATTCACCGATCCACATATTCGCTAATGGAATTCGTCGTAAGAAATCAACCACAATTTGAGATGAACAGTAATGTCCATACCGACGACACTAGACGAAAAACTGAACTTTATTACCCATTAATAAAGGTGTTGGTGACTCAGAACGGAATTCCATATGCAGAAATAGAAGTGTTTCATTATTTGCCCAACAACATAAAATATCTGACAGATAGCAAAGCAAACTTTGAATCTAACCTAAGATCATTTCTCCTGGACAACTTCTCCCATCCTACGGACAAACTTATACTCAAAAACTAATAGCCTCTGGAGGAAAAAAAATGTTGCTTTTAAGTGTAGTTGTATGGGTAGCACTAAAAAGTAATGTGTTTATTAATGGTAACACTGATCAAGTGCACATACAGGGTGTTACAAAAAGGTACGGCCAAACATTCAGGAAACATTCCTCACACACAAAGAAAGAAAATATGTTATGAGGACATGTGTCCGGAAACACTTACTTTCCATGTTAGAGCTCATTTTATTACTTCTCTTCAAATCACATTAATCATGGAATGGAAACACACAGCAACAGAAAGTACCAGCGTGACTTCAAACACTTCGTTACAGGAAATGTTCAAAATGTCCTCCGTTAGCTAGGATACATGCATCCACCCTCCGTCTTATGGAATTCCTGTTGCGCTGATGCAGCCCTGGAGAATGGCGTATTGTATCACAGCCGTCCACAATACGAGCACGAAGAGTCTCTACATTTGGTACCGGGGTTGCGTAGACAAGAGCTTTCAAATGCCCCCATAAATGAAAGTCAAGAGGGTTGAGGTCAGGAGAGCATGGAGGCCATGGAATTGGTCCGCCTCTACCAATCCATCGGTCACCGAATCTGATGTTGAGAAGCGTACGAACACTTCGACTGAAACGTGCAGGAGCTCCATCGTGCATGAACCACATGTTGTGTCGTACTTGTAAAGGCACATGTTCTAGCAGCACAGGTAGAGTATCCCGTAGTAAACCATGATAAAGTACTCCATTGAGAGTAGGTGGAAGAACATGGGGCCCAGTCAAGACATCACCAACAATTTCAACCCAAACGTTCACAGATTGTACAACTGCGTGCGGATTCTCGTCAGCCCACATATGTTGATTATGAAAATTTACAATTTGATCACGTTGGAATGAAGCCTCATCCGTAAAGAGAACATTTGCACTGAAATGAGGATTGGCACATTGTTGGATGAACCATTCGCAGAAGTGTACCCGTGGAGGCCAATCAGCTGCTGATAGTGCCTGCACACGCTGAACATGGTACGGAAACAACTGGTTCTCCAGTAGCACTCTCCATACAGTGACGTGGTCAACGTTACCTTGTACAGCAGCAACTTCTCTGACGCTGACATTAGGGTTATGGCCAACTGCACGAAGAATTGCTTCGTCCATTGCACATGACCTCGTCGTTATAGGTCTTCCCCAGTCGCGAGTCATAGGCTGGAATTTTCCGTGCTCCCTAAGACGCCGATCAATTGCTTCGAACGTCTTCCTGTCGGGACACCTTCGTTCTGGAAATCTGTCTCGATACAAACGTACCGCGCCACGGCTATTGCCCCGTGCTAATCCATACATCAAATGGGCATCTGTCAACTCCGCATTTGTAAACATTGCACTGACTGCAAAACCACGTTCGTGATGAACACTAACCTGTTGATGCTACGTACTGATGTGCTTGATGCTAGTACTGTAGAGCAATGAGTCGCATGTCAACACAAGCACCGAAGTCAACATTACTTTCCTTCAATTGGGCCAACTGACGGTGAATCGAGGAAGTACAGTACATACTGACGAAACTAAAATGAGCTCTAACACGGAAATTAAGCGTTTCCGGACACATGTTCACATAACATCTTTTCTTTATTTGTGTGTGAGGAATGTTTCCTGAAAGTTTGGCCGTATCTTTTTGTAACACCCTGTATAGTGTAACGTGATCCGTTCCAGAACAGTTCGATAAAAGAGTCGTTCTAGAGAGCTATAGAACATGTAACTAACTAACTGAAGAAAAATTCTATCAATTTTGGTTATGGAACTAGACACATATGAGGGTGAGTCAAATGAAAACCTAAAATACTTTTTTAAATATTATTTATTGTGCAGAAGTGGTACAAAGCTGTACCACTTTTCAACATAATCTCTTCCACGCTTAATGCAAGTTCTCCAGCGCTTACAAAATTCATAAATTCCTTTAGAAAGAAATTCTTTTGGTAGTCCGCGCAACCACTCATACACCGCGTGGCGTACCTCTTCATGAGAACGGAACTTCTTTCCTACCATTACATCTTTGAGAGGTCCAAACATGTGGAAATCACTTGGGGCAAGGTCTGGTGAGTGTGGTGGATGAGGAAGACGCTCAAAATTCAGGTCTGTGATTGTTGCAACTGTTGTACGGGCAGTGTGCGACCTTGCATTGTCATATAGCAAAAGGACACCTGCTGACAGCAATCCCCGTCGCTTTCATTTGATGGCAGATGATTATTTAGAAGATCTGTGTACGATGCACTGGTGACAGTGGTCCTTTTCGGTATGTAATGCTCCAAAATGACACCTTTTTCGTCCCAAAAGAGAGTCAGCATAACCCTCCCTGCTGTTGGTTCTGTTAGAAATTAATTTGGTTTTGGTGATGAGGAATGGCGCCATTCCTTGCTCGCTCTCTTCGTTTCCGGTTGGTGGAAGTGAAGCCGGGTTTCGTCCCCAGTAACGATTCTTGCAAGGTAGCCATCACCTTCTCGTTCAAAGCGCCGAAGAAGTTCTTCACAAGCATCAACACGTCGTTCTTTCACTTCAGGAGTCAGCTGCCGTGGTACCCATCTTGCAGCGACTTTGTGAAACTGGAGTACATCATGCACAATGTGGTGTGCTGGCCCATGACTAATCTGTAAACATGCTGCACTGTCATTCAGTGTCACTCGATGGTTTTCATTCAGTATGGCTTCAACTGCTCCAATCTTCTGTGGAGTCACAACTCAGTGTGTCTGACCTGGACGAGGAGCATCTTCCACTGAAGTCACACCATTTCGAACTTCCTACTCCATTCGAAGAATTGCTGCTGTGAGAAACATGCACGACCGTACTGAACCTTCATTCCTCGATGAATTTCAATAAGTTTCACACCTTCACTACGCAAAAACCGAATAACAGAACGCTGTTCTTCCCTGGTGCACGTCGCAAGTGGGGCGGCCATCTTTATACTGATACTGCGACGGTATGTGTGCATCTGCACTATGCTGCCACCTACAGGCCATTCTGCACGCTGTTTGTAGCACGCTTACCAATTTACAGTATAACGGTGCGAAATTTCAATTTGTTATTACAGATTTAAAATTTTCATTTGGCGCACCCTCGTATATTGTTTTAGGAATGCATGCAGTATGCTGTGCATAACTGGCTCTCTTCAGGCTGATGTTTTGGTGCCGGAATGTTCTGCGAGCTGTTGACAAAAGTCCCCATTTTCCTGAATGAACAATTCAGTGCGCCTTATAAACACCAGCAGACGAGACGAAAAATTACTGGTGTCACGTAGCGGCAAACTTTATCGCGGTCTGGCATGTCTCACAACACGCAGCAAATCATAAATACAATGACAATTACTCCACATAGCAATATCGTTGCTAGCCTTAAAATCTCCTTAACCCTAACTGCTCTAGTGGGGTCCCGGAGAACCCCAGGCGATAGAATACAATACATAGTACGTGAACGGAGAACAGCAGATGGCACCTGTGTTCTTGGTAATCCTCAGTGAAGTGCTGCCTTTTCACGCGGAGTGTTGAATGCGGTGTTTCCAGTATTATTGTGTGAGATAAAGAAAAAGAGGTCTCAGAATACCCCACTAGAGTATTAACGTAAGTTGTTTTTGACTATCTCAATTAGTGTTTTATGCGACTGAAATATTAAAGTACTTCGAAAACAGCACACTTTCCATGATAACGTTATTTGTTAAGGTTATGTGAGTATGAATGCATTATTTTTCAGAATGGCATCATCGAGGTCATTAACAGATGACGAATTGGAAAGAATAGTGAATGATCCTACGTTTTTGCAATCTGATGAGGAAACCACAACAGATGAGGATGAATTTATACTAAGTCATCATGATTCCACCTCTGAAGCTACATCAGAAAGTAGTTGTGAAGAATCAGATGAATATTTCTTTGGAAAAAGCAGTGCTACAAGTGGTCAAAAGAAGCTCCACCTACAACTCGTACCCGTGCTCATCTTCCAGGTGGTAAACCTGAAGCAAAAACGATTGATTCAACTGACATATTATCTGCTTGGGAACTGTTCGTTAGTGAAGATTTATTGCAACTAATACTCACCAATACAAATGTCAAGATACATGACATGTCAAATAAATACAGAGCTCCTAGGCCAGCGTTAAAAAAGCCGCTAGATATAATAGAACTGAGAGCATTTCTGGGTCTGCTTTATTTATCTGGAGTAATGAAATCCAATCACGAAAATAATGTTGGACTTTTTGCTAATGATGGAACTGGTCGTGATGTGTTTCGAGCCACTATGAGCGTTCAGAGATTTTTATTCATTTTGTGTTGTTTGTGATTCGATTGTGCTGCTACAAGAGATGCTAGGAAGGCTGATGACAGACTTGCAGCTATTAGAGATGTGTGGGAACTCTATAGACAAATGTCAGAAGTACACTCCTGGAAATGGAAAAAAGAACACATTGACACCGGTGTGTCAGACCCACCATACTTGCTCCGGACACTGCGAGAGGCCTGTACAAGCAATGATCACACGCACGGCACAGCGGACACACCAGGAACCGCGGTGTTGGCCGTCGAATGGCGCTAGCTGCGCAGCATTTGTGCACCGCCGCCGTCAGTGTCAGCCAGTTTGCCGTGGCATACGGAGCTCCATCGCAGTCTTTAACACTGGTAGCATGCCGCGACAGCGTGGACGTGAACCGTTTGTGCAGTTGACGGACTTTGAGCGAGGGCGTATAGTGGGCATGCGGGAGGCCGGGTGGACGTACCGCCGAATTGCTCAACACGTGGGGCGTGAGGTCTCCACAGTACATCGATGTTGTCGCCAGTGGTCGGCGGAAGGTGCACGTGCCCGTCGACCTGGGACCGGACCGCAGTGACGCACGGATGCACGCCAAGACCGTAGGATCTTACGCAGTGCCGTAGGGGACCGCACCGCCACTTCCCAGCAAATTAGGGACACTGTTGCTCCTGGGGTATCGGCGAGGACCATTCGCAACCGTCTCCATGAAGCTGGGCTACGGTCCCGCACACCGTTAGGCCGTCTTCCGCTCACGCCCCAACATCGTGCAGCCCGCCTCCAGTGGTGTCGCGACAGGCGTGAATGGAGGGACGAATGGAGACGTGTCGTCTTCAGCGATGAGAGTCGCTTCTGCCTTGGTGCCAATGATGGTGGTATGCGTGTTTGGCGCCGTGCAGGTGAGCGCCACAATCAGGACTGCATACGACCGAGGCACACATGGCCAACACCCGGCATCATGGTGTGGGGAGCGATCTCCTACACTGGCCGTACACCACTGGTGATCGTCGAGGGGACACTGAATAGTGCACGGTACATCCAAACCGTCATCGAACCCATCGTTCTACCATTCCTAGACCGGCAAGGGAACTTGCTGTTCCAACAGGACAATGCACGTCCGCATGTATCCCGTGCCACCCAACGTGCTCTAGAAGGTGTAAGTCAACTACCCTGGCCAGCAAGATCTCCGGATCTGTCCCCCATTGAGCATGTTTGGGACTGGATGAAGCGTCGTCTCACGCGGTCTGCACGTCCAGCACGAACGCTGGTCCAACTGATGCGCCAGGTGGAAATAGCATGGCAAGCCGTTCCACAGGACTACATCCAGCATTTCTACGATCGTCTCCATGGGAGAATAGCAGCCTGCATTGCTGCGAAAGGTGGATATACACTGTAGTAGTGCCGACATTGTGCATGCTCTGTTGCCTGTGTCTATGTGCCTGTGGTTCTGTCAGTGTGATCATGTGATGTATCTGACCCCAGGAATGTGTCAATAAAGTTTCCCCTTCCTGGGACAATGAATTCACGGTGTTCTTATTTCAATTTCCAGGAGTGTATTATACTCCAGGAGCGTACGTGACATTCGATGAAATTTTAGTACCCTTTCGTGGTAGGTGCAAATTTCGCATGTATATGCCGAAGAAGCCAGCCAAATACGGCCTCAAAGTTATGTGCCTTTGTGACTCACGAACATTCTATTTATGCAATGCATTTGTTTACACAGGGAAAGGGACAAATAAAAGTACATTATCAATCCCAACACAGGACGTTTTGAAATTAATAACACCAATTGAGGGAAGCAATAGACATGTGACAGTAGACAATTGGTTCATGTCACTAGAAGCCAAAAAGTTGACTGTCTTAGGCACTCTAAAGCAAAATAAACCGCAGATCCCAGAAGAATTCAAACCAAACAGAAAGTGCCCAGTAAAATCTGCATTATTTGGGCATAACGAAGGAAAGACAATTTGTTCTTATGTTCCTCGGAAAGGTCGAGCTGTTGTGTTGCTTTCATCTATGCATTACAATCAGAAAATTAGTACTCAACAGATAAAAACCTGAAATGATCATTGATTACAATGCCACAAAAGGAGGAGTAAACGCACTGGACCAAATGTGCGCCAACTATTTGTTATCACGGCGAACACGCAGATGGCCAATATCTGTATTTTATGCCATTCTAAACATAGTAGGAGTCAATGCTGCTGTCTTGCTTCAGTGCACCAAACAACTTGATGAAACAAATGATTTAAAAGGAAGAGAATTGCAACAAAAGCTTGCAATAGATTTAGTAAAGCCCCATATACAACGCCGAGATGTCCGACCCCTTTCTCGTGAACTGATAGACTTTGTTGTTAAACTTGGTCGTACTCCTTTTACCTCAACATCTTCAGAGCCAGAACCCATGAGGAAAGCAAGATGCTACATGTGCGCAAGAAATGTGGACAAGAAAACCAAAATATTGTGTGAAAAATGCTCAAAACATCTTTGCCCAAACCACAGATTTTCAGTGTACCAAAATTGTTTGTAATCGTATCTCAAATATGTAAAAATGGTTATAATATTCAGTGATAAAAGTGCAATTCAAAATAAAATTTCCTTGAATTACAGTTTCATTTTTCTTATTGGGGTACTCCGGGACCCCACTAGAGTATTAGTGTATGAGCATTTCACTAGAGTAGTTAAGGTTTAATGTCCGATTGACGCAGTTGTAATGTCTCGATGGCAGCTTGCCGTCCTTAAAGTGTGTGTAGTCAGAATACGGTAGAGAAGAAGGTGCACGTGCTGCAGCAGCGGCCAGCAGCCGCCGAAACTTGTCCGGGGCCGGGGCGGGCGCGGGCATAACGAGCGCACGTGCGGCCGGCCGGTCACGAGCGCCCGGGGCGGCGCCGCCCCCGCGCCGCACGACCGCTGCCGACCGCCGCCGCCTGCGTCACGACCCCGGCAGGCAGCAGGCGGGAGCCGGGAGCCGGGAGGCAGCGGCCGGCGCTCACCGCCGCCCAGAGGCGCCCAGTGCGCGCACGGTAGCAGGTGGACCACACCCGTGGGACAAAGTCGTAGAGCAGCCCACGCCCTAGTGATGCAGTACTGAGTCTGTGCTCCGTGTGGCTCTGGTGTACCTTAAATGAAAACATGGGTCGCCGTGGATTTGATTCGTAGCTAATACACTACTGGCCTTTAAAAATGCTACACAAAGAGGAAACGCAGATGATAAACGGGTATTCATTGGACAAATATATTATACTAGAACTGACAACTGATTACATTTTCACGCAGTTCGGGTGCATAGATCCTGAGAAATCAGTACCCAGAACAACCACCTCTGGCCGTAATAACGGCCTTGATACGGCTGGGCATTGTGTCAGACAGATCATGAATGGCGTGTACAGGTACAGCTGCCCACGCAGCTTCAACACGATACCACAGTTCGTCAAGAGTACTGACTGGCGTATTGTGACGAGCCAGTTGCTCGGCCACCATAGACCAGACGTTTTCAATTGGTGAGAGATCTGGAGAATGTGCTGGCCAGTGCAGCAGTTGAACATGTTCTGTATCCAGAAAGGCCCGTACGGGACCTGCATCATGCGGTCGTGCATTATCCTGCTGAAATGTAGGGTTTCGCAGGGATCGAATGAATGGAAGAGCCACGGGTCGTAACACATCTGAAATGTAACGTCCACTGTTCAAAGTGCCGTCAATGAGAACAAGAGGTGACCGAGACGTGTAACCAATGGCACCCCATACCACCGCGCCGGGTGATACGCCAGAATGGCGATAAGGAATATACGCTTCCAATGTGCGTTCACCGCGTTGTCGCCAAACACGGATGAGGTCATCATGATGCTGTAAATAGCGCCTGGATTCATCCGAAAAAATGACATTTTGCCATTCGTTCACCCAGGTTCGTCGCTGAGTACACCATCGCAGGCGCTCCTGTCTGTGATGCAGCGTCAAGGGTAACCGCAGCCATAGTCTTCGAGCTCATAGTCCATGCTGCTGCAGACGTCGTCGAACTGTTCGTGCAGATGGCTGTTGTCTTGCAAACGTCCCCATCTGTTGGCTCAGGGATCGAGACGTGGCTGCACGATCCGTTACAGCCAAGCGAAAAGATGCCTGTCATCTCGACTGCTAGTGATACGAGGCCGTTGGGATCCAGCATGCCGTTCCCTATTACCCTCCCGAACTCTCCGATTCCATATTCTGCTAACAGTCATTGGATCTCGAGCAACGCCATGGGCTACGATCCGACCTTTATCAAAGTCGGAAACGTGATGGTACGCATTTCTCCTCCTTACACGAGGCATCACAACAACTTTTCACCAGGCAACGCCGCTCAACTGCTGTTTGTGTATGAGAAATCGGTTGGAAACTTTCCTCATTTCAGCACGTTGCAAGTGTCGCCACCGGCGCCAACCTTGTGTGAATGCTCTGAAAAGCTAATCATTTTCGTATCACAGCATCTTCTTCCTGTCGGTTAAATTTCGCGTCTGCAGTACTTCATCTTCGTGTTGTAGCAATTTTAATAAGCAGTAGTGTAGCAAAGAAGACGCTTCTGGGAAATTTCAGTTTTGTTTTTACCGCTTGGCCTCGGAGTAACTCCACAATATATGTTGATCAGCCTGTGTTGTTACTGTTGTTGTGGTCTTCAGCCCTAAGACTAGCTTTATGCTACTGTATCCTGTTCGAGCCACTTCATCTCCGAATAACGGCTGCAACCTACGTCTTTCTGAAGCTGCTTATTGTGTTCATCTCTTGGTCTCCCTCTACTGTTTTTACCCGGTGCACTTCCCTCCAATACTAAACTGGTGATCCCTTGATGTTTCAAAATGTGCCCTATCAACCAATCCTTTCGTTTGGTCGAGTGGTGCCACAAAATTCTGGTCTCCCTAGTTCTGTTTAATACTTGCTCTTTAGTTACGTTATCGATCCATCTGATCTTCAGCATTCTTCTGTATCACCACATTTCGAAAGTATCTATTCTCCTTTTATTTACATTCTTCATCGTCCATGTATCACTTGCATACATAGCTACACTCCAGACAAATACCTTCAAAAATGACTTTATTAACACTTAAATCTATATTCTATTTGCGTGGGCGTTTGTAATTTCGTGTCTGAGCTACCATGCGTTACACTTACCACCAGCAGTGGTTGATGTGTTTTCAATCTGTTTTTATTATATTCTGACTTCGTTATAAAATTGATGAAGTCAATAAAACATCGAAAATTTTTCAGATTTGTCAAGTGCAAGTAGAAACGAGAATTTGTGGAGGACAAGAAGGAAAGTGGTCATGAAGATGCGTTTCAAGTTGGCAACGTAATAGGTTAACTAGTGAAGAACGAGAAGCGCTAGGCGCTAGACGTGGTGCATGAACCAATCCCAGCTCGGCAGTCGTTGCCGGTCGTGACGTCAAAACTCTCGCATTGCACACTTTGTTTCATGGGAACACAAACTAAGTGCGTTGTGTATGGTTTGTGATGTGTGCTTGCGTTGTACTCTACTTTGTTTCTCTGTAGTTTAGAAAATTCTGTACTTGGAAAATGTCACCGAGAAAACTTCGTTCGCCTTCTGACAATGCTTTGAGTTAATGTGTGTACCGCTAGACAATGAGCCACTGAAGTTATTATACAGAACTCCTGAGTTATACGAGCAGGAGAAAGAATACGCAAGTATTCACGGACAACGATCAATGCCTACCGATAAAGTTGTGGAACGAACATCAAAATTTCTTGGAATTAGTGCAAGAACAACGACAAGCGAGGGAGTATTTTTCCAAAAGTCGAAAGATGTAGACGTGAGCCGTAATGATTCCCAGATGTCTGGGTCAGAAAATATATTTTTAGCGATCCCCGGAAAGAAGAAAAAGCTCCCTCACCCTGTCACCGACTAAGAATCTTTTAAGATTGGTGCAATCCGCAGTCATATTAATGCTCACAATGGCAGAAAACAGTATCCTACGGTAGCAAAGTTACTAGCGTCGTTAAAAGAAAGTGAACATTTCGGTGGTGGAAAAACGTCCCTTAAAAACTGTGCTGAAAAGTACGGATATCAGTTACAATGCGCTGGACGAACGCAAAGTCCTGTTATAACAGGAGCATATGCCATTGGAAATGTCTTACAATTTAAAACCTGGTTCCTAAATCTCTGTCTTACCAGTACACAATCTATCTGAAACATTCCAAATGATACAAGTGTTATAATAAATCCCATTAGAGAGGAAACTACAGAAGAGACGGTTAATGAAATTTCTGAAAACTTTTTAAAAAGTTACCTGAAATGCAGTCTTGCTGAATTTTGAGAAAACAGCACATGAATGGGAGTCAGTAAATGTGGTAGCATGCTCCATATTTGTGGGTGTACATACTGATGAGAATTTCAACTTCAAGAAATATATGACTGAGCTTAATAAATAACTTCAGCTATTTTTGCTCCTCAATTAATTACTATTCTTGGAAACAAAAGAATCAGCCTCCTGACGTATTTTCCATAGCTCCACTCAATAGTGTCTTATGGAATAACTTTCGGGGATAACTCACCAATTTGAATGAAAATACTGATTGCACAAGAGGGAGCAGTAAGAATAATATGAGGTGTTTATTGACAGTCGCCTCTTCAAGGAGTCATGCATTTCAACAGCATTGTCACAACACATAAATTCGTAAGAAAATTCGTCATAAATAATCCATCACAATTTGAGGCAAACAGTGAGTACCTACAGCATTAGAGGAAATAATGATCTTTATTACGAATTATTAAAGCTATCAGTGCCTCACAAAGGAGTTCACTACACAGAAACAACGCAAAATGTCTGGTGTGTAGCAAAGCAAGGCCCTAAATTTAACCTAAAATCGTTTCTCCTGATCAACTTTTTCTATTCAATGGTCGAATTTCTATTTAAGAAGCTTTACCCTGAAAAAAACTTGTTATTATGTGTAGTTGCATGACTAGGACTAAAATATTATGTTTTCATTAATGTTAATACTAGTCATGTACACATATTTTGTAAACTGATTCATTGCACATCATTTCGATAAAAGAACCATTCGATAGCAGAACCATCCAAATTATCTATGGAATACGTAACTAACTAATTAACTTAAATTACATCACTACGTACATCATAATAATGCTGAGAGGCACCCACATGCCTTGCTCATACTGTGGCATCAAGCACTCAGGCCTGCAAATGAGTGGTCTGCCAAGCGAGTGGATTCATTCTTATTTATCGAGTAACATGAACTCTCGTACTCACAATTAAGTTACAAATTATCCTCCTGTATGAATATTATGCAACGGAAACGCACATCTGACTAGCAGTAATTTACAGAACTCTGACTGTTCACTACGCACTGGCAATACCACATTTTCTATCTTATTTAATGGCTTTTATCAACACGTGGCCATCGCACTGAATATGAATGGCACACACATTATAAATTCTGGATATCATGACAACATACAATTCGAAGGAAAAGGCCACCAATCTTTTTCTTTTCACTATCGTATTTATTCCGCTAAATTCTATAACCTAAACACACAAATTCTATAACCTACAACAATAACACATGAGAAACTCCGCCCAGTGGGCATGACTTTACATTGGTGATTCTCTACCTTATGGTCTCGTAATTACTTAATGCTACAGTGCACTTTCTGGATAGGATGGTGGATCTTTTGCTATATCTCACACTTCGACTCTCACAACCATCATCACGAAACTTTCCTCCAGGCCGAGCGGTACAAAAGGAACATGCATAACCCACTACCTCTGAAACTACCTTGCTACTCTCCCATGCAGACCACACATACTTAAATTACATGACATACACCACACTGCAACGTGGAATACAACATAAGGAATAGTCACATTATAATCACATCACTTTCAGCTTTCCCACTTCAATTAGTATTCATCCCAGTTTCACACGACACTGCCCCACTTCGTAACTTTTCTTTCCTACTACGAACTCTGGGCGATATATGCACGTCTTCCTGTGCAATGCAAGCCAAGTGGCGTTGCTGGATAGACAGCTGACTCACCTTGCTTCTCTCTCAGAGTATTATAGTTTGAATCAAGCGTCACACGGAAACATAACACGCAAAGTAATATGAAGAACATACTCATCACACACGCGAGTCCTCAACTGATACCATGGACGAGTACTTCTCTTTATCCTTTGTCTCATACACAGATTGAGACTCACACAGTACTCACCACGTGGAAGTACTCGTCTCTAATTTCAAGTCCTGCACACACCATTTCTTAAATATTTCCAACTTATAGTACACACGCTAGTAATTCAGCTTAAGCACTCAGAAGTATTTCAACTTATTGCTACACGTGGTTTCATTGTGACCGTTGGTCACTTCCGAAGATTACTATGATCCCCTTAATATTACCTGCCTGACATTTAATTCTCCCCACAAAAGTTCCTGAAATAGAGAAATTATTATTCTAAACTACTCTTATGTATTTCACATGCATACCATGTCTCCACTCTTTTGTCCTTACGGAGCACGCCTAAGACAGGTCTTACCAACACTAGATCCAGCGGCAGAGTTCCGAAACATGGCCGCTCTTCAGGTCCTCTCGCACCTCTGCCGAAGTGGGGGAGCACCTTGCTACCATATTGGTCAGTCACATTTCAGGCGCTCAAAGCTCAGGTAAATTTCATGTCTTTGGTCCCACCAAAGGTGACCCAAGTACCATCTCAAAGATGATCATATATTCACATTCAATATCTGCGGTTAGCAGACGACCGTACATTCATTAATTTCACAGATCTCACCAAACTGGATGTAGGGATTTATTTTGTGGGAGTGCACATGCGATCAATTAAATAAATGATTTGTCATTCTTTCCCACACTGGTATCCGGCTTTGCTGTATTAATTGAAATTGAGTTATTATTAGAAAAAATATGTTGTTCTGACAAGAATAACGAAGATGTTGTACCTATTTTCAATGTCGGGCGATACTGTACCCTTTCAATAATAGTAATGATCTTTCGAAAGTAACGGAAGTAACCTGAGTATAAACAGGTGTTGTTTTCTAACGAGAGTCATTCAAGTGTGGCAGCTCTCGTGGACGCCAGGGCGCGTCCCTCCACTGGGATACACGCAGCAACAGATGAGGCGACAGCGTCCCAGTCCATGGCGGGCCTTTGGTTCGACCCTCTGAGGCCGACGCGGGGTCCGCAGCCAGCCAGGGCGGGCCACTCTTCGGCTCGCTACCGCGGCAGTTGTCTCGGTTCCCGACACACGCTGGAGACTTCCGAGGCGAGGGGCCGCAGATTCGGACGCCGGATCGCAGGCGGTCGTTGCCGCCGTGTTCCCAGCCACGCCAGCCTAGGAAGAACCAGCAGCGGGCCGGCCTACGCCTCCTGGTAGAGCAGCGCAGCCATCCTGATGTAATCGGAACTCTATAGCTGGCGAACAAGGCCGGCACGTTACTGCGTTGCGTTGCACAGGCACCTGGGGTTCTACCGCAGCAATGCGGGGCCTTGTAACGCAGACCGAGGTGAACGGAGCTCTGTAGTGGAGACAAATAAATCGTTTGGAAAGCCAAGTTTTAATGCGGCACCTCCTGGCACCCACCCACTACATTTGGTGTCAATACGCCAGATTTGGAGCCTGATACCAGAACACTAGGATCATAAGTATCGTATAGTGATAAAGAAACTAAGATTCAATGTTTCCAGAATGAGATTTTCACTCTGCAGCGGAGTGTGCGCTGATATGAAACTTCTTGGCAGATTAAAACTGTGTGCCCGACCGAGACTCGAACTCGGAACCTTTGCCTTTCGCGGGCAAGTGCTCTACCATCTGAGCTACCGAAGCACGACTCACGCCCGGTACCCACAGCTTTACTTCTGCCAGTATCTCGTCTCCTACCTTCCATACTTTACAGAAGCTCTCAGTTTTAATCTGCCAGGAAGTTTCATATCAGCGTACACTCCGCTCCAGAGTGAAAATCTCATTCTGGAAACATCCCCCAGGCTGTGGCTAAGCCATGTCTCCGCAATATCCTTTCTTTCAGGAGTGCTAGTTCTGCAAGTTTCGCGTGAGAGCTTCTGTAGAGTTTGGAAGGTAGGAGACGAGATACTGGCAGAAGTAAAGCTGTGAGTACCGGGCGTGAGTCGTGCTTCGGTAGCTCGGATGGTAGAGCACTTGCCCGCGAAAGGCAAAGGTCCCGAGTTCGAGTCTCGGTCGGGCACACAGTTTTAATCTGCCAGGAAGTTTAAGATTCAATGTTTTGAACAGATTTACCTATGGGGTCTACACGTCAACATCCACATTTACAACTACACCTACGCTTCTCAAGCCACCTTATCGTGTATGGAGGAGGGTACTTTGTGAATCGGTGTCACTACCATATTTTCCTGTTCCAGGCGCATCTGGTTCGTGAGAAGAACGATGGCTAGTATGCCTTCATGTGTGTTCGAATCTCACTAATTTTATCTTGATGGTTTTTTCGCGAGATGTATGTAGGAGGAAGCAAAATACTGACTGATTTGTAATTTTTCGGGACTTTAACAGTAGACCATGCCGTGATGCAGAACCTCTTTCTTGTACCTCTTGTACCATCTGCCACTAGAGATGCCAGAGTATCTCCGTGACATTTTTGCACTTAATGTGAACATCTGTCAAAAGCATGAATAACAAGCTCTTGCAGCACGGACCGCTGCGAGAAGTGCAGGAAGAGTATCAGTGAGGTTCAGTAATGTACCGACAGGGATGTGGAGCGATGTCGACTCTAGAGCCGTGACCAACTACGCCAGGTTCCGCGACTGAGGATCCATGGCCCGAACAACCCGATCGAGGTGGTCGCACAGATTCTCTGTTGGGTTTAAATCCAGGGCGTTTGATGGCCAGGAGGGTACGGTAGACACATGCTGGTGCCCTTCGAATGACTAATCTACACTAAGAGGTGTGTGACTTGTTGCACTGTCCTGCTGATAGATGAATTCATGACAAGGTTCAAATGGCTCTGAGCACTATGGGACTTAACTGCTGTGGTCATCAGTCCCCTAGAAGTTAGAACTACTTAAACCTAACTAACCTAAGGACATCACACACATCCATGCCCGAGGCAGGATTCGATCCTGCGACCGTAGCGGTCGCGCGGTTCCGGACTGAAGCGCCTAGAACCGCTCGGCCACTCCGGCCGGGTCATGACGAGGAAAAAGAAACTGCACACAGGAGTGGACATGGTCTCCCAGGACAGATGCATACTTGTGTTGACCCCTTGTGCTTTCCGAAATGACGAGACTACGCAGATAATGCCAAGAAAACATTCCCCAGACCGACAGCTCCATGCTCCAGTCTGGACCCCTCCGAATATTGTGGAGAGAGTTTGTTTTCAGACGTTTCACAACGTAAACGTCAACGGCCATCTGTCCGATGAAGCACAAAACGTGATTTATCTGACACCTGTCGCCACTCAGTGCACGACCAGTTGCGGTATTGGCGTGCAAATTCCAGTCTTCTTTTCTGATCAAAAGCAGTAAGCCAGTGCGCATGCATCAGGCACGTGCAACACAGACCCATACGCAGCAACATTTGGTGTACGGTCGTTGAGGAGACACTGTTGGTAGCCTGTCGGTTCACTGGGTGGTCAGTTGCTCAACAGTAACACGTCTGTTCGACCACACACGTCTCCTCAGCCGTCGTGCTCACCTCTCATCTACGGTCCGGGGTGCACCACAGTTGCCACGTGCCGGTTTTCGACAGCACCATTTTGTCATCTCCAGTATACTTTAACCACGGCTCCACGCGAACCCTTTACAGACTTTGGTGATTCGTAAATGCTTCCACCCTTGGCGCGAAAGCCAATGATCGTGTCCTTTTGGACGTCACAGATAAACCCCTACATTTCCTCATTACGACAGTACTGTATTCCGTATCCCTACGGCACAATTTATATACCTGTGGTGTGCGTACTATAAGACCTTCGGTACACACACCATCAGATTATTTGACTTGTCGCTCTAACGAAGTAGGTGAGTGTCAGCAATATGTCTCGTGGTCTTGCACGCTTAGAGTAGCAGATTAACGGTCACCAACTTTAAACAGAACTCGATTAATTTTCACACACATTTATTAAAATAATAAGAAGCATAGACATTACGCAACTGGATTTTGGATGCTGTTTACAATTGACAATCTGAAGTTCCTTCGGTCTTGGTACGTTAATTTTATTCTCACATATCTCTGATACTTGACAAAAGTGTCTGTTCATTTATCTTCATGGCTATGTACAGGAATATGCTTATTAGGTGCAGACTGAAACTTGACAATAGATGGAACAGACTAAAGCAGACTGGTACAGACTGGTGCAGACAAATGCAGACTGACTAATCGGAGGTCTGTATACTCGTTATAATACCTCGAGCGTTCAGGTACCACTGCGCGAGTGTGATCCGCGAGGAGAAAAGGTTCTACGTTAGCAGAAATCTCATTGGCTGCATTACATATTAATACGCGGATCGGTGGAAGCAGAATTTGGTCCATCTCTAAGGCAGCGCCATCTTGTAGTGCGGAGACGAACGAGCGCTGCGCCTGCACTGTTGTGCTTAGTGGGGCGCGCTCTAGTGGGAAAGTTGTGTACGCGCTGACTATGTGGAACTATGTACACAACAATACCCTTCACTGCTAGTGTTGCCATCTGTCCTCTGTGAGTGGATGTTGCATGTTTACCTCAAACATTGGCGGCTATCATATTAATGCGACTGTACTGTGTAAACTAACCTGCGCTGAACTCGGCTGCTTTTGTTCGGATATTCTCAGTTTCTTTTATCAGTCCCTCTGCTACAGACCCCATGCTGACGAGGACACGTGAAGTATTGGTCAAACGAGGGTTTTGTGAGCTACGGTATTTCGTTAGCTGATGTATTACATTTCCTGACAATTCTTCGAATGAATGTCTGGTATCTGACTCGCTCCCGATTAATTGTATGTGCTCGTTCCATTTCGAGTCGCTCCGTACACATACTCCTAGATATTTCATAGAAGTAACTGCTACCGTTGACTGTTCCGTAATGTTGTAATCGTGCTGCAAACTGCCTTTGTGTCCATGTATCCGCAATGCATTACATATTTTTATGTTGAGGATAAGTAGCCACTCTGGCTATAAAACGTAGATCCTCAGCAGGTCTCTTCGCTCTTCGTTACAGTTTTTAGAAGAACCAAAATTTATGAGATAGTGGCAACCCCGGTTTTAATGTATGGAAGTGAGAGTTGAGTAGCTACTCACAAGGATATGAGTAAGATCCAAACAGCAGAAATGAGATTTTTGAGAAAATTTAAAAAATGCTCAAGATTAAACAAATATGCAACGAAGAAAGGATCTTAAACTTTATAATACTGGGGAAAGAATGAAGGACCACAGGAAGAAAGAGAAGGAATGAAGACAGATCGCAGAAACGGATAAGGTTTCACAACTTTCGAAGAAGAGGGATCCTGAAGGACCTAGCAAATGATAGGGAGAAGTCTCAAAGTGCAAGTCGGAATTTTGTATAGACCATGAAATGCAGAAGAAGAAAATTTTCTTTCCAATTATAACATAATGTCTTGCTTGAGGTTCCACGACGCTCTGCCTCATCTCTGTGTAATGCTGCTGACTCTGCTGAGTCTGATTGTCCTCTTCGCGCACTTTGGTGCCGTGGTTTGTCCACCTGGAAAATTTGTTTCACACCACAGTCTTCCATGATTGACAATATTACGTATGAGGTGGCTCTTATTGTTAGAGGAAAAGAAGAATTTATGTTTATGGACAGATGCACAGAAAAAACCCAAACAGATCAAAAAAATATTTTGACTACTTGCACAAGGAAAAATCCCAATGAAATAGGTTCAACGTAACGGAGAAGGACTTTAAAAAATGAAAGACAAGAAACACAGATTCCAATCAAAATGAAAACCAAACGAACAATCTAAATTTCTGAAGGAGACAGGAAAGCAAGACCAGAAAGAATGAAACAATACTGAGCTAAAAGTATAGTACAGAACATTGAAGATTGATTGACGTTCCGCAAAGTAAAGTGAAACGAAAGAAGAAGACCATATTATCTTAGGCTTCTTTTTTTTTCGTTAAGTAGACAAATTATACACTGAAAATCCCTTGGCTAGGTAATTTGCAGCCGAATAATCATAATTTCTCTGTACGTCCGTCTTTTCAGAGATGGTTACGGGATCTCGGTTGTTCAGTACAGAATGTCGAACCAAAAAACTTTCGGCTGTCTAAATTTCCAAACTGTTATTTTATTGGGCTACTAATTTCGCCTATATATTACGCAATCTTGAGGTCTCTGTGTACAAACAACAAAGGTACCAGTCTGAAATAGATAACAAAAGGGGCGGCACAAGTCTTACATACAGTGGAAATGTGTAGTAACATAGCAATACCAAACTGTACAGAAAACTACGTAAAAGTTACAGACAAAATAAGGAATAAAATAAGACAACAAATCACAATATATTAACATAAATTAGGAAGCAAAATACATTCATACAATCGTTTTTTTACCCACTAAACCGAGATCAATATTACACGGTTCAAATGGCTCTGAGCACTATGGTACTTAACATTTGTGGTCATCAGTCCCCTAGAACTTAGAACTACTTAAACCTAACTAACCTGAGGACATTACACACATCCATGCCCGAGGCAGGATTCGAACCTGCGACGGTAGTGGTCGCGCGGTTCCAGACTGTAGCGCCTAGAACCGCTCGGCCACACCGGCCGGCTGCATGTTATGCATAGATAATCACGGTCTAATGACAAATGAACGCCCGTGAAACAACTGGAGTAACACAGTATAGTCATATACTTTTGAGTACAGACCGGAGGTAAAAATTTTGATTACTAGTAAAACATGAACCACTTACTGGAGGCCAGTCCCATAACTATCTGTATCACAATGTTCAGTATACTAATAATAAGTAATAAAACGAGAATATAAAGTTTCATCAACGCAATTTATCAATCACAGATTCATAAGATACAACTCACTTAATAAAACTTTTTAATAACTGCCATTCTAATCAGAATTTCGCTGTATGTGGGATAGCTGTTTCAATTTCGTAAACTCCCTGGTGGCTTTAACAAATAAATCAAGGAGTACATAAAAATAAATAATATTCTGAGTCAGCCTGTTTTCAGCCTCTGACTGCACCTGCAAGAAGTGGTGGCGTCAGCGGATGGGGCCGCACAGCTGCGAGAGTTACGTTATTGCGAGGCAATGTAAGAGGGCGCCGCAGATGCCCGTAATTAAGTGCATCGCAGAGTGGATTGATGAAGAGGTGGAGAGCACCGTGTTTCGCATCTGCGTTCCCCGAAGCGTGACGGGCTCGCGAGAGGAAAAGAAATGGTCCGGAGCACTCGGAGAAGCTGCACTCGCAGCGGGCGGCCATTAATAACAGCTAAAAGCGGACGGCGAGTCATATATTTTGACGTCGGCCCCTCGGGACCCGCCGCGATGATTTATAGAAAGCAAATTCGATTTCAATCTGCGCGTCTGTTAGCCGCGGCGGCAGCAACAGAGGGGCCGGGGGCGTCGCGTCGCACAGTAGCCGGCCGGCCGGGGTCGCGCGGTCAGCGCGTTTTAATCCGGCCGCTGCGGCGCGGCGAGGCGCGCAAGAAAGCCGGGCCGGGCATTCCAGCCGCTCTCAGGGCTCCTGCACGGATAGAGACGCCGCGCCGGCGTGACTGGCGTCCGTAATGGGCCGGCGGCTACTACCGCAGCCGGGCCGGCATTCCGGGCCCGCGGGCGCCGCCGCAAGAAGCGGCCGCCATTCAGGCCGAGCGGCCGCCAGCGAACTGGCGCCAGCAGCAAGCAGCTCGCGCCGGGCGCCGGGTTTCAGTTGCGTCTCGCCACCGCGACGCTGTGCGCCAGTATCTGTGGGTACCGTTCGTGACGTCGTAAGAAAGTCATCTGGGACTGTAACTAACCCCGTCTTGTGACATTCGTAATTGACTTTTAAGTGACGTCACTGACCTTTTGACCGTTTCTTGAAAAATACACTGTGCAGCAAAATTAAAGGATAACTTTTTCGAAACCTTGTAGTTGTCTCCCATTGTGATGCAATGGGAGACAACTAATTTGGCTCTAAGGTGCTTACAGCCTTCCTCCTTGTTGTAGTTCTAGCCTTCAGTCCGAAGACAGGTTTGATGCACCTCTCCATTCTACTATATCCTGTGCAAGTTTCTTCATCTCCGAGTAACTACTGCAACTTTCATCCTTATGAAACGTCCCCTTAGAAAAATTAATGAATTACTGTGCTGATAAACCTCTTACATTACTTGATTTTCAAACAGATTAGCAGAACTGAACGTACTCAGGCATTTCGCTTTTTACGTATTCTGACCAACACTAAACTGATACACAATATTTTTATCGCAACGCAATCTGACTTTCAATAATCCCTACAAAAGAATGGCCCTGACTAACATTAACCTATACCTTTCACAAATCACATACCTCACAAAAATATTCGTTACTCGAACTACTGCAATACAGCGAGCCCCACTACTGCCAGCTAAATAAAAGTTTCAAACCACTGATGGCATTAACTACTGATAGGCATAGTTAGCAAATGAAAGATTTTGATAGAGAACAAACAACGTATTTACCTTAATAGTGTTCAAATGTCATAACATATATAACACTTCATGACATCCAGTCTTACAAATTTACTGTCTCTGATGGACACACGTCCAGATCATCCGCTCTCAAAACTCCGCAATCTCTCTCCCCACATCCACCACCACTGGCGGCTCAACTCCAACTGCGCAACGCTACACGCTGTTAACAGCCAACTGCCCAACACTACAATAGCATATACTCCAATAGCGCAAACCAACCACAGCCTTCACATAGCGCAGTCAGTGATTTTCGTATAGAGCGCTACGTGGCGTTACCAACATAAAAACCTAAACAGCCCACTTACACTAATCCCGTCTGGCTACATTCGTAATTAACTTGACCTTTCACCTAAGTGAAGTCACTGACCTTTTGACCGTATATTGGAAAATACACTGTACAGCAAAATTAATGGATAACTTTTTCGAAACCTTGTAGTTGTCTCCCATTCGGACGTAATGGGAGACAACTAACTTGGCTATAAGGTGTCTACAGCCTTCTTCCTTGTAGTTGCAGCCTTCAGTCCAAAGACTGGTTTGATGCACCTCTCCCTGCTACTCTATCCTGTGCAAGCCTCTTCATCTCCGAGTAACTACTGCAACCTTCATCCTTGCTGTATTCATCTCTTGGTCTCCCTCTACGATTTTTACCCCTCACCTTTCCCTCCAATACTAAACTGGTGATCCTTTGTTGCCTCAGAATGTGTCCCACTGTAATGGTACTTGAATTACGTGACCATTACGGCACCTCACATCAACCTCTCCATACCAGCAATATTCTACTGTCTTTCTGTAAAATAGTTAACATATTTTAGTGACAACATTCAGATTTGATTTCATTAATGTAGAGGTACTTCGATACATCAATATGTATATATTGCAATGATATTATTCTTATGTGTATTCTTTCTTTTGTCACTATGATCTTTGACGTACTTGTAACTCTGATTTTTGGGCGCGTAAGCGGTTATTAGATAGTCAAGTTTTGGCCGTCATCTTAAAAAGACGCAAAGAGCCATGAGTTCACAACGAGACCAGCGTGGCAAACGCGAAAAGATGAGTGTCTAGTTTATCCATTATTTCAAGAAATGACTTTATTAACTGTGCTCTAATGACACCTGCCACATAAGATAACTTTGTTGTTGCCCGAAAATGCAATATTTAGCAGCGTGAGAAACACTACAATCATAATTAATTTTTGACATTTGTTGTGGTAGGGTTGTTAGACCTACCAACCGATCTCTTCTTCTACTCAAGTTGTACCACTAATCTCTCTTCTCCCCAATTCTATTTAGTATCTCCTCATTAGTTACGTGATTTACCCATCTAATCTCCAGCAATCTTCTGTAACACCTCATTTCGAAAGCTTTTATTGTCTTCTTATCTTAACCATTTATCGCCCTTTTTGTTATCAATTTCATTCTATTACCTTTGCCGTCGGCCGGTGTGGCCGAGCAGTTCCAGGCGCTATAGTCTGGAACCGCGCGATTGTTACGGTCGCAGGTTCGTATCCTGCCTCGGGCATGGATGTGTGTGATGTCCTTAGGTTAGTTAGGTTTATGTGGTTCTAAGTTCTAGGGAACTGATGACCTGAGCAGTTAGGTCCCATAGTGCTCAGCGCCATTTGAACCATTTTTTGTTTGTCATCTGTACACGAGGACCTGAAAATTGCGTAATACATAGCCGAAATTGGTAGCCCAATAAAATAACAGTTTGAAAGTTTAGATGGCCGATAGTCGTTTGTACTGAGCTGCCAAGGTCTCGCAACCATCTCTGAAAAGATGGACGTACATGACTACACTCCATACAAATACTGTCAGAAAGACCTTCTTCAGAAAAACTTTTCTTGCCCTTGCCAGTCTACATGTTATATCCTCTCTGCTTCGACCATCATCAGTTATTTTGCTTTCCAAATAAAAAGATTCATTTACAACTTTAAGTAACTCATTTCCTAATCTAATTCTCTCGGCATTTCTTGATTTAATTCGACCACTTTCCACTATCACCATTTTGTTTTTGTTGATGTTCATCATATATCCTCCTTTCAAGACATTGTCCTTTCTCCATAACGGTGCAAAAGCGTGGCGCCCTGCGCCATCTTCCTCCAGCTCGCCGACGCTTCAAACAGCAAAGTTCCAACATATGAGAAAAAAAAAGACGACAGCCCAAAAGTTCTTAGGGGTTGTAAGACAGATTGATGATGTATAGACATCAAATTTCCCTACGCTTCTGCCCATCGCCACCGTGGAAGTTTCAAACGATGAGAAAGTGGTCACACTCCCTCAAACACATTTCATACCCTTGCTTGGCGTCACTGCGATGGAGGCTAGGACCGCGAAAACCAGGTAGTTAATCTCAGGGGTGGCCGAGGAAAAGATTTCAGACTCACCACCGCACATAATCGATACGAAAAGGCGTCCGGGGGCTCATAATGAGCGTCAATGAAGCCAGGCCTTTGTGGGTGGTGTTGATCCCCCACATTTCGCGGTTGAGAACCACAGCCACAGTGCGGTGAACAACAAGAAGATGCTGACACCCCCCAGGCGCTTCAACACGTGTCTAAGAACACCGTGGCCTTGAAAACCCATTGAATGTGAACGCATCCGTTTCGAGTCAAGCGCAGTCACTATTCTTGCTCTCGTGTACACGGTCAAATCAACACAGCCCATTAAAAACCATTCATCAAAAACTGAACACGATCCGGACCAGCAAATACTTATTCTTTTCCAGAGGCGTCATCACGTGGAAGTGCCACATTAAAATGGGTATGAATAACATAAGAGAGATTAGGAGTCGTACAGAGGCATATAGGCAGTCATTTTTCCCTCGTTCTGTTTCGGAGTGGAACAGGAAGAGAAGATGCTAGTTGTGGTGCGAGGTACCCTCCGCCACGCACCGTATGGTGGATTGCGGAGTATGTATGTAGATGTAGATGTAGAACATGGCAAAAGGGTCCCTCTCAGTCCCCATCCCCAATTCGGCGACACCCTGAGTGCCACCGACGCAGCTTCTTTCAGCATGTTGCAAATGTACGCTGGTGACCAAACTTACAGCAACAAACCGTTGTTTCCCCGTCCTGTGCCTCATCTACGATATAATTATACATACTGCCAACCAGACGTTTGTACGATCATGTTCTGCACTTAAGATTGCATTCCGGTCAACGGACAACCGTGACAACAATGACTTCCAGAAGACCTAACAAACAAGGTAGTGTTTGTTGGGCAGCCCCACATTCACAGTCGGTGTATACATAGCCACAGACGGTGCAGTATGGCGCAGAAAAGATCCCTACCAGACTCTCCGCGGTTGAGGACCACAGAAAGTAAGGAAGGTACCTCTCAGACCCCATCCCAAATTCGGCAACACCCTGGGAGCCACCGACGCAGCTTCCTTCAGCGTGTTGAAAATGTACGCTGGTGGCCAAACTTTAAACAACAATCCGTTGTTTCCCCGTCCTGTGCCTCATCCACGATATAATCATACGTACTGCCAACCAGACATTTGTACGATCATGTTCTGCACTGAAGATTGCATTCCGGTCAACGGACAACCGTGACTACAATGACTTCCAGAAGACCTAACAAACAAGGTAGTGTTTGTTGGGCAGCCCCACATTCACAGTCGGTGTATACATAGCCACAGACGGTGCAGTATGGCGCAGAAAAGATCCCTACCAGACTCTCCGCGGTTGAGGACCACAGAAAGTAAGGAAGGTACCTCTCAGACCCCATCCCAAATTCGGCAACACCCTGGGAGCCACCGACGCAGCTTCCTTCAGCGTGTTGAAAATGTACGCTGGTGGCCAAACTTTAAACAACAATCCGTTGTTTCCCCGTCCTGTGCCTCATCCACGATATAATCATACGTACTGCCAACCAGACATTTGTACGATCATGTTCTGCACTGAAGATTGCATTCCGGTCAACGGACAACCGTGACTACAATGACGCCCAGAAGACCAAAGAAACAAGGTAGTGTTTGTCGGGCAGCCCCACATTCACAGTCGGTGTATACATAGCCACAGACGGTGCAGTATGGCGCAGAAAAGATCGCTACCAGACTCTCTGCGGTTGAGGACCAAGAAAGTAAGGAAGGTAATCTCTATGACCCCATCCCCAATGCGGCAACACCCAGGGTGCCACCGACGCAGCTTCCTTCAGCGTGTTGAAAATGTACGTAGGAAGCCAAACTTTAAACAACAATCCGTTTTTTCCCCGTCTTGTGCCTCATCCACGATATAATCATACGTACTGCCAACCAGACGTTTGTACGATCATGTTCTGCACTGAAGATTGCATTCCGGTCAACGGACAACCGTGACTACAATGACGCCCAGAAGACCAAAGAAACAAGGTAGTGTTTGTCGGGCAGCCCCACATTCACAGTCGGTGTATACATAGCCACAGACGGTGCAGTATGGCGCAGAAAAGATCCCTACCAGACTCTCTGCGGTTGAGGACCAAGAAAGTAAGGAAGGTAATCTCTATGACCCCATCCCCAATGCGGCAACACCCTGGGTGCCACCGACGCAGCTTCCTTCAGCGTGTTGAAAACGTACGCAGGAAGCCAAACTTTAAACAACAATCCGTTTTTTCCCCGTCTTGTGCCTCATCCACGATATAATCATACGTACTGCCAACCAGACGTTTGTACGATCATGTTCTGCACTTAAGATTGCATTCCGGTCAACGGACAACCGTGACAACAATGACTTCCAGAAGACCTAACAAACAAGGTAGTGTTTGTTGGGCAGCCCCACATTCACAGTCGGTGTATACATAGCCACAGACGGTGCAGTATGGCGCAGAAAAGATCCCTACCAGACTCTCCGCGGTTGAGGACCACAGAAAGTAAGGAAGGTACCTCTCAGACCCCATCCCAAATTCGGCAACACCCTGGGAGCCACCGACGCAGCTTCCTTCAGCGTGTTGAAAATGTACGCTGGTGGCCAAACTTTAAACAACAATCCGTTGTTTCCCCGTCCTGTGCCTCATCCACGATATAATCATACGTACTGCCACCCAGACATTTGTACGATCATGTTCTGCACTGAAGATTGCATTCCGGTCAACGGACAACCGTGACTACAATGACGCCCAGAAGACCAAAGAAACAAGGTAGTGTTTGTCGGGCAGCCCCACATTCACAGTCGGTGTATACATAGCCACAGACGGTGCAGTATGGCGCAGAAAAGAACTCTACCAGACTCTCTTCGGTTGAGGACCGTAGAAAGTAAGGAAGGACAGTCGCAAACTGATTTGGGTCGATGGCTTATTGTGAATCGTTCTCTTGTTTCTCGGATGTGGCAACAGTTTATAGAGACCGGAACTGTATCCCAAAGATCAGGGCAGGGCCGACCACTTGTGACTTCAGAATAGAGGACCATTATTTGGCTGTAAGGGCACCACAGTACCCCCTTCGTACTGCACGCCAACTGGCATGTGAAATGGCAGCATCCACTGCAGGTGTTGTATCGAGGCAAACGGTGCGCAGAAGGCTATGCCGAGTGGCCTTTATCGTCAGAGACCTGCTGAATGTGTACCTCCGACGCGTGTTTTCAGAAGGGAACGTCTACAGTGGAGTCATCCACATGCCACCTGGACGGTCGGACAGTGGGCCAGTGTTATTTGTTTTCACACACGAATTCTGATATAGTCTGGAGAGTGACTCTCGATGGATTCGCATCTGGAGGGAACCTAGATCATTTTTTACGCTCTAACGGACAGATGGTTTTTTATATATATATATATATATATATATATATATATATATATGTGTGTGTGTGTGTGTGTGTGTGTTTGTATATATACGGTTGTATACAGGGTGGTCCATTCATCGTGGCCGGGCCAAATATCTCACGAAATAAGCGTCAAACGAAAAAACTACAAAGAACGAAACTTGTCTAGCTTGATGGGGGAAACCAGATGGCGCTATGGTTGGCGCGCTAGATAGCGCTGATGAATGTTTTAGTTGGACCACTTTTTTCGCTTTGTGATAGATGGTGTTGTAGTAGTCATAAACATATGTCTCACAATTTTAGACGAACAGTTGGTAACACGTAGGTTTTTTTTAAAATGAAATGTGATACACGTACCTTTGTGAACTTATCATTTCTGAGAACGCATGCTGTTACAGCGTGCTTACCTGTAAATACCACATTAATGCAATAAATACTCAAAATGATGTCCGTCAACCTCAATGCATTTGGCAATACGTGTAACGACATTTCTCTCAACAGCGAGTAGTTCGTCTTCCGTAACGTTCGCACATGCATTGACAATGCGCTGTCGTATGTTGTCAGGCGTTGTCGGTGGATCACGATAGCAAATAACCTTTCCCCACAGAAAGAAATCCGGGGACGTCAGATCCGGTAAACGTTCAGGCCATGGTATGGTGCTTCGACGACCAATCCACCTGTTATGAAATATGCTATTCAATACCGCTTCAACCGCACGCGAGCTATGTGCCTGACATCCATCATGTTGGAGGTACATCGCCATTCTGTCATGCAGTGAAACATCTTGTAGTAACATCGGTAGAACAATACGTAGGAAATCAGCATACATTGGACCATTTAGACTGCCAACGATAAAATTGTGGCCAATTATCCTTCCTCCCATAATGCCACATCATACATTGACCTGCCAAGGTCGCTGATGTTCCACTTGCCGCAGCCATCGTGAAGTTTCCGTTGCCAGTAGTGCATATTATCCCGGTTTACGTTACCGCTGTTAGTGAATGACGCTTCGTCGCTAAATAGAACGCGTGCAAAAAATCTGTCATCGTCCCGCAATTTCTCTTGTGCCCAGTGGGAGAAATGTACACGACGTTCAAAGTCGTCGTCATGCAATTCCTGGTGCATAGAAATATGGTACGGGTGCAATAGATGTTGATGTAGCATTCTCAACACCGACGTTTTTGAGATTCCCGATTCTTGCGCAGTTTGTCTGCTACTGATGTGCGGATTAGCCGCGACAGCAGCTAAAACACCTTCTTGGGCATCATCATTTGTTGCAGGTCGTAGTTGACATTTCACATGTGGCTGAACACTTCCTGTTTCCTTAAATAACGTAACTATCCGGCGAAGGGTCCGGACGCTTGGATGATGTCGTCCAGGATACCGAGCGGCATACATAGCACACGCCCGTTGGGCATTTTTATCACAATAGCCATACATCAACACGATATCGACCTTTTCCGTAATTGATAAACGATCCATTTTAACAAGGGTAATGTATCACGAAGCAAATACCGTCCGCATTGGCGGAATGTTACGTGATACCACGTACTTATACGTTTGTGACTATTACAGCACCATCTATCACAAAGCGAAAAAAGTGGTCCAACTAAAGCATTCATATTTCTTTTCGTACTACACGAATATGTAAAAAAAATAGGTGTTCCTATTTTTAAAAAAAAACGTAGTTGATATCGGTTTGACCTATGGCAGCGCCATCTAGCGGGCCAACCATAGCGCCATCTGGTTTCCCCCTTCAAGCTAGGCGAGTTTCGTTCTTTGTAGTTTTTTCGTTTGATGCTAATTTCGTGAGATATTTCCCGGTCACTACCAATGGTCCAGTCTGTGTTTATGGCACTGTACCAATGGTCTGAAATGTCCGGCACAGACCAGGGAACTTCATGGTCTAGGGCATTCCGTGGCATTCCCTCGATTATGTCGTCATTGTGGAAGACACAATGGATCTACGCAAGTATACATCTATCCTTGGGCACGCTATTCACCTCTACATGCCATCTGTACGATGGCGTCTACCAACAGTACAATGTAGCCTGTCACACAGATCCCAGTTTAAGTGCGTGGTTCGAAGTGCTGCAGGATGAGTTGATTGTACTCCCCTGGCCGTCAACTACCAGGATTGAAACCCATCCGAGAAAATATGGTACCACTTCGGTCGGGCTGTTCGAGCCATGGTTCGTCAACAGAGTTATCTAGTAGGGATGTCCACGACAATGGAGTCGACATTGCTGCACATCCATTGCAGTACCTTCCGGAACCTTACTGACTCCTTCCCAGCAGCTCTTGTGCAGCGAGAGCTGACTGTTCAGGCTCTTGACACGTGGTCACAACAATGTCACTATACAGTGTATTTCTTCCAAATGTTTGACCATCTGGGGCTCCCAATTTTGTCGGCTTATTTTCTGCCCGAGCACTGAACATACCACAAATTTTTAAGGAATCCGTGCTGTCGAATATGAAACGTTCCTTTGTGAGTCCGGACAGTCTATGCGCTGAATTATCTTCGGCAGTGTGCAGTAGTACAGCAGGCGGGGAGTTGCGCTGCGATGGCTGTCACGTCCCCGGCAACTTGTTCAGCTGAAAGCCGCCAGGAAGGGAAGCCAATTTGCTGCTGTCAGTGCCACAGCGGTAACCGGCTACCGAGCAAGGATTTCTTTGGCGCTGCTGGAGTTTTGAATGGTCACTTTGGTGGTGTGTCGCGTTTTGTTGCGGAACTGTACACGAATCGCTGACACTCGGCCAAGTTAAAGCTCGACTCTTGGCAGAGAGTGAAGTCGTGTGACAGGATCCGAGGGGGGTAGCTTTCTCTCTCTGAGCACCTCGACAACGACACTAAATGCGTACTCGAGAGAGGCAGTGTTCAGCTTACCTAAATCAACAGATCAATGCTACAGTTGCTTATGTACTCCACAGAATATTCTTCTCCAGCTGACCTCTCTTTCACCTCTGACGACCTTTACATCTATGGAACTTAATCGCACTTTTGCGACTTCCATTTATATGTTTAATTGCTAGGTCATAAGATTTTTCTGAGTGTGCGTTGATTGCCGGGTTCGCATTTTGTATTGTTGAGACAATGAGGCTTAAGGCAAGTTAGCGCCCTCATCCGAACGGCAGATTTATACGTTGAATTATTACTGAATTAAGTAATTATATGGCATTAATAGATGGCTCTCAAGCTTTCCACATGGGCATTTAATATTAAGCCGTGGTATTTATGAATTTATTACGTTTGTCGAGTTTAGGTGTGTATTACACCTGGGACTATAGTTCGTAATTCAGTGAAACACATGAGTTAAGCAAATTAAAATCTGTTAAGGTTGACGGAACTTTGTCAGTTCCACAACAGAAAGGAAACGCTCGAACACATTTGCTGAGCCCAACATATAAATAACTTCAGCGGTCTCTTTGTGCAGTCGAGGATATTGATCTTTGTGAAATATTTTTATAAGAGTTCGGTGAATTCGTGGATGGGCCAAACAAATCTTTTGGGCCAGGTGATACACTGCACGTCTATCAGCTCGAGTTGGAAGTAGTGATGTATGTCAGTTGCCAAAAGTGAGAACAGTCTGACAAATAAGTGGACATCAGTCTTCACTCGTCAAAAATCTTGGAATCTTTGAGAATTCAGGACGAAATGTTTGAAACATTGAAGCGAACTCAGTCGTGTGTGCTCCACAAATGGTAGACTCGTCTTCGGTGAAATGTTCCATGTTACGAACTTCAAGCTGATGTTTCCAAACAATTAATTTTTCTTTTATAGCATCAATCTAGCTCGTCGTATTTGTTATCAAATGATTCTCCCCTTGCGTTGAGACACTTAATTACTTCAAATAACTGGTGACGTCAGCCGTAAAAGGTTCAAAATGGCTCTGAGCACTATGGGACTTAACATCTATGGTCATCAGTCCCCTAGAACTTAGAACTACTTAAACCTAACTAACCTAAGGACATCACACAACACCCAGTCATCAGGAGGCAGAGAAAATCTGTGACCCCGCCGGGAATCGAACCCGGGAACCTGGGCGCGGGAAGCGAGAACGCTACCGCACGACCATGAGCTGCGGACGTAGTACTTGAATAATGAAGACAAGACCAGCGGCTGTATTTGAATCTATCGTCGTTTATTCTTCTAAATACATGCTACCAGTTTCGACACAACATGGTGTCATCTTCCGGCCTCAAACGTAGCCTGCCATCCGCAACCGTTTCCATGGCCACTGAGCAGAATCGTATGCAGCAACCCAAAATTAACCAAATTTCGTACCTTCCGTGGCAACAACAAGCCTATCATGCTCGCATGCTGGGCTTCGTGTTGCCACGGAAGACACGGAATCCAGATAATTTTGGCCCGCTACATACGATTCTGCTCAGTGGCCATGGAAACGGTTGTGGATGGCAGGTAACGTTCTGGGCAGGTTACGTTTTTTCCGTCACTGTCTTTTGTTGTCTGTCTCAATGCCCACTTATTCCACGGCATTCCCCCTTGGACTGACAGACTTTGGGAGTGCGACGTTCAGGTCTGCAGTGAGAGTTGTAGCTATATACAGGGTGTTTCAAAAATAACCGGTATATTTGAAACGGCAATAAAAACTAAACGAGCAGCGATAGAAATACACCGTTTGTTGCAATATGCTTGGGACAAAAGTACATTTTCAGGCGGACAAACTTTGGAAATTACAGTAGTTACAATTTTCAACAACAGATGGCGCTGCAAGTGATGTGAAAGATATAGAAGACAACGCAGTCTGTGGGTGCGCCATTCTGTACGTCGTCTTTCTGCTGTAAGCGTGTGCTGTTCACAACGTGCAAGTGTGCTGTAGACAAGATGGTTTATTCCTTGGAACAGAGGATTTTTCTGGTGTTGGAATTCCACCGCCTAGAACACAGTGTTGTCGCAACAAGACGAAGTTTTCGACGGAGGTTTAATGTAACCAAAGGACCGAAAAGCGATACAATAAAGGATCTGTTTGAAAAATTTCAACGGACTGTGAACGTGACGGATGAACGTGCTGGAAAGGTAGGGCGACCGCGTACGGCAACCACAGAGGACAACGCGCAGCTAGTGCAGCAGGTGATCCAACAGTGGCCTCGGGTTTCCGTTCGCCGTGTTGCAGCTGTGGTCCAAATGACGCCAACGTCCACGCATCGTCTCATGCGCCAGAGCTTACACCTCTAGCCATACAAAATTCAAACGCGGCAACCCCTCAGCGCCGCTACCATTGCTGCATGAGAGACATTCGCTAACGATATAGTGCACAGGATTGATGACGGCGATATGCATGTGGGCAGCATTTGGTTTACTGACGAAGCTTATTTTTACCTGGACGGCTTCGTCAATAAACAGAACTGGCGCATATGGGGAACCGAAAAGCCCCATGTTGCAGTCCCATCGTCCCTGCATCCTCAAAAAGTACTGGTCTGGGCCGCCATTTCTTCCAAAGGAATCATTGGCCCATTTTTCAGATCCGAAACGATTACTGCATCACGCTATCTGGACATTCTTCGTGAATTTGTGGCGGTACAAACTGCCTTAGACGACACTGCGAACACCTCGTGGTTTATGCAAGATGGTGCCCGGCCACATCGCACGGCCGACGTCTTTAATTTCCTGAATGAATATTTCGATGATCGTGTGATTGCTTTGGGCTATCCGAAACATACAGGAGGCGGCGTGGATTGGCCTCCCTATTCGCCAGACATGAACCCCTGTGACTTCTTTCTGTGGGGACACTTGAAAGACCAGGTGTACCGCCAGAATCCAGAAACAATTGAACAGCTGAAGCAGTACATCTCATCTGCATGTGAAGCCATTCCGCCAGACACGTTGTCAAAGTTTTCGGGTAATTTCATTCAGAGACTACGCCATATTATTGCTACGCATGGTGGATATGTGGAAAATATCGTACTATAGAGTTTCCCAGACCGCAGCGCCATCTGTTGTTGAAAATTGTAACTACTGTAATTTCGAAAGTTTGTCTGCCTGAAAATGTACTGTTGTCCCAAGCATATTGCAACAAACGGTGTATTTCTATCGCTGCTTGTTTAGTTTTTATTGCCGTTTCAAATATACCGGTCATTTTTGAAACACACTGTATATACTAAAATGGTATCTGTTCTTCCGGACATGTCCGAAAGAACAGATACCATCTTAGTATATATATAGTTAAGGCTCACCGGCCACTTGACCATCTTCTTCTTCTATGCGAGTGCACAAACAGTGGCCGAACTCTTACGGGAATCGGCAACGTGCCGCGAGTAATGAGTATAATGGGCGGGGGCACTACGATTGTAGTGCGAGACAATACGTTGAGAATGTGGGTTTCACGATAGGCGTGCCAGAGATAAATCCCTGCAGTCGCGCTATTCTCTGTGTCCTCGGTGGCTCAGTATCGCCACGATGAATCTTGCCACCATTCGTGCCCCTCATAAACTGGCCTTGTTCAGAGACACTATTTACTCTGCGGATGTGGATATAGCACTATTACAAGAGGTGTTTGTGGCTGACTTCCTAGTTCCCACCGGATACAACGCCCATGTTTCCCCCGCATCCGATACCGGTAGCGGCGTCGCCATCCTGCTACGCGACGGACTCCCTGCAGAGGACGTCATCTACCTCCCCACTGCGCGAGGTATGGCCCTCACACTGTTCGGCGTGCGTATTATTAATATCTACGCTCCGTCCGGCACTGGCCGCCGTCATGACCGACAAACTTTTTTTGCCGAAAGCGTCACACCTCCTCTTCACCGGTCCGCAGGACGATTTGGTACTCGGTGGGGATTTTAGCTCGACACAAGACCCCGCCGACCAACTCCCAGTGGTCATCGACCGTCTCCGACTTGTTGACACATGGAAGAAGCTCCACGGAATTCAACCGGGCTATACATTCTACACCTCTCACTCGTCAAGCCGCATAGATCGCATCTACGTTACCCGCTCCCTTGCTGATGGCACACGTCATGCGGAAGTCTGGCCCTCGGTCTTTTCAGACCATGATGCGTACCTCTGTGACGTCACTCTCGCCCGACAGCAAGTGTGGCATAGTCGTGGTCTGTGGAAACTCAATGTCGCTCACCTGACCTCCTCAGACTGTCGCCGAATGGTCGAAGAAGCGTGGGCACGCTGCCACCATCGTCGAGAAGCTTATGATTCCACCTTATCATGGTGGCTCTCCTGTGCAAAGCCGACCCTCAGGAAGACTCTGATGAGTTATGGGAAGGAATTAAAGGCGTGGCAGACTAATACCCTGCACTTCTACTACACCATTCTACGTGACTGTACGACGATGCCTTTCTCGCCAGCCCAGCAGTCGATGGTCCATCGCACGAAGGCGCAGATCTCCTTGATCATGCGGCGTAACTTGGAAGGCACTGTAGTCCGTTCTCGAGCTTCTAATCGAATCCCTCAAGAACGTCCGTCGATGTACCACCTCCTTCAGGAAAGACAACGACGACGACGACGAGCTCTGATCCAGGTCCTCACTGATGCGGAAGGGTGCCGGCACGACTCCCAACAAAGCATCGGTCGTGCTCTCCATGCTCATTTTGCCAGGCTATACGCAGCCGTACCGCATTCTGCAGCACTGATCACAGAAGTCGCTCAGCTTACTACGGACACTCTTCCGGAGGATGCAGTGCATGACCTCCAAGACGAAGTAACCACAGATGAAGTGGTAGACGCTATCAAGGCGGGTTCCGATAACAGAGCTCCTGGACCTGAGGGTATACCCATCGAATTTTATAAAAGTTTTCACTATTTGTTGGCTTCCACGTGGACGGCAATCGCACAAGAGCTGATGTCACCGATGACAGTGGTCCCGAGCGCCTTTCTAGAAGGAATTATTATCCCCGTACATAAACCGCGCGGGTTATCGAGGGTCCAGGACTATCGACCAATTACTTTGCTCAACAGCGAAATGAAAATATTCACACGGCTACTGGCATCGCGACTCAAGAAGGTCGCACATTACGTCACATCCTGCGACCAGACTTCCCTAGGAGGCGACAACAACATCCGTACGGCCCTTTGCCGTTACAGAGACATGATAGCATTAGCGCATCATCAGCGTCTCCCTGGCGCCTTGGCTTCACTGGACTTTAGCCAGGCTTTCGACCGTGTTGACCACTTCTATTTACGGACAGTTCTTCAGCATATGGGTTTTCCTGGCGGTATTGTCACAGTGGTTATGCGCCTGTTGAGTAGTGCAACCTCTAAAATCATGTACAATGGTCGTCCTACACCGTCCCTGGTCATCGCACGATCTGTACGACAAGGATGCCCTCTTTCCACGATTTTGTATGCTTTCGCCTTGGAACCCCTGCTCCAGGGCATGCGCCAACGTTTGGAAGGCATGGCTGTGCAAGGCCACCGTTTTTGTTGTACAGCCTACGCAGACGACATAGTACTATATCTGCGCAGTGAAGATGAAGTACGAGCAGCACTGACATAGGTGGCGACTTACGGAGAAGCGTCGGGGAGCTGCCTCAACGTGTCAAAATTCAAGGTCCCGCTCATTGGTGAGGGCTTGCCGGGGAGATGCGCTGCCCCCCTTGGTGTCGCCGCCACCATACGGTGTCTTGGACTTGATTTCACAGCAGACCTGCGCCGCTCAGCGACTATCAATGGTAGACGCTTGCTACAGACAATCAGAGCAAATCTCGCAGATCACCGGCTACGAGCTCTCGACGTTATCCAACGCGCGCAATACGTGAACATGTATCATGCTTCCCGTATACCACACGTGGCTCATGTACTACCAGTCCCAAATCTCCTGGCGCGACGACTGTTGATGGCTTTCGGCTCCTTCGTCAGCTCGGGGATGTTATTCAAGGTGCAGTATGAATCCCTTGCACTGCCACGAGATCGTGGCGGGGTGGGACTCATCCACGTGCCGACTCGTGTCAAGGCACTATACGTCAGCTCCCAACTAAAACTTTGGCATCGTTGCCCGCAGAGCCTTACTAGCCTCCTGCTTCACAACTTTGCACCGGCCTCCTTGTCCGCCCTAGTACTGGTATCGACCATTCCATCCCCCTTTTATTACATCCAACGATTTTTCCTGGAGTTCAATCTACCGGTCCTTACCACTTACACGTTTGTACCTCACGAAAACAGTCTCCGAATTGTTACAACAGTGCCGCCCGTCCAACCCCATCGAACGTAAGTATCCACAGTACGTGTGGCGACACATATGGAAGGCGATCCGTGCGCGTTTTCTCGAATCAGACGTTCAATCAGCGTGGTACATCACCGTGAATGGCAAACAAGTTAACCGAGATCGTCTGCACCTCATCCAGCTCGCCGATTCATCCCTCTGCACCCACTGTGGCGTGGATGACACGGATGTCCACCGGTTCCACTGTGGCACAGCGCTAGACGTCTGGACACTTGCGCGGCGAATTTTGGCGTTTCTTTCTCTCCAGACACCGGCTCAGATCGACGTCCACATGCTTTTGTATCCCGATAAGACTTTCTACCCCTCCGCCAAAACTAACTCTGTGAATTGGATCTGTGGCCACACGATCCGCTATCTTTTTACTTCTGGCGACAAGTCTACGCTAGGATATTGGACTTATCTCAACGAACGACACTGCGTCCTGATACGCAACCCACGCTATAAACAATATTTTTCCAATTTCTTACGGAGCACTTTCGATGACCCACCTAGTAGCTGGAACGTCCAAGCCCTGAGAAGCTGAAAACTGTATAAACCGAACCGAACTGAATAGATCTGCTACCCAGAACCCACGCCTACGCCATGAGAAGACACGTTTGGACGAGCTGGCATGCTGTAGGCGGATACACTTCAGGAGCTCCTGTAAGAACTGGACTTTAACTACAAGTCGCACGACGACTTAAAAAGCTTTTCCTTATTTATTCCTCATAATTTGTTCTTAAAGGAAAAAGGTTTGACTTTGGCTTTGAGAAACTTTTTTTGTTCCAAAAGATTGCTTCTTCGCCAACAAGACGAAGGAGACTCATTTTTGTTTACTGGACGGAGAAACCAGTAGAATTGGAGTCTTTGTTTTCTTTTGGAAAAAAAAACTTTTCCTTATTTATTCCTCACAATTTGTTCTTAAAGGAAAAAGAAATTTGAGTTTGGCTTTGAAAAAAAAAATGGGCCAAGGGTTGAGGTCAGTTTCTGCTTCTAATTGTCATTTATTTTAATTTAATAACGTTTACAACCAAAGCGGCACATAGCCGAATCTTTATCGAATGCAACTCTTTCACGGCTGAAGGCCTCTAACAAGAAATCTTAACAAGATAAAATCCAATAAAAAAAATATAAAAAAATAAAATAAAGAAAGTGGTAATTGTCATGCTAGACTTATAGTCGCAAAAAAAATAAAAAAAAGTAGACGTTAGGTGGAACCACAATAAAGTAGGGAGTGGCGACATGTAGAAACTCTATCACCAGTAACTTTTCTTAAAAAAAAAAAAAAAAAAAAGATGGATAGGGCGTCTGCCATACAAGCAGGAGATCCCGGGTTCGAGTCCCGGTTAGGGCACACATTTTCATCTGTCCCCGTTGACGTATGTCAACGCCTGTAGGCAACTAAGGGTGTTCATTTCATTGTAACAGTTGTAGCTTTCTGATTTTGCTTCACAATCCTCTTCGATGATCGTCACTATCACCCAACATAGCGACGTAGCGGATGATATTTACACGGTTTCCCTGTATGTGTACAGATCTTCCAAATGGTGTCTTCTGAAACACCAAATACTTCGTTTACCTTGGTTACAGAAGCAGCCACCACACGAACACCAACAATATGACCACGTTCGAAGTCTCTTAGTTCCGACTAACGCAGTCATAATTACACAGAACACTGTTCTGATCACGAATGACGCTTGGAACTTATTGAGCCGTTGCACAGTTACCGTTCGTGGTCAAATAGAAAAGCGCAACATGCAGACATGGACAGCGTCAAGCGTACATCTCTGGGAGATTTTCTACATTTTTCCCAACTCCTGTACATCATTGTTATACGCTAAGGTGACAAAAGTTATGGTGCTGCGGTAAGCACACGTACAGATGGCAATAGTACTGCGTACACAAGGTATAAAGGAACAGTACATTGACGGAACTGTCATTAGTTCTCAGGCGATTCATGTGAAAATGTGTCCACTTTTATTACGGCGGCACGGCGGGAATTAAAAGATGTGGAATGTCGAATGGTAGTTAGAGCTAGATGTTTGGGAAATTTCTTTTCGGAAATAGTTGGGGAATTCAGTATTCCGAGATCTGCAGCGTCAAGAGTGTGCCAAGAACATCAAATTTCAGGCATTACTTCTCACCATGGACAACGCAGTGTGCAACGGCCTTCACGTAACAGCCGTTTGTGTAGAGTTGTCAGTGTTAAAAGGCAGGCAAGACTGCGTGAAGTAACAGTAGAAATAAAAGTGGGACATACGACGAACGTATCCGTTAGGACAGTGGCGCGAAATTTGGTGTTAAAGAGCTGTGGTAGCAGACGAGTGACACTAGTGCCTTTGCTAGCAGCACGACATCATCTGTAGCGCCTGTCCTGGGCTCGGGACCATATCGGCTGTACTGTATAAATCTGAAAAACTGTGGCCTGGTCAGTTAAGTCCCGATTTCTGTCGGTAAGAGGTGATGGTACGGATAGAATGCTGCGCAGATCCCACGAGCCATTGACGCGAGTTGTCAACAAGGCACTGTGCAAGCTAGTTGTGGCTCTACAATGGTGTGGGGGATTCTCTGTTCCAAATGAACCGATCATTGATTGTAAATGGTTACGTTCGGCTACTTGGAGACCATTTTCAGCCATTCGCGGACTTCATGATCCCAAACAACGATGGGATTCTTATGGATGACAACGCGGCATGTCACCTGGCCACAATGGTTCGCGATTGGTCTGAAGAACATTCTGGACAACTCGAGCTAATGATCTGCCAACGCAGCTTGCCCGAGATGAATCCCATCGAACAATTATGGAACTTAATCGAGAATTCAGTTGGTGCGGAAAATCCTGCACCGACAACATTTTCGAAATTATGGACGGCTGCACAGGGTGATCCATTGATCGTGACCAGGCGAAATATCTCACGAAAAAAGGATCAAATGAAAAAAACTACAAAGAACGAAACTCATCTAGTTCGAAGGTGGAAACCAGACGGTGCTATGGTTGGCCCGCTAGATTGCGCTGCCTTAGGTCAAACGGATACCAACTGGATTTTTTAAAATAGGGGCCCCCATTATTATTACATATTCGTGTAGTACGTAAAGAAATATGAGTGTCTTAGTTGGACCAATTTTTTCGTTTTGTGATAGATGTGGCCGAGCGGTTCTAGGCGCTACAGTCTGGAACCGTGCGACCGCTACGGTCGCAGGTTCGAATCCTGTCTCCAGCATGGATGTGTGTGATGTCCTTAGGTTAGTTAGGTTTACGAAGTTTTAAGTTCTAGGGGACTGATGACCTCAGAAGTTAAGTCCCATAGTGTTCAGAGCCATTTGAACCATTTTTTGTGATAGATGGAGCTATAATAGTCACAAATATATGGCTCACAATTTTAGACGAACAGTTGGTAACAGGTAGCGTTTGTAAAATTAAAATACAGAACGTTGGTACGTTTGAACATTGTATTTCGGTTGTTCCAATGTGATACATGTACCTTTGTGAACTTATCATTTCTGAGAACGCATGCTGTTACACCGAGATTACCTGTATATACTACATTAATGCAATAAATGCTCAATATGCTGTCCGGCAACCTCAATGCATTTGGCAATGCGTGTAACATTCCTCTCAACAGCGAGTAGTTCGCCTTCCGTAATGTTCGCACATGCATTGACAATGCTCTGACGCATGTTGTCAGGCGTTGCCGGTGGATCACGATAGCAAATATCCTTAAACTTTCCCCACAGAAAGAAATCCGCGGACGTCAGATCCGGTGAACGTGCGGGCCATGGTATGGTGCTTCGATGACCAATCCACTTGTCAACATGCTATTCAGTACCGCTTAAACCGTACGCGAGCTATGTGCCGTACATCCATAATGTTGTAAGTACATCGCCATTCTGTCATGCAGTGAAACATCTTGTAGTAACATCGGTAGAACTTTACGTAGGAAATCAGCATACATTGCGCCATTGAGATTGCCATCGATAAAATGGGGGCCAATTATCCTTCCTCCCATAATGCCGCACCATACATTAACCCGCCAAGGTCACTGATGTTCCACTAGTCGCAGCCATCGTGTATTTTCCGTTGCCCAATAGTGCATATTATGCCGGTTTACGTTGCCGCTGTTGGTGAATGACGCTTCGTCGCTAAATAGAACGCGTGCAAAAAATCTGTCATCGTCCCGCAATTTCTCGTGTGCCCAGTGGCAGAACTGTACACGACGTTCAAAGTCGTCGCCACGGAATTCCTGGTGCATAGAAATATGGTACGGGTGCAATCGATGTTGATGTAGCATTCTCAACACCGACGGTTTTGAGATTCCCGGTTCTCGCGCAATTTGTCTGCTACTGATTTGCGGATTAGCCGCGACAGCAGCTAAAACACCTACTTGGGCATCATCATTTGTTGCAGGTCGTGCTTGACGTTTCACATGTGGCTGAACACTTCCTGTTTCCTTAAATAACGTAACTATCCGGCGAACGGTCCGGACACTTGGATGATGTCGTTCAGGGAGTAGGATGCATAGCACACGCCCGTTGGGCATTTCGATCACGAAAGCCATACACCAACACGATATCGACCTTTTCCGCAATTGGTAAGCGCTCCATTTTAACACGGGTAATGTATCACGAAGCAAATTCCGTTTGCACTGGCGGAAGGTTACGTGATACCACGTACTTATTCGTTTGTGACTATTACAGCGCCATCTATCATTAAAGCGAAAAAAAGTGGTCCAACTAAAACATTCATATTTCCTTACGTACTACACGAATATGTAATAAAAATGGGGGTTCCTCTTTCTATAAAATACGCAGTTGATATCCGTTTGACCTATGGCAGCGCCATATAGCGGGCCGACCATAGCGCCATCTGGTTTCCTCCTTCAAGCTAGACGAGTTTCGTTCTTTGTAGTTTTTTCGTTTGACGCTTATTTCGTGAGATATTTGGCCCGGTCACTATCAATGGACCATCGTGTAGAGACAGCGTGACTCCGCATGCCTGCAGGGGAGTTTCATCGACTTGTTGGATCCGTGCCAAGTCATAGCGCTGCGCTACGTAGAACGCGGTTTCTGTCATCTCAGTGCGAGCTACGGGGCCACACATATGCAAGACTTCTGTGTCTTAGGAAGGCAATGACAAGCACGATTCGGTTCTGTACGATCACATCGTATCTACTTCTTGTAATCATGGGATGTAAACAAGCATTTCTGACTCGCTCATGCATTGGCGAGCCACTGAATGAGATGTACCTCTGGCATCCCGTGTCCACTGTTAACGTAGTGTGACTGCGGCGCTGTCAGAGAACAAACCAACAGGTGGCGGAAGCGGAGCCCCCTGGCAGACGTCGGCGGCTAGCGAGATAATAGACCTGTTGGCTCGCCTCCTTACGTACGGCGGCAGCGAGAGCAGGCCGTCGCCGCCAGGGGCCAGCCGGCGACCGGTCCGCGCCCACCACTGGCCGCCCAGCGTCCGGCAAAAGGAGCAGCGGGAGACGCGCGGCCGCGTCATCGGGGAGCGCACAGTGGCTGGGCAAGGGGCTCTAGGCGCGCACAGAACAGGCACACCTACTCTAGCTGCCGATCCAGTGGGACCGTAAAATGTGGTTTTGCTCGCTGAACTAATTGCTCTTGTTTATTAATACCGATATCCTTAAGATAAACAGTTCTACTAGTTAATATTGTGGATCTAAATACATTAAAGAATTACTTTGTAATGAAGTGTTAATTTACTTATACATCACCCCCAACGAAACATTTTCGTTAACAGTTCAATGTTATCCGCTTTATAGGTCCTACTGAGGTAGAAGTCAGTGGCGGCTCGTGACCAAAGAAGATGGTGGTGCACTTTGCTTACGAAGGAAAACATCAACAAAAGAGAGAAAATCAGTACACTGCTCATGGTTTTGTAATGCTTGATATAAACAGACCGGTCGCCCGTGTCACTCCTGCATCTTCTCATAATAAAACCAAAAGGTGTACACAGAAATAAGTATTACTTTTGCAGAATAAAAGCAAGCTCTATGTACTCAAAAAGTGGTAGGCATGCCTTACTAACCTTTTTCAGCAGGACTGATGTTAACGACGTTCGATTTTGTCTCCGAATTTGAATGTGGTGGTGCTCACTTGTACAGGAACTCTATTCTTATTTCCTTCATATTTGCAAATCTTTCAATCACTCTTTGATTGAAGTCTGCAATTCCCGAAACGAGGTCTCGTTCAATAGAGAGCATCGCGAGTGCTGGCAGTCTTACTTGGTCCATAGTATTCCGCAAGAAGGTTTTTGATGCGTTTCAGCGAAGAAAAACAACGTTCTGCTTCTGATGTGGTCATTGGAATTGTAATTATCGCTTTCAGGAGCTTCACAGGTTCGCTCAGTGTATCACAAAAATTATTGTCTGTTATGTAATCCAGAAAGCTCAAAGCTCCACATATGCCTCTGAACTGCTGTCTTCCATGAATAACAGAGAGTTCGAAGTTTCTTTGCTTCCAAAAAAGAGTGGCATTCCATAGCAGCTCTGAAAGAAGTTTCCGGAAAACTGGAAGAGTAAGTAGCGAATTTCTCTGGTAGAAAGATAGAGGCTGCAAGCAGGTGTTCAGAGAACTTGACTCTTTCTTTTGCCTCGTAACTTATGACATCACATACTTCTTTTGCCTCCTGCAGTAGATTACACATCACTGTTCCATCTTCAGTTCTCCCTCTTTCATGCTACTCGTGGTAACCTGTTGAATTTTCTGCACTAAAATTAATCAAGGAACGAAAAACACCAGGCTTGGAAGATGATTCAGCCTCTAAGGGCAAGTTCCAACGCACCACAGAAACGAATACAGATAATAATTAGATTCAATATGTACCTATTATCGGTAACTTTTTGGTTGTGTAATACCACGGACATTCTGTACCCACTCTCTAATTGGGTAGCTATAATTACGTTGCCTAGACTTGCCGTGTTCAAAACGTTATTTACATGGTCCGAAGAAATTCCGTGTTTTCTAATTTTGTCACAGACTCCATGTTTAGACCATGAAAGATCTCCTCCAAACAATAAACAATGAAAACAAAATAAGTCATTTTTCATGTCACAACCACACAGCCGTTCATGCTTGTTGTACAATTCCGAGTTAAATTTCCTATTGAATTGGCGACTTTTCGTTTTAACGGTCTGTGAAATTGTTAAAGCAGGAGTCGCCCTACCTATCTTCTTAATTTCTAATTGTTCTTCGAACTTCCGTGAACTGAAGGGTTCAGAGAGCTATGAAATTATCTGATTCATTATTTCACGTATTCACTTGTCACTTGAGCCACAAAACTCAGGTGCTAGCAAACGCTAAAATAACTAACACAGCGCACAGTAAATAGTTCGCTCGCATCTATACCTGAACTGGTAAGGTGGCGCGAGAATCGCGCTTTGTTCGAAGATCCGATAGTTCCGTTTCCCTTCGGAAGAGTTTGGGCCCTCTTCGTGCGGCTGGCAGGGTGGCCCGCGTGAGGTGTTTATACACACAAGGCCCGCATACGGTACAGTGTTGCCTCTTGCGTTGCCCTCGCACCCCGCATCACCTCTGAGACACACTAGTCGCGTTTGCAGCCGCAGTGCAATCCCCTGTCGCTGTCGGCACATTCCGTCCAACTCCGCTGCGTTCGGCACTTGGAGCCCCGGCATTTCAAAAGATATAAACGGCGACTTTTCCACTAGTATAGAACGCTCAGAAGGAAAACACAATTGGACAAAATTATTCCTTGGGGGTAGTGCAAACCTGCAAACCTATACAGGAGCCACCTCTGGTAGAAGTTATTAAATCAGTTGCTAAACCGGGTGGTTATAATTAAAGTGTAGTAGCTCATTGACGTCCAGCATAGGCTGTAGTTATCGTATGTCAGCGAAACTTCGAAGATGCGCTAATGCGTTTATACGGAACTGATTTGCGCTGAAGAAAATTAGTTTGCAATTTTGGTCACCAGGTACGTACGACAGTTTGACGTGCTCCTTGTCATTTGACAACCTATAACGTCAGTGAACAGTATAGCTATCGAAAAGACAGACTGTGTAGAGTTAGTGAAACTATTTTGTGTGAAGAACAGCAGTTTACAGCGATGCACTGAGAGAGTATCAACGACTGCAAGATCTTCGAAGAGGCCCGATGTCGTTAAATGGTTTCAAGACGATGACAATGGAATTGGAAAACTCGGTTGAGCTTTGTCTGGAACCTGGAAGAGGAAAGCGTCCTGTTCAGTTGGGAGTTATTGACGAGGCTGTAGTTGCTCTAATTGACCATGCAGCGCGTGCACCGGGTCGTGCTAGTGCTCCTCCAGTGTCACGAGAATTGCCCATCGGTGGTCAACAGTGTGGTGAGTATTACGGTCTATATTACACTGGTAACCGTGTAAGACACAGATTATGCAGCAATTGGAACCTCATGAGCCGCAGCAACGTCCTGAATTTGCTCTTCGGTTTCTGGCACGGACTGAAGTTGATGACATGTAGCTGAAGAATATTCTATGGAGAGGCGAGAAATATTTTACACTACAGAACAGCCGAATTTGTGCTACTGTTAAACTACGTATTGTAAACGAAGAACCACTTGCCTCAAGGGACTATGTGGTGGGATTCACAAGCACCTTTACCATCGGTGCGTTCTCCTTTGAAGAGAATAAACCTAGGCGCCCTGTCACATGTACCGTGACGTCATCGAGACCTAATTGTACAGCATGTGATTTCCGCTGTGGATGAGAACAGCTGTGTAGAAGCCACTGTTCTCATGCAAGACGGGGTAACACCTCATGTCCCTCGCCCTGTGAAAGATCTGCTTAATGCGAGCTTTGACGAACGTGTTATCTCCAGAGGTTTTCCCAGATGCATGGTGTGCAAGTTTACTTGATCTGAATTCACGTGACTTTTGGCTGTGGGGATATCTAAAAGATCGCCTGATCTGGACGACAGTGTTGCTACCGCGCAGTCAAGTGCCGGCACGCCATTTGGGACCGAGAGAGGAGAGAGGGCTGTGAAGAAGACGTCAGCCAATTGCACGCTGCCTGACCCCTCTCCAGGACGACAACGCGACGGGAGTGGCCGCGCCCAACTAGCCGCAGACTTTTCTGTGTTGAACGTGTGGGTGGATCTGAGATTCTGTTATTCTGCGCAACAGATTAATCTGAGATGTACCTTTTACCCTGTGGATCCTGCAAGATGCAATATCCACCCCCACACTACTACAGAAGTCAGACAGACGCTCCTAACGTTCTAAAGAGGAATGCCTGAAGAACTTTCAGCAATAAATATCTTCTGGAGTCGACCGCTGTAAGGAAATGACACAAAAATTCACAAAATTTCTTACGTAATTAGTGGGATACTTGGATACTGGAGTAGTGCTAGTTAGTGTAAGAAAAACATGAAACTAACGAAAATTATTATTTATTTTGCAATAATTCTGAGGAATCACAATGCCACATTTAGTTATGAATTGAACAAGTTATATCCTGGTTCTTTTCGGAATGTGAAGTTACCGCCGGCCGAAGTGGCCGTGCGGTTAAAGGCGCTGCAGTCTGGAACCGCAAGACCGCTACAGTTGCAGGTTCGGATCCTGCCTCGGGCATGGATGTTTGTGATGTCATTAGGTTAGTTAGGTTTAACTAGTTCTAAGTTCTAGGGGACTACTGACCTCAGCAGTTGAGTCCCATAGTGCTCAGAGCCATTTGAACCATTTGGGAAGTTACCTCTCAAGGATAGGATTCGATAATGAAATTTCTATACAAAGTTTAAGATTATTATTGACTTGGCAGAATGGTTGAGAGGGGCGCCTACTCAACTTGAATAATTATCCGTTAGAATGTTGCTAGGTACGGTCCAGGCTGTCGCCTGTGAAATGCAATGGGGCTCGCAACAGCTGTTGCGCACAATACCGTAATCTGCGATGACTGCTGTCTGCGCCGCTCGCTGCTGACAAAGAAGATAACTCTCGTTCTATCTGGATTGACCTTCGTCAATCAAACTCTCCCTATGCCTTGATGAAATCAAGGATTCCTATTCGCCCCTAGTCTGTTGGCGTGGTACACCGGTCAGATAACCAGTCCACCGCGATGCCACTCAAAAATTCGCTCGCAGGCGTTTAACTATAACTCTGTCCATTCACACCGCACAATAAGTGTGTCGGACAACACAGCGAACAACGCAATATATAGAGTCGCACTTCGATTCGCTCTCGACAGAGGTGCTCTCCCAGTGAAGTACTGAGGAGAGACTTGTACCTCACTCTTTGAATACACGTACGAGAGCGCACGCTCTCGTTACGTGTTCTCGCTCCAAGAGCGACAACGGAACGGCGCCTATCCGCGCCAGACGTGAAGCGGTATATCTTTCGGTCTCTTCCATTACTCCTTCATCCCAAGGCGTCAGAAATATCGTCTGCCAATCAGCATTGCTCTTCTAAAACGGGAGAACGACGTTTCTTTTAAGGCGACCAATCCGGAAATCTGTAGTATCGGCGTTTGGCGTTTGCTGTCTCCCTGTGTAAATCTCCGAAACTGCGTGCTATGTGTAAAGAATGCGTACGCTGGCCGCTCCCACACAATGTAGCGGAATTTGCTTTTAAGCTGAACACGGGGTCGTTCCTTCCTTCCCTCGGGCGAACGCTGTCTGCTCCACGGGCGTCCACCGGCCAACGTAGATGGGTTGGGACTGGCCTCCTGGCGTGCGGTTGCCTCTCTCGAACAAAAAGCTCCTGTGACCATCGTGTCTGGAATATGTGTGGGTGTACGCCAGCCTCGAGTATTTCAACCACGGTGCGCACTTGCTATTTATTAGTTATTTGCATATCGTTTACATGAATTCATACAACATTGACTTTATCTTATCGAGTTTGGGTTCGAATGAAGCGTCTTGATGTGCGGAATATGATTGTGAGGGCGGAATACGCAAGAATTGAAGGTCAGGAGACTACGACGTCTTACAACGTCAGCCAATGCGACCCCTCTCCAGGACGACAACGCGACAGGAGCGGCCTCTTTGAGAAGAGAAGGTAAGCGCCGCTCCCGACTAGCCGCAGACAGTTCTGCAGTCGCTTCAAGACTAGTCATTTAGCTTGCACTATGATGCATTGCCTCTGCTGAAGAAAGTTGCTAATTTTGTCAGTCGTCCTTTGCTTGCGACACATCTTGGTAACTCTCAAAGTATTGTTATGTATTTTTCGTAATAAAACTCATTAATACGATTTGCTTGAATTGTTGTTTAGCGATCCGAGAATGCCGGTTTCCTAGGCATCCCATATTTGACGACTAGGCAGGAGTCAACAAACATACTGGAACACGATGTTGACATTCTACCGTAACAGTTGTGGGCAAATGTAGATAACGTCGTTTTACTGATGCAGCATCTCGTTGACATCCCCAGTGCTCATTCCGAATAAACTGAGTAAGCAGCGTTTAGTTTGATATTTTTTCCCCAAGTTCCGTTCCTAATTACATCTGAATACATTTCGTTAGGTCTTTCTTGCATTCACAGCACCAGATTTGCACCTGATGGCGAAAATTGTAACTAATTTCTTCCAGCGTAAACCGGGTCCGAATTAGCGCGTTAGTTTATCCACCATGTTTTGCTGCCATATGATAATCAGAGACACGATGGACCTCTGTGAGTAGCTCCACTTTAATTACGACCACCCGATATTTACGTATTTAGCATATACCACACAATAGAGCAATGTTAGCACAAACGCCCCCACACAAAAGCTATGGCACTCGCCCAGAAACCCATTCTCCTCCCGAGCGCTGGCCGATTCCATGCCATTGCTCCGAAGGACTCTTGGGCTAACATGTTCAAACAAAATCCAAGACACTTTCCGCCACAGATACCAGAACAGTGTGCTGAGAGGCGTTATTTTGACACATAAGCTGGACAGTATCTAGGTGCTAATAAATTTGGTGGAAATACACCATAAGGCGAACCACAAATACAGACAAAGAGGGGGAAACTGAGGTGGACACAGACAGGGGGCGGAGTGGAAGCGATCAATGTGCACTATTGGCCATTAAAATTGCTACACCAGGAAGAAGTGCAGATGATAAACGGGTATTCATTGGACAAATAAATTATACTAGAACTGACTTGTGATTACATTTTCACGCAATTTGGGTGCATAGATCCTGAGAAATCAGTATCCAGAACAACCACCTCTGGCCGTAATAACGGCCTTGATACGCCTGGGCATGGAGTCAAATAGAGCTTGGATGGCGTGTGCAGATACAGCTGCCCATGCAGTTTCAACACGATACCACAGTTCATCAAGAGTAGTGACTGGCGTAATGTGACGAGCCAGTTGCTCGGCTACCATTGACCAGACGTTTTCAGTTGGTGAGAGATCTGGAGAATGTGCTGGCCAGGGCAGCAATCGAACATTTTCTGTATACAGAAAGGCCCGTACAGGACCTGCAACATGTGGTAGTGCATTATTCTGCTGAAATGTAGGTTTTCGCAGGGATCGAATGAAGGGTAGACCCACGGGCCGTAACACATCTGAAATGTAACGTCCACTGTTCGAAGTGCCGTCAATGCGAACAAGAGGTGACCCAGACGTGTAACCAATGGCACCCCATACCATCACGCTGGGTGATACGCCAGTATGGCGATGACAAATACACGCTTCCAATGTGCGTTCACCGCGATGTCGCCAAACACGGATGCGACAATCATGATGCTGTAAACAGAACCTGCAGTCATCCGAAAAAATGACGCTTTGCCATTCGTTCACCCAGGTTCGTCGTTGAGTACACCATCGCAGGCGCTCCTGTCTGTGACGCAGCGTCAAGGGCAACCGCAGCCATGGTCTCCGAGCTGATAGTCCATGGTGCTGCAAACGTCGTCGAACTGTTCGTGCAGATGTTTGTTGTCTTGCAAACGTCCCCATCTGTTGACTCAGAGATCGAGACGTGGCTGCACGATCCGTTACAGCCATGCGGATAAGATGCCTGTCATCTCGACTGCCAGTGATACGAGGCCGTTGGGATCCAGCACGGCGTTCCGTATTACCCTCCTGATCCCACCTACTCCATATTCTGCCAACAGTCATTGGATCTCGACCAAGGCGAGCAGCAATGTCGCGATACGATAAACCGCAATCGAGACAGGCTACAATCCGACCTTTATCAAAGTCGTGATGGTGCGCGTATCTCGTCCTTACACGAGGCATCACAACAACGTTTCATCAGGCAACGCCGGTGAACTGCTGTTTGTGCTTGAGAAACCGGTTGGAAACTTTCCTCATGTCAGCACGTTGTAGGTGTCGCCACCGGTGCCAACCTTGTGTGAATGCTATTGAAAGCTAATCATTTGCATATCACAGCATCTTCTTCCTGTCGGTTAAATTTCGCGTCTGTAGCACGTCATCTTCGTGGTGTAACAACTCTAATGGCCAGTAGTGTATGTCTCTTAACTCCGACACAAACAGAGATGTGGGGAAAAGCCTAGCTTAGGTAATACAAATTGTGTAAGGGACTTACACGTAATTTCCACGTTCTATATGTTCTTTATTTCACGCTGTCGGTACTATAGTAGCCAACTAACCAACATTTTTTATCTCTTATTTGTTCTTGAGATTTCCTTCTGGCAGTGCACAATAGCTTTTGTTTTGGCCGCTTGTTTCTTTATGCGAGTACTATTGTTTCGGCATTCTAGTGTGAAACTGTTGAATTTGAACGACAGGTGTTGTTCGTAGTGGCATAACGTGTTAGTATGACTGAGACTCGCTAGCCGTAGCCTACAATTTCTGTTAGATATACACTCCTGGAAATGGAAAAAAGAACACATTGACACCGGTGTGTCAGACCCACCATACTTGCTCCGGACACTGCGAGAGGGCTGTACAAGCAATCATCACACGCACGGCACAGCGGACACACCAGGAACCGCGGTGTTGGCCGTCGAATGGCGCTAGCTGCGCAGCATTTGTGCACCGCCGCCGTCAGTGTCAGCCAGTTTGCCGTGGCATACGGAGCTCCATCGCAGTCTTTAACACTGGTAGCATGCCGCGACAGCGTGGACGTGAACCGTATGTGCAGTTGACAGACTTTGAGCGAGGGCGTATAGTGGGCATGCGGGAGGCCGGGTGGACGTACCGCCGAATTGCTCAACACGTGGGGCGTGAGGTCTCCACAGTACATCGATGTTGTCGCCAGTGGTCGGCGGAAGGTGCACGTGCCCGTCGACCTGGGACCGGACCGCAGCGACGCACGGATGCACGCCAAGACCGTAGGATCCTACGCAGTGCCGTAGGGGACCGCACCGCCACTTCCCAGCAAATTAGGGACACTGTTGCTCCTGGGGTATCGGCGAGGACCATTCGCAACCGTCTCCATGAAGCTGGGCTACGGTCCCGCACACCGTTAAGCCGTCTTCCGCTCACGCCCCAACATCGTGCAGCCCGCCTCCAGTGGTGTCGCGACAGGCGTGAATGGAGGGACGAATGGAGATGTGTCGTCTTCAGCGATGAGAGTCGCTTCTGCCTTGGTGCCAATGATGGTCGTATGCGTGTTTGGCGCCGTGCAGGTGAGCGCCACAATCAGGACTGCATACGACCGAGGCACACAGGGCCAACACCCGGCATCATGGTGTGGGGAGCGATCTCCTACACTGGCCGTACACCACTGGTGATCGTCGAGGGGACACTGAATAGTGCACGGTACATCCAAACCGTCATCGAACCCATCGTTCTACCATTCCTAGACCGGCAAGGGAACTTGCTGTTCCAAC